>NW_026860859.1:0-431407 GCF_026571515.1 Ruditapes philippinarum
TTCAACATCCGGATACTGGTACACCTTGTAAAAACAACCATTCTGTGCAACAGATAAACGTAATATATAAAATTAATAGGATAATCGTTTATAACAGTCCATTACCTATCCTTATACTAATTGGCAGGTGAAATTTCTTCTTGTAGGAAAATTTTGAAAATATATAAACGAATGGATATGGATACGGCATCAATGTAGACCACAACGATATTCGAAATCCGGGTTTTAGTATTCAAACAAATACAGTGTGTCGAAAGGATGTGCGGAATTGTGTAAATATATCACGCTGATATTTCGCGTGTTGATAAAAATACTGTTTAGATTCTACAAATGTATATGATTTGAAAGGAAAATGTTTCTATGTTACTTTTCACGGAAATGGGCTGTACAATGATTGCGTATTTAAAGCCAATAAAATGTCGGCTGTAGAAATCGAAAGGAATTTTGTCACGTGACTTTTGCCCATGCTACCGAAAACTACCCATCACAATATCACGGCGTTGAGACGCCGTGAAATAAAAGTATAATAATTCATGTTTGAAATTAGTTGGAATCAGCTTTCAGTCGTTTCTCTAACTACGGTTGTATAATAAATATATTTATACAATTTCTGTATAACGTGCTGTCGCGAGTTATTTATTAAGATCTTAAACTTGAGTACATTTGTCAGGAACACTACTATTTTGTTCTTTTCTTAGTTCAATGTCATGCGGACAATCAAGAAAAATTGATATTCAGTTTCCACAACATTCATGTTGAATTCTTCCGATCACATCATGTCTTATAATAAGTTGTTTGAGTTTATTTGTTTTATATAACCTCTGTAAACACGTATTATAGTAGGACATTTAACGGAAATTATTTTCTCAGATACGGCTTCACAATAAACCGCCTTATCTATTGCGTATTATTAACTATAGAATGGCGGACATCATATACAAACGTGATGTTTTTTTTTTTTTTTTTTTTTTTTTTTTTTGAACGATCAGAATCTATCAACTACCAAAGCTTGGTCACAAACTTGTACAACCACGTGACAGCTCCGCTATACCTGTGGGCAGCCCCGCAAACCTATGCACAGCTCCGACAATCCCGATCGGCTGTTTGAATCTTTATGATTTATTCACGTCGTAAATTCATTAAGAAAAAAGTTAAGTGTTGGTTACATAAATAAAGTGAAATACGTCATTAGGTACTTAACAATCATCAAATGGATATTAGTCGCTCAGCGTTATTATGATTACTGTTCTCGGTGGAATTCAAGTTAAGTTTCAACATCATCAAAATTACAATAATTAATTTAAACAAAAGGAAGATTCCTTTGAGGGGACTGCTTTTCTCTTTATTGCAGAATACTTTTAGATTCATTTCTTCCTTATTTGTAGACACACATGACTAATTCATGGAATATTATTACTCCTTTGAGGTAAATCAATTAAACAAGTTTCAGTATAATATTTAATAAAATGATATAATAAAAAGTGTAACAACACCAGGGGGATTACATCCGTTATTTTATTACAACTTTATTTCAACGTGCAATTTAGTTCTTTACGTGACGTCATGTTCTAGTTTTACTCTGTTTTCCGAAAGTTGTTCTTAAAGGAACGATCTGATGCTTCTTTGTTATTTACCTGAGGGTATTTGATTTTATTACAACTCATTATTTTCCAAAGGCAAAATGGAAAGAATTATTTCTGTGAATGAAAGTGTACCACATGACTAAGAATTTTGTACTGGTACATACGAGGGTTGTCCCAATATTCTGTGACAAGATTGTTTAAAAGCTAAATAAAATAGGTACGAATTTGATATTTTAATATGTTATAAACCGATATAATTGAAACATTTTCACAGATTTACATAGAAAACTATCAACAAACAACAAAAATATGCCATAAACACCATGGCCTAATCATAACAAAATGCAAATTATTTGACGTGCGCCGGCAACTCAACCCAATGTCGTTAATACTGAAAATTTCTAAGTAAGTAGAATAAATATTTTGTACATGATTTGTTGTAATGTTAAATAATAAACTTAACGGTTATATGTGTGAATTATTTTCTAATGGCGTTAAAAATGAACTGTCTATAAAATTTGTCACGGACTTTTGGGACAACCCTCGTATACATGTATATGTATATAGAAAGTAATCTCAACACTATGTCAGATTGAAATTGTCCATTCAGACGCGTTTTTTTTTTCATGTTAATTTTGTAATATATCACTCATATTTATATAGGTCCCACGTAAAATATCCAAGTAAAAATTATATGTTTCGTTAAATCGGTAAAAAAATGTCGATCTATTACAGAAAAAAAAATTAATTTGAAACTATGATTGTTATGGTAATAAATTTCAAAAGGTTTGTTTGTTTGTTGTTTGTTGTTGTTGTTTTACATCGAAATTTACAGAAAGTCAAGACTGAACGCAATAGAACTGACATATTATAAATAAATCATCTCACAGGGTTAAAAGTATCTTAAAATGATCTATGCAACCAGAAAAAAATAGGACAAACAGAAACAAGTTAAATGTTGATGCTGCACATCAAAGGCGCCGCCAAATGATGTGTACAGTCAATCAGCAATGAAAATCGTTCTCTATTACAGTTGAATATCCGAAGCACGAATCAATTTTTTCTCCATGTTCTTGGCATGTGCTCGTTGTTTAATAATAAAGTTGCATATTTTTGTGAAAAAGTAGAACCTAATGCATAAATTCTCAAAATAATGCCAGGTCTTAAATTCTTAAATGTTTGTCAGTTGCGACAAAGACTGAAACGTCTGGTCGAATCAAAATAAATTGGATAACAAATAAAACTTCAAAACATTTGGTCAGGAACACTAATATTTTGACAGATGTTCTTTTCTTAGTTCATGCAATGTCATACGGACAAGCAAAAAAAATTGATATTAAGTTTCCACACCATTCATGTTGAATTCTTCCGATCACATCATGTCTTTTAATAAGTTGTTTGAGTTTATTTGTTTTATATAACCCCTGTAAACACGTATTATAGTAGGACATTAAACGGAAATTATTTTCTCAGATACGGCTTCACAATAAACCGCCTTTTCTATTGCGTATTATTAACTATAGAATGGCGGACATCATATACAAACGTGATGTTTTTTTTGTTTTGTACGATCGTATCAGAATCTATCAACTACCAAAGCTTGGTCACAAACTTGTAACACTCAAATGACTTTCACTCAGTACAACGGACCAACCACGTGACATCTCCGCTATACCTATGGGCAGCCCCGCCAACCTATGCACAGCCCCGCCAACCTATGCACAGCCCCGTCAACCTATGCACATCCCCGCAAACCTATGCACAGCTCCGACCATCCCGATCGGCTGTTTGAATCTTTATGATTTATTCACGTCGTAAATTCATTTGAAGAAAAGTTAAGTGTTGGTTAACATAAATAAAGTGAAATACGTCATTATGTACTTAACAATCATCAAATTGATATTAGTCGCTCAGCGTTATAATGATTACTGTTATCGGTGGAATTCAAGTTAAGTTTCAACATCATCAAAATTACAATAATTAATTTAAACAAAAGGAAGATTCCTTTGAGGGGACTACTTTTCTCTTTATTGCAGAATACTTTTAGATTCATTTCTTCCTTATTTGTAGACACACATGACTAATTCATGGAATATTATTTCTCCTTTGAAGTAAATCAAGTAAACAAGTTTCAGTATAATAATTGATAAAATGATATAATAAAAAGTGTTAAAACACCAGGGGGGATTACATCAGTTATTTTATTACAACTTTATTTCAACGTGCAATTTAGTTCTTTACGTGACGTCATGTTCTAGTTATACTCTTTTTCCGAAAGTTGTTTAAGAAAAAGAACGATTTGATGCGCCTTGTTTATTTACCTGAGGGTATTTGATTTTATTACAACTCATTATTTTGTATACTATCACTCATATTTATATAGGTCCCACGTAAAATATCCAAGTAAAAATTATAGGTTTCGTTAAATCGGTAAAAAATGTCCATCCATTACAGAAAAAAGCAATAACTTTTATTTAAAACTATGATTGTTTATGGTAATAAATTTCAAAAGGTTTGTTTGTTTGTTTGTTTGTTTGTTGTTGATCTATGCAACCAAAAAAAAAATAGGAAAAACAGATATAATAACAAGACCGTATAATTGTATTATAATGCTGAGTAACTAATGAGTATATTCAGTTATGTAGTGCATCATCACTGCGGATGAGCACGTGACTAAAACCGTCCAATGGGCTCTGGATCGTTAAGTAACTTGAATATACGGCCACGTTTTAGGAATAAATTCATCGTTTAACGTGCACTGACCTCGATTTTAGTACTTTATCAGCCATGAGCCCATTGTACGACCATGGTCACGTGATCATCCGCGGAAGACGATTTGACCATTTAAGAAGCGTTTGTTTCATTGGGGAAAATTCAACAAAATAGGGGCCAAAATTGGGTAAGAGTTAAAGTTTTTAATATTTCAAAAGCAAATTATACTTATAAGTATAAAGTTTTTCAAATTTATGAATTTTCACATTTTGCATCACCTATTGTTTCAAAGCATAGTTCCTACACCGAAAATCAATCCTGTATCGGTTAATAATGAACTTATCTTAATATCTGACTAGCCAGAAACCCATTCTCAGAATAACATCCATTCTGGCTTTGTCCTTATGCTCAAGTTTCGTGATGCCATGGAATTAGCGTATTTAAAAAGCTGTATATTATCACCGAGTAACATATACATGTATGTTATAAAGTCCACTGAAATCTAAGAAATGGGTCGGCCTATTCCTAAGTCTACATAATGTGCTTTTTTGTCTCTTAAAAAAATGTAGAGATATCTATCATTATTAGGTTTCTAATAAAAGGGGCATAACTGAATTATAATCTTTTTTTTTCTTACATATAGTTATTTTGCTTTCAACTGTGTCACTGTTTACTTTCAGACCAGTTAATGATATCTCAGCGGAAGAATGAGGTAATCTTATTCATTATAGTATGCCTCTCAAAATCAATATATTAATTGTTGTCAACAATGTACACAATTTTTCAACTAAATGAATGTACCTAAGATATCATTAAGCTATTAAACTATATAGCCATTGTCATTGAATAACATTAGTAATGTTCAGGCGTTAAATAATTTTTCGAAATAATCTTTGTCACTTAATTTTACTTTATCTATGCTATTATTGAAAAGCTGATGGGCGAGGCTCCCCGACGCAAATAATGCTATTGGCGAGGACAATGTGATATTTATTTGTTTCGCTGTTGAAGTTGTGAGAGATTTCCTGCAAACCTCTGTTTAACAACTTCAAGAAGTATAATTCCGAGCGTTTTTAAATATTCTATTTATTCAAAACTCAAGCATTAAAATGATTGAATGTAGAATTTCAAAATTATACAAGATCGACTCAGTAACCGGAAATTCTTTGCTTTTAGAGAAAATTAGATGATAACTAGACATTACCAAATAACATCACTTTAAGCATTGAGTGGGAAAAAACTTTGTAATGATTTAATAACTATATGTGTATGTAAAATTATGCGATTCCAGCTACAGTGAAAATTATCACTAGATCAATATTTGAATACGGATGAAAATAATAAGTCATAACTTTTTAGCAGAAAAAAGTAAAGAATGCATAGATCTACATTTTGCTAAAAAAGTAACAAAATTTTAGAAATTTTACAGAACTTAATTTCAACATTGGTAAGATGTGACGTCATAATGGTAGGGTGACAATCAGGACCTAGAAAATGATGAACCTGGACAGTCATTGCAACAATTAATGTTATATACCAAAATGTTCATTAATGTCTGTAGTATATGAAACCAACGGCATAAATTGGATAAAATGATGGCGATCCAAGAAATCCAAGATGGCCACCAAGATGGCCGCCATCATGGAAAAATTTCATGAAATATTCTTTAAGCTATATTTTTATTACAAATTTTGAATTTTAACAAATGGTATCAGCCCTTTAACATTGTTTTAAGGGAGCTTGCATAATTTAAAACTTATTTTGCTAGTTTTCTGAATCAAGGCGGCGTCAAATTTAAGGATAAAGTGAAAAATCATAGAAGATACAGTTAAAAAAGTGTATAAATTGACACCAATTTTATTTATTATTTTAATTAAAAGAGATGCTTTACAATGATTTTTTACATTCTTTTTGAATGAATTTCTTGTCTTTTTTTCAAAACCTTTAAAAACATTATGAAAGTTCAAACATGTAAATGCATATAAGAGTGTAGAAACAAGCAGTAACATTATCTTTTTTCCATTTTTTTTTTTCAATTTCACTATGGACAACCATCATCACGATTATCATTTGTCTCAACATTTGCCAACATGGCAAATTGATTTACCCTTGTAAAACCCCTTTGCAAGGACAGGCTATTATGGTACACGGCTGTTCATTGCCCAAACAAACACAATCATCACTGCAAAGGCTAGAACAAGTTCCGGTACGACTGAAGGTTGTGTCATAACCTGTGGATTGTACATTCCTGACTATACCCAAAGTTAATGAAGTGGAGGAATTATTGTTTTCAAAGATGAACGCCATACGAATAACAGAAGTATACATCGCAGTAAATGAAGAACAAAGCTATTATTTGTTGGAGGTCATTTTCTTGATATGACCCCATTTTTGCAAAGAACAGGGGATGATCAAAGAACATTGAGGGAGGTGCAATGATGTCTATACAAGAGATCAACAAACTTGAATGCAGCAGTGCTTGCATGAATTGGAAGTACCAGATCTTTCCCTAGGTCAGTAAGATTTTTAAGATCATTAACAGCCTTACACATTGCCTGAAAAGCCTTCCTCTTTCCTATGCTACGGATTGATGAACAGGTGTCACAACCTTTATAATACACAGAAAGTATGATACTTCACTGCTGTGAAGGCAGAACACTGAAACTTTTACTGTATGTACTGGAATATATCTTGTCAGGTTTCTGTGCATACCTTTTCTACCAGTTAAAGTAAATACTTGTTATATTAAGCTCCGAGAAATGATTTATAAGAAGTACAAATAAATCAGTATCAGGACTAAAAACAACAGCTTGCTGTACACCTAAAGAGGAAGCAAAAGCAACATGCAGAATTATCAGCTTCTTCATGATTTGAATTTCATATTGGAACATACTCCACACATGAAGGAGTGAATTTTAAAACTGTTCATCTAATCCTCCTGCTGTATAATTAGTGGTTCTCTCATCAGGACAAGAAACTTATGACAGTTTTCAGGGAGATATCTAGTAAAGATCTTTGTAGGTGCATTTTTGCCCGCCTTTTCGAAGAAAAAAGGGGGATAAAGAAATAGGCTCCGTCCGTATGTCCGTCCGTCACACTTTCGTGTCCGGTCCATAACTTTGTCATTTATCAAAGGAATTGAAAAAGCTTGGCACAAATTATTTTTATAATAAGACGATGTGTCATGCGCAGCAACCAGACCCCTAAGTCCAGGGTCGAGGTCGCACTTGCTCATTCAAGATCAACATTGTCTATTTGAAGGTATATGTCGTGTCCGGTCCATAACTTTCTTATCTTTGAAGGGATTTTGTAAATACTTGCCACAATTGTTCACAATAATGAGACAATGTGTTATGCGCAAAAAAACAGTCACCTACCGTCAAGGTCACACTTAGAGCTAAAATATTTACAGAGTGTGTTATATGGTATATTTTGTGTCCGTCTATAACTTTTTCATAGATCAAGGCATTTCAAAAATACTTGGCACTAATAGTCACAATGATAAGATGATATGTCATGCATAACCCCTGTGTCAGGCGCAAAACATTGGTCCCTACCTCCAAGGTACACTAGAGGTCAAAGATTAACATAGTCTGTTATAGTGTATATTTTGTGTTCGATCTATAACTTCTTCATAGTTCAAGGATTTTGAAAATACTTGGCACAAATAGTTACAATAATAAGACGATATGTCATGCACAACACCTGCATCCCTACCTCCAAGGTCAAGGTCACACTTAGAGGTCAAAGCTTAACATGATAGATTTTTAAATTCTGTGTTTCATTTTATTTCTTTTAATAAATTTATTGTTGCATTTGCAGATCTGGCATTGATCATAATTTTGGACTGAAAGTCCTGAGATCCATACCTCAATTTTTTGAAATAGCACAATTTTATGCTTCATATAAAACTTCCCTGAGGCGGGGAACGTTGGTAACTCTGTTACAAATTCTTGTTACTTTTTGTACTGGATATTTGGCTGAATTACAACTGGCTGGAAAGCGGAAATATTTTCACCTCGATTTATGCGTGTTTGGTTTTAAGGCTATCTAAAATATACCTGTCAATAACTCAGTTATGTGCAGTGCACTTTGACTATGTGACAAAATGTCTACAATTTGCCAGAACGATAAAGCCTACATCTGGTATGTTGTCTTTATCCTAGACTGAGGCTGCATCATCTAAACAACGGCCATACTGCACCAGCATCAAAAGTAAAACAGTCAGCTTTACTCGAAGCATGTGCATTAAACTCATCATTGTTTAATGTTATTAGATTTTTAACCAGGTTTTCCGAAGGAAAAAACTGGTTATTAGATTGAGGTATGTCGGCGGGCGGGCGGTCGGGCGGGCGGGCGGACGGGCGGGCGGGCGGGCGTAAACAATTTCTCCTGTGCGCAACTCCTCCTTCATTTCTCAACGGATTTTGACCAAACTTTCACAGAAGCTTTGTCATCAAGTGCCCTGGCGCATATTGTCGGGGTTTTGCGATTAGATAATATTTGACCTAATTATGGCCCTTTGTTTTTTTTCCTTATATAAAATATATAGTGAACAATTTATTCTGTGCGCAACTCCTCCTACATTTCTCAACGGATTTTGACCAAACTTTCTCAGAAGCTTTGTCATCAAGTGCCCTGACACATATTGCCAGGGTTTTGCAATTGGTATATATTTGACCTAATTATGGCCCTTTGTTTTTTTTCCTTATATAGAATATATAGTGAACAATTTCTTCTGTGCGCAACTCCTCCTACATTTCTCAACGGATTTTGACCAAACTTTCTAAGAAGCTTTGTTATCAAGTGCCTGGCACATATTGTCGGGGTTTTGTGATTGGATAATATTTGACCGAATTATGGCCCTTTGTATATTTTTTCCTTATACAGAATATATAGAGAACAATTTCTTCTGTGCTCAACTCCTCCTACATTTCTCAACGGATTTTGACCAAACTTTCTTAGAAGCTTTGTTTTCAAGTGCCTGGCACATATTGTCGGGGTTTTGTGATTGGATAATATTTGACCGAATTATGGCCCTTTGTATATTTTTTCCTTATACAGAATATATAGTGAACAATTTCTACAGTGCGCAACTTCTCCTACATTTCTCAATGGATTTTGACCAAACTTTCACAGAAGCTTTGTCATCAAGTGCCCTGGCGCTCACTAAATTCCCATGTTTCTTCCAAGACATCATTCAAGTATTTTTTTAAAATTGTGAACATACTTTTCTTGATATCGCACAAAACACCACACACCAATATTGTTGACAAAAGAAAATGACAAGAGACGCAAAAATGCAAAAATTAAGCAAAAATAAAGTACTGTTTACCTTTCTAAAACATTTGGGAAAAAAAGGCGAATAGACAACATAAAATTTCTCAATCATTTTTGTTTGAGGAATATTAAAAAAGCCATAATTCCTCCTAAAAGTTCAATTAAAAACAAATGCCCCTTCATGACAAAGCTTCTGTGAAATATTTTGCTGAAAACCGGGTTGCATCGCATTGCGATGTTCCTTGTCAAGTTTTTTAAGAAAATCAGATTTCTGTGTTGATATCATCTGTGAACAAACTCAAAGGAACGGGGGCATTCCCAAAGGATAGAACCCTGACAAAATTAAAAAGGCACTCTCTTAAATGAATTTATTGCGACAAGTCTTAAATACATCTCTTCACCATCAATAGGGACAGTGTTCTGCCTTTGGACTCAACTGACCTCCTTTAAAAGACTTAAAATTTTGGCATAGGATCAAAGAATCTCTTTGTAGGAGTTTTACAATTATCTACAACAAACCACACTTTGGGTGTGGAGCTCAAAATGCGTTAAAATAAAAAAGTATGATTGTCAATCCTAGCACACATAGTTGTCATATGTATCTATAAAACTTAAGCTTGTTTTGAACAAAATTCATATTTAAACGTCTGTAACAATAGACGTTTAAATATGTTTTTTTTCAAAACAGCTTAAATTACGTTTTATTTAGGAAATAGATATCAGTTCTGAGTGCATTGTTGTAGAATAATGCACGGTTTGAGTTCAAATGCGTAGTAATATAATCACGAAGGCCGATATAATTAATATCTATTTCCATTCTAACACGTCAAGAAAAAGTATAATTATTATTATAAAGATGGACTTTATGTTTGGTGGTTAAATTTGTTTTCGCCTCAGAGTTTCCAATAGAAACGTTCTTTAAAGTCTGTTCCAGTGGGTTGAAAAACACTGTCGTTTAATCCACTGTGTGTAGCAACATTTTGAGAATAACGAATTTTGAAAACGTTGACAAAACTTTGTTTGTTCATTTTATTTCACTCTATAATTTTTCAAGCGAAATACAAATTATAAAAAGTGAAATAAATGTTAAGCCTTACTCGTCTTCGATATTAAAATAACGTACTTGATTTGATTGTTTGGCAGGTGCTGTTTGGCGCTACATTGTGACGTCACGTAAACAACACTTTAAACGTCTGTACAGCGTTAACGACTGAATTAAAGATATTGGTGTTCGGATTCATTTTCTTAATTAGACCATTTTCTATCATTCTAGATAGTTTTCACAACAAAATTCGACAAAAAAAAATTGTTTTTATTTATCAGATTTTTAAACAAAATGGCGCCCTCACTGTGAAAATATACAGGGAGATAATAAGAACGGCGAGAGCATTGTTGTAGAATAATGCACGCTTCCGGCCTTCTTTGTCTATATAGGAAATTTTCCGATAGTGTTAGAATGATACATTTGACAAGAATATGCGCTGGGATTGACAACTATACAATTTGTTTCAATTTTAACGCATTTTGAGCTCAACACCCAAAGTTTCTGTGCAACAAAACTGTCTTACACAAAAACTAACAAAATTTTGTTGGCCTTTTTTAGACAATTTAGTAGGTTTCTTTCAACATCTAATGGAAGTTCAACACCATTTGCAATGTTTAAAAGTTGAGAAGGTGGATAAAGATAAAGAAAATGGATGGATAAAGGTGTCACTTCGAATACACTCAACATCTTTTTGACTGTGTATGGAAAGCTATACCTGTGTGATGTTTGTTTGAGCAAGAATTATTGTCAGACGTGTAAGCCATTGCATACTTAGCAATTATTGGTCTTGCAAGAAACCAGCGAGTGAGAGCACAGTCATTATGGGTTCGACCTATAATGCCTCCAGAGGATTCCATTGCTTTATTATCCGTTACTTCAAGGATATAGTCAAACTATACAGAATTAAAACACCCAGTACTTAGTTTAGCAACAAACTTGCCTCTTAACTAAACTGTAAATCTGTATTTCTCAAACAGCAAATAGGTCTGAATCATGAATATATCGTTCTTATGGAAGAAACCAAGAAGGGCAAAAGTATTGATGTTGCATACTGCTATGCTTGCCATAACCCATACATTGAAGATGCCAAATACTGTTAAATTGGTAAGAAAACCCGTGACAAGTAATCTAAGTCAGAGATTAAACTACTCCTTACATAAACAATTTATTCAGAACATGATAAAAAATATTATTTCCCAAATTTGCTAATAATAATTACTTGGTTACCCAAAATCAAATGATATATCATACGTTTAGTGTACCCGTGATTAGCCTATGTTCCATTTTATTGGGGGGGGGGGGGGGACGGGTACACATGCAATAAAACTGCTAAATTATAGAAAAGAGGTCAAGAGAGAAAAGAGTTGATAAACATAACATTTCTTTTTATAAATTATGCATTTTAAAATGATACAAAAGAATTCATATCTTTGAAAATTAAATAAACTTTTCTTAATTTAACTGGAAAAAAATATTTGCCATGAAAATACCAACGTGCGTTTTTTTATATTCCACGAAAGAAAAAACAATGTTAAAAGTCGATTCTAACAATGAATATCAAAGGTGAGCTTCAATTCATATCCAAAAATCTTCAATTGGTAGGATAACATGAAATTCCTGCAGAAAATGTTTTGTTAACCCACTGTTTTAAGCAAACTTTCTTGCGAAACTTCTTTTTTATCAACAAAATTTTATAAGAAAATCCAAATCATGCATGTAAATTTGTTTTAAATATGTTTAACTTTGTACATTCACTACAGTGACTTGAATATGTGATAATTATTGAAAATGTATCCGATTATATACAAAATTTTAGCCATGTAAACTTAGGAGTGAAGTTCAGTATCAAAAGCGGCCATCTTGGCGGCCATTTTGGATTTCTCTGAATGCCATCATTTATGCCAATTTATGCCGGTGGTTTCATAAACTACAAACTTTAACGAACATTTTGGTATATAACATTGCTTGTTGCAATGACTGTCCCACCTACCCTATTTTTTATCAGACTTTTCAGGTCATAGTCACTCTACCATAATGTTATGACGTCATGAAGAAGAACATAATAATTATAAAATCATGAAAAATGACTTAAAATCACTCAAAAGCATGAAATAGATAGAAAATTTGTTTGGTTTACATGCAAGATTGAAATCTTATATATATATATAAATAAATGAAATATTGGGAAATGCATATTTTCATTTTCCTTATTTTCAGTGCAAAAAAATATTTTTCACTGCACTGAAACATATTTTCCGTATTTGCACTAGTGCTTTGCCGGACTACTTTATTCTTGATTTAGCGAATACACGATATAAAAGTAGAAGTCTTAAGAACTGTAACTGAAGGTACAAAAAAAGAGAAAAAAATATAATAAATAGAAAATTTCAAGTTTTTTTTTCTAAAAAGTACAGGATTTATTTTCATCTTGTAATATGGAAATTATCATATTTCACTTAAGGCTCATACCACTTGTGAAATATTTATTTTCATAAATAAATCCTGTATTTATAGAAAAAAACTTGAATATCCTCTATATATTTCACTGGTGAACACCAGCTAACAATATACATGCAAAATATACAAGAGTAAACACGGTATTATTGAAAATATAAGAGTGAAATATAATTTAACTTAAATACAAAACAAATACAAATGACAAATTTACTTCCCCGAGTAGAAAAAGAAAATATTTGCAAAACATATTTTACATATTCTTTGATGTTTCAAAATTGTTTTATTAGCATAATTATATACATATAGATGTATATAATTTCACTTAAGTGTGGTATACAACCTCAATCACAAAATACAGGATCTTTAAAATATGCCATTCTATATATATGTCATAACACTACCGTTAAATGTCACAATATCTAAATATTGCGACATTTAACGGTAGTATTATGACTAATGTCATAACACTACCGTTAAATGTCACAATATCTAAATATTGCGACATTTAACGGTAGTATTATGACATTAAACGGTAAGGGAAAATGGTAAGACATTTAACGGTAGTGTTGCAACATTTAACGGACATTTAGCGGCGGTTGCGATATTTAGCGGTAATAGTGCGATATTTAGCGGCAAATGCGACATTTAGTGTCGTTGCGACATTGACGGCGCCACACTGGTTATAAACGTTTGCCTAACTTGAAGACCTATGTCAGTTGTCATAAACAATAATGACGTATACACGTTAAAAGCAGATAAGCATCTTAATATGAGAAAAGTAATATCACATTACAGTCATTAAATAAATACAATAAAAGTATTATAATTCATGTTTGAAATTAGTTGGAATCAGCTATCAGTCGTTTCTCTAACTACGGTTGTATAATAAATATATTTATACAATTTCTGTATAACGTGCTGTTGCGAGTTATTCATTAAGATCTTAAACTTCAATACATTTGGTCAGGAACACTAATATTTTGGCAGATGTTCTTTTCTTAGTTCATGCAATGTCATACGGACACGCAAAAAAATTGATATTAAGTTTCCACACCATTCATGTTGAATTCTTCCGATCACATCATGTCTTTTAATAAGTTGTTTGAGTTTATTTGTTTTATATAACCCCTGTAAACACGTATCATAGTAGGACATTTAACGGAAATTATTTTCTCAGATACGGCTTCACAATAAACCGCCTTTTCTATTGCGTATTATTAACTATAGAATGGCGGACATCATATACAAACGTGATGTTTTTTTTTGTTTTGTACGATCGTATCAGAATCTATCAACTACCAAAGCTTGGTCACAAACTTGTAACACTCAAATGAGTTTCACTCAGTACAACGGACCAACCACGTGACATCTCCGCTATACCTGTGGGCAGCCCTGCCAACCTATGCACAGCCCCGCCAACCTATGCACAGCCCCGAGAAACTATGCACAGCCCCGCCAACCTATGCACAGCTCCGACCATCCCGATCGGCTGTTTGAATCTTTATGATTTATTCACGTCGTAAATTCATTAAGAGAAAAGTTAAGTGTTGGTTAACATAAATAAAGTGAAATACGTCATTAGGTACTTAACAATCATCAAATGGATATTAGTCGCTCAGCGTTATTATGATTACTGTTCTCGGTGGAATTCAAGTTAAGTTTCAACATCATCAAAATTACAATAATTAATTTATACAAAAGGAAGATTCCTTTGAGGGGACTACTTTTCTCTTTATTGCAGAATACTTTTAGATCTATTTCTTCATTATTTGTAGACACACATGACTAATTCATGGAATATTATTTCTCCTTTGAAGTAAATCAAGTAAACAAGTTTCAGTATAATAATTGATAAAATGATATAATAAAATGTGTTAAAACACCAGGGGGGGATTACATCAGTTATTTTATTACAACTTTTTTTCAACGTGAAATTTAGTTCTTTACGTGACGTCGTGTTCTAGTTATACTCTTTTTCCGAAAGTTGTTTAAGAAAAAGAACGATTTGATGCGCCTTGTTTATTTACCTGAAGGTATTTGATTTTATTACAAAATCATTATTTTGTATACTATCACTCATATTTATATAGGTCCCACGTAAAATATCCAAGTAAAAATTATAGGTTTCGTTAAATCGGTAAAAAATTTCCATCTATTACAGAAAAAAGCAATAACTTTTATCTGAAACTATGATTGTTTATGGTAATAAATTTCAAAAGGTTTGTTTGTTTGTTGTTTGTTGTTGTTGTTGTTTTACATCGAAATTTACAGAAAGTCAAGACTGAACGCAATATAACTGACATATTATAAATAAATCATTTCACAGGGTTAAAAGTATCTTAAAATGATCTATGCAACCAAAAAAATTAAGACAAACAGAAATAATAACAAGACCGTAGGTTACTAAATTGTATTATAATGCTGAGTAACTAATGATTATATTCAGTTATGTAGTGCATTATCACTGCGGATGAGCACGTGACCAAAATCGTCCAATGGGCTCTGGGTCGTTAAGTAAACTTAATATTTGATATCTATACGGCCACGTTTTAGGAATAAATTCATCGTTTAACGTACACTGACCTCGATTTTAGTACTTTATCAGCCCATTGTACGACTATGGTCACGTGATCATCCGCACAGATGGTGATGAAAGACAATTTGACCATTAAAGAAGCGAATGTTTCATGGGGAAAAATGTTAAAATCAACAAAATAGGGGCCAATATTGGGTAAGGGTTGAAATTTTTAATATTTCAAAAGCAAATTATACTAATAAGTATAAAGTTTTTCAAATTTATGAATTTTCACATTTTGCATCACCTATTGTTTCAAAGCATAGTTCCTACACCGAAAATTAATCCTGTATGGGTAAATAATGAACTTATCTTAATATCTGAATCCATTCTGGATGTCCTTATGCGGACGCTCAAGTTTCGTGTTGCCATGGAATTAGCGTATTTAAAAAGCTCTATATTATCACCGAGTAACATATACATGTATGTTACAAAGTCCACAGAAATCTAAGTATTGGTTATTCCTAAGGTTAGATAATCTGATAAAAATGTACATTGTTTCTACGCCTATTTAGTTTCTAATAAAAGGGATGTAACTGAATTACAACATGCTTGTTTCATGGATGTAGTTATTTCGCTTTGGCAACTTTGTCACTTTTTACTTTCGGTCAAGTTAATGATATCTCTGCGGGAATTTTATTTAAATCAAATGAGGCAATCTTATTCATTAATTAAATCTCTCATAATCAATAGAGGATATTCAAGTTTCTTCTATAAATACAGGATTTATTTTCATCGAGTGGTATGAAAATAAATATTTCATGAGTGGCAGTGGCACTTTTAAGATGAACACAGGTTTCATTTTATCAATCTGGTCATATTTTCGTCCCAGGTCCGATACTCGTGCCTGTGATATTTATCGGTTATTTTTAAGCAATTCTGCCGTGCCAGTACTTTTTTTCATATGAAAAACATGGCCGTGACCCTTTTATGTCTCGCATCCGTATTCCATTGGTTAAGAGGGACTAGGCCTCCGTTCCCTTTCTCTGGTTGCACAAACATTCGAATCTAATACTAGTATTTTCATCGGATTTTTCGTTAATAAGACGATTTTTGTTTACATAATTGTACATTCGAGGTACAAAAAATATGATTGCGTCAACTAAAGTATACTGCACCGGGTTAATATATAGGACTAGATGAAGTATATGTATAAATAGCATTAACATGCCTTGATAAAACAAACTTTATTTAAAGATAAACATAGTAGGTCACAACGATATACATGTACTTACATGTGCGCTATTAAAGCGGTGTCAACTACAATATTGATTTGACATGATATGGTTGTGTACCTTTGTGTAAATATTAACACAATTGTATTGACCAATGTTTAAATATAGGCTATACAGTATAGGTGATTGTAAATTTATAGTAATGATTCCGAAAACAAACTTGTATATAATTAGACTAGTTGGGAAAAGTGTAGTTCGTGTTTAAATATGTTTAGCGATATCTGACTGCAGTGTGTGTAGAAACTAAATAATTTGAATTTCAAAGTAGTTTTAACGGATAGAATGAATCAAGGCTTAAAATTAGGATCATGCTCATATATGTGTTCTTTCGACAATGACAGCGGTAATTCTATGGTTGTAAACAGTTCTGATATTAGTGATAATTGGAATTCATTTGAAAATAATGACGTAGCTGATGACATAACAGCTAACACCAAGAGAGGTTTCAGTGTTCCTGTTAAACACACAAGAGACACAAACAAACATGGAAACGATACTAGTAGCAGACGACCTCTGTTGCCTCCGTGTGTTGTATGTGGAGTGACATCTACAGGATTTCATTATGGAGCAAATACGTGCGAAGCATGTAAGGTAAAGTTATTGTTTTCATTGCACCTTTTCAAAAACTTTTATGATCAAAGATCTGTGGAAGGGAAACTTATCATCACATTACGCGCACGCACACCTACGCGCACACACACACGCACGCACGCGCGCACACTCTCGCGCACGCAGATTATCCTTAGCCTGCTGGCGGCAACTATGGTTATACGACCAGTATACTGACTATAATGACACAGCCGTGCTGTCTGATAATAGTATAAAACTTCCCTACTCAGTCTGTACATATCTTTTGAAATTATCCATAAAAATAATGAATGGTTTTGCCAAGATTAAAGGATGGACAATTACATTTTAGTTTATATAAATGGAAAACCTGGTTAAAAGCATGTAGTGACATACGCACACACGTGCGCGTGCATACGTGCTCCAGGCATTCACACCATAATCTACACGCAATA
This sequence comes from Ruditapes philippinarum, assembly GCF_026571515.1. NCBI lineage: Eukaryota > Metazoa > Mollusca > Bivalvia > Venerida > Veneridae > Ruditapes > Ruditapes philippinarum. The sequence continues at coordinate 17,910 of NW_026860859.1, forward strand.
AGCAAAATTTCACTGTTTGTATTAACTACTTGTATATAAATATCAAAATAGAAATTTATAGCTAAGATAGCCATTGCACCTGTGTACAGACTGGCCTGGCACCATACTGGTGGCAAAAGGATTATCATTTCCGGTTTCTGCAGTGTAAGGTAAAGATACTATTGTACAAAAAATTTCAGGGTTTCTTCAGACGAAATTCTAAGAAATCAGCAATAGTTTACAGATGCAAGTGTACGCCGGAAGAACAGGACGCTTGGAAACGAGGTTCTGTCAAATATGGCTGCCAGGCTTGCAGGTTTAAAAGATGCCTTGCTGTTGGAATGTCCAAAGAAGGTATAATTATAATATAAACTTTAAAATTAAATGCAGTGATTTATTTAAAATTCTAAATGATAATAGTAACTAATAAGACTGTGATATAGTGCATGGCAATTTTTAAAACTGAAGGTGTGTTTCTTTCTTAGCACCAAAAACTGTTCGAACTTTAGAAGCAGTTACAATATTTTTACTACAAGTGGCATCTAAATCGTGATTTAAACTTTAATTAAGCCTAACATTCGTAACAACTGCATATCAGGAACAGTGAGGAAACAATTTTAGAGCCCTACTCAGTGTGACTGGGACAGTAGGGCTCGAACCTTGCTTTTTCAAAATGTCGTATCGCAGTACTTTGGAAAATGTTAGCGGGTTCGTTTAAATAACAAAAAAAAACAATATTGTAGTATGGCCTGAAACGCGCAAATATACAAATTAGACATGATTTGATGCAATGAACATTTTCTAGATTTTTTTACGGTATTTTTGTGTCAAATGGGAAATTGGCGTTTGAATTTAAAAAAAAAAAAAATTATTTATTCATTCATTCATTCATTTTTTATTTATTTATTTATTTATTTATTTCTTTTTTTTTTGAAACGTGAAACATTAGACACGATTTGAATTTTCTTTTCAGCTATAAAATTGGGGAGGTACACATACACTCATAAGACGGAAAACATAAAACGGGTAAAGTACATCGAGGCAATGAGTAGAAACAACGAGAAGGTTTCCACATTTTGGGAAAATACTAGTACATTAAGTTCATCTTTCCCGTCTTCTAGTACGAGTTTTCCGCAATCGAGTGAGTTATTTAGTGGATTTACACAAATGTTTTTTTATAAAATAGAAAAAATATAATTGTAAATCTTTGACATTTTTGAAGCTGTAACCATTAGTATGCAAGATAATAACAATATCCTTTTCTGTAAGTGATTTATAAAGGGTATAAAGGTATATCTTATGAAATATTTTTATGAAATTTATCAACAGTAAAATTATATATATTAGCCTAATTAACTTAAAATCTGCAACGTGTAAAGCTCCAATACAAGAGACAACTAACAGGTCTAATACGAAATTCAAACAACACAGGATAACGTGTAGCCCTTTAATTTACTTACGTCTGCAAATTTTAACATTATGGTCATACTGTTTCAGACAATAATGTTTGTTCGCCTTCACAAGCACTTGTAACAGATGCTGTCATTGGTTCTTGTGATAAATATCAGCCAATGAAATTCACTTGTAGAAAACTGCATCTCCATGACTGGTTCATGTCTCAAAAGGTAAAGTAGAACATTGTTACGCTTATGGAATAATATTTAGAGAAATAAAAAGAGGTCATGCTAATATTATTGTTAGACAGTAAATCAATAAGTGTCAAACACAGACGCAGATGTAAGTGACAGTTTCTCGATCTGACAAAGTCATTTTTATAGTTAATATAATACATTTTCTTTATTTGTACAAGTGTCAGCAGACGTTAAAATAATATAATATATACTATGACGTCTGCGGTCCGGCAAATATTACAGTGACAGCCTGAACAAGGTCACTTTGATTCTTTGAGACCCTCCGTGCTGTGTTATATATTTCTTAATTAGTCAAGGCATCTTGAACTAAAAGACTGGGAACAAGCGTGCATTTTCATATAAACAATGTTTTTCAAAAAATAGCATACATGTATTTGGTTAAAGTATTTATCGTTAGCATGAAAACATAGAAGAAATGAGAGAGAAAAGAATCCCTAAAGAAAGCCCTAAACAGCAAATCTGAAAATGTTGCAAGCTCGTTTTGGCCGAGGGTACTGGGAAATGTAAGCTAACGTTCACGCCCCTAGCACCGCCAGTATTCAACATTTAATCGTTTGATGGTGAAATTTTGAATTAAGAAACATCCGCATATGTGTTTTAAATAAATAATTGTCCAATAAGATTGCAATTTTACAAATAAATCGTTACACATTTACTTTGGTATTTAACACTGTAGTAAATCAACTATATACAAATAGTTTCGAAAAAATAATTGCTTAATGTTCATAAGTAACCGTTTACCAAACTAAATTGGTCAAAAAAAACGATGTCTTCAAAGGCCATATATTGCATAGGTCTAGTTGTTAAAATGGTCGGGACAATTCCTCCCTTCTTGAAAATTGTTATCGTTGCTGTTTTACAGGAGATGGATGTCATCATAAACCAAGTAACTGAAGGTTATCTAAACAGTGTTCAGTCGATAGATACACCGATAGAAACTATAAAGAAAAAACAGTCCAATTACTTGGTAATTATGATATAAATACTAATTAAACCGATCATACCTTTAACGAATCATTTTATAGGTTAACAACTTTGATGACGTATACACGTATACACACTCACAACAATATGTCATCCCGGACATCGTCGTTAATATATCATTATATATTCTATGTCTATTTTCTTGTTGTATTAATCATTATCATCAGCATCATCGTAATCATCATCCTTGCCATCATAATCATCCCCCTCTTCATCACCAGAATTGTCATTATTTAGAAATCGTCATAATCATCATCACTGTCATCATCATTATCAGTTTTGTTTATTATTATGAAATCATGATCATAACATTGGATAAAAGAGCGTCAGTTCAAACTATCGTGTTTATGATTGTATCATTTTATCAGATCTAGGATAGTTAATAAATAAAATGAAAATTACAAGATCGTGTTATGTTTGAAGTGAGTATTAATTCAACCATTATCAAAGGAATTAACTTTACATGATATTTTCTCTATATTAGTAACAAAACATATATCAATTTGCATTGTATCTTATTTTTTAATGATCGGTTGCCAGACACCGGTATTCGTTTTTTAAACGGTCATAATGTTTTTTCTTTATTCCAGGAAAATTATAATTTAAAGCAACAAAATCAAGTTTATCCGGACACTAATAGTCAAAGGTGTCAGGTGGCAAATATTTTGAAACTGTTTGAAGATAAGGTACTTAAGGCTGTTGCTTTTGCCAAGAATATACCTGGATTTAGAGACCTTCTTTTAGATGACCAGGCTAGCTTAATTAAAGGTAATTTCTATAATTATAGAGGTTTGTGTAAGAATCTGTTTATTTTACAGTAAGTTGCTTTGCCAACTTATTATGGGAATAGATCTACTAATGCATATATCTGAGACAAAACTATTTGATTAGTAAGGATAGATGTGTAATATGATTCCCAACCGACACTAAACCCTTCTTCTTCATGTAACTGCAAATAGTTGTAAGTCTAGAAAAGAATACAACAGAGTTGTCTCCCTTATATAGCCACATTTGTTTATCACAATTGAAAACATTTTTTTTTTCATAATGTATGTTGAACTATGTAAAAGGAAAATTTTAGATTTTAGTGTGACATTGACCGGCTTCTATTGTACTGACTCTGATTCATTTATACAACTTTTGTATATCTTACAATTACCATTGCCATATAAATAATAAACTAAATAGTAAATCTTTTTTTTTATTTCTATTTTATTTGATTCAATGAATAAGAGCATTATTTCGCGCGCTTCACTACAATTGAATCCGGTCATTATTATTCCAGGTTACACACTGTGAATACACAATTTCGTAAAAGATATTTTATGTCATGATAATGATCTCTAAAGTACCGTTTAATATAAGAGCTATTTTGTGTGCCGCCAGCGCTTATTATCACTATTAGTAGGGATACCATATTTTTCCTTCTATTAAATATGCTCCAGTGTGCTAAAATGCTTTAGTCCGTTTTCGCGCCTTAACTATATAGGCAATGAAGCGAAAGGTAGTGGAGTTTCAGATAGGAGATTGTTTCAGGGAAACGTTTCTTGATGGTTAAAGTATGAGAATGCCGAGTTGTGATTTTCAATACATCTTAAATCTCCACCCATGCAACATTAATGTATAATGTAAGGGAAATACTTTTACATTGATAATGCTTAGGAATTTAAGATATCAAGGTATGGCGCAAATTATTCTCAATTGTTTACAGCGGCGCGTGTGGAAATGACGTTGTTCGGCGGACATTCATACCTTGTGACACACATTGACACCGAGAGAATGGTTATGACGACACCATGGGGAGAGGAAATACATTTAGAAGAAATCAACCAACTTATCCCCTTAAATATTATCTTATTAAGATGCCAGTTTGCCAGAAGAATGACAGAACTTCAACTGACATCAAAGGAAATGGGCATATTCAAAGCTATAATAACAACTGCATCGGGTAATTAAGTTCTTTGTGTTATATTAAACGTGTAAATACAAACAAAATTACTTTGTAAGTTCAGACCTGGTGAAAAATACACCTGTTTTTAGCTCACCTGTCACAAAGTGACAGGGTGAGCTTTTGTGATCGCTTTTCGTCCGGCGTCCGTCCGGCGTCCGTCCGTCCGTAAACTTTTACTTTAAATGACATCTCATCATAAACCACTAAGCCAATTTCATCCAAACTTCACAGGAATGTTCCTTTGGTGGTCACCTTTAAAATTTTTCAAAGAATTTAATTCCATGCAGAACTTTGGTTGCCATGGCAACCGAAAGAAAAAACTTTAAATATCTTCTTCTAAAAAACCAAAAGAGCTAAAGCTTAGCTATTTGGCATGAAGCATCTTCTAGTGAGTGTCCACCAAGTTTGTTCAAATAAAAGCCCTGGGGTCAAAATTGGCCCCGCATCAGGGGGTCATTGATTTTCCCTATATGCATATAGTAAAAACTTAAAAATCTCCTTTTAAAGAACCCAAAAAGCTAGAGCTAAGATATTTAGCATGAAACATCTTCTAATGGATGTCTACCAAGTTTTTTTTCAAATAAGAGCCCTGGGGTCAAAATTGGCCCCGCCCCGGGGGTCATTGATTTTCCTTATATGTGTATAGCAAAAACTTTAAAAAATCTTCTTTGAAAAAAAAAAAACAAATAGCTAGAGTTTAGATACTAAGCATGAAATATCTTCTAGTGAATGTCTACAAAGTTTGTTCAAATAAAAGCCCTGGGGTCAAAATTGGCCCCGCCCCGGGGTCATTTATTTTCCTTATATGTGTATAGCAAAAACTTTAAAAAGTCTTCTTTGAAAAAACTCAAAAAGCTAGAGTTTAGATACTAAGCATGAAGCATCTTCTAGTGAGTGTCTACAAAGTTTGTTCAAATAAAAGCCCTAGGGTCAAAATTGGCCCCGCCTGGGGACATTGATTTTCCTTATAATGTGTATAGCAAAAACTAAAAAAAATCTTCTTTGAAAAAACCCGAATAGCTAGAGTTTAGATATTAAGCATGAAACATTTTCTAGTAAGTGTCTACAAAGATTGTTCAAATAAAAGCCCTGGGGTCAAAACTGGCCCTGCCCCAGGGGTCTCATTGTTTTTTACTATATGTGTAAAGAAAAAACTTAAAAAATCTTCTTTTAAAAAACTCAACGAGCTAGACCTTAGATGTTTAGCATGAAACATCTTCTAATAGGTGTCTACCATGTTTGTTCAAATAAAAGCCCTGGAGTTTTAAACCGGGGGCCTATATACATGTGAGCGACTTCAGGGCCATCATGGCCCTTTTGTTTGTTTGTTTGTTGTTGTTGTTTTCTGTTGGGGATGGTTCTCGTGTTTTTCAATATTTGTAAATAAGGGTTAGCCAAATACCACCGAGGTATACTACGGTTTACGTTTGAGGCTAAATAATTTAAATAAAATCAAACATGAGAAAAATGTACTAATTTTTTTTAAAAAGTATAACAAAATCAAGTATTCATTCAACATGTTATGTGCAATTAATGACTGAGTTTGCAGTGCTTATCACGATATTTCAACTGCGTGACTAACGCAGTAAGAGATATTTTTTGCATATCTTGGCTTATGTTTAAGTATTGTTCTTTTTAAAATATTTTCAAAATTATCATGAAAATATACATAAATCTGGAGGCATGCTGTTTTAAATGAAAGCTATTAAGGAAATGTAAACCAAATAAAAACAAACATGTGATCGGGTTCCGAGCACACCACTTATACATAAACAGATTAAAACAGACATTATTATATTTAATTTGTTTCATGTTGGAGTGTTGTGCTTGTAATCCGAACAAATGTATATATATATATCATATGTATATATTTTATCCTCTTGCATGTTTGTTATATATATATATATATATATATAATATATATATATATATATATATATATATATATATATATAATATATATATATATATATATATATATATATATATATATATATATATATATATATATATATATATATAACAAACATGCAAGAGGATAAAATACGATGATAGAATCCAATTAAATTCAACTTCTGTTTCGACCTGAAACTGATGAATTATAACAAGCATGATTTTTAGTTTTATATTTTATCTTTTTTTTTTCAGACCGTTGTACATTAATAGAAGCATATAAAGTTGATGCTCTTCAAAGAAAACTCGTGACGTGTTTACAATATCTGCTTAACATCCGGTCACATGGACCTGGTACCCTGCTCTATAACATATTTTCCCTTATGACAGACTTGCGCGAACTGACCGAAGTGGAAGCAGAACTGTCGAAAAAAATGTTGTCGGACTGGCCAACGGTATCCAAGGATAATTTTTATCTTTTGAAAGAACTCAGCTCATGACGAAGGTTTCTTAATAGTTTTAAAAAAGAGAAACATTGCATAAACTGTACTAGCTGATGACAACTTAATCTAACCAGTGTAGACCAAACCATGGTCTGTATCATTCACTTTCAGACAGTACATTTGCTCAGAATAAAAGATAGACACGTTCATTGATATCTAGCAATAAAATTTTTACCATATTATTCTAATATGAATGTGTGTTCGAATAAAATTAGGTAAACAAAATGGACGCCGAAAATAGATTTTGAAAACACTATTAGTATTTAAATTAGAGAGTTTTAGAAAATATTGAACATGGCGACATTGTTACAGACTATACTGAGAAATATTTATGCTTTTGAAACAAGCTATAGATAGATTATAATCTATATACACTGTAATAAGATCTGTTTCTTTTTCTTCTGTAAATGAAATGATGTTCCATTAGTGTTTTCTAACGATATTGATAATTAGTCTATATTTCGAGCAAAAATTGTTATAGGAACTGAAAATATTTATAAAATATAGATGTTATGGTATCTCCATATAGTTGTTTATATATGTCTATAATATTATATTGTAGTTGAACAGTTTTATAAACTGAATGTTGTAACTCTACGTGTTATTTATACAGCTCCATCACCTGCAATATAATAAACTGTTACAAACGCTGCCATACTATATACCGAGTTAGAAAGTGTGGATTTGTTACAAGGAAATTTTGTATACTTATTTAAGCAAAATATTGGCATAATTGGTATCAAAATTTGCAGAAAAATATTACCTTTATAATGGTTTATATGTCATTTTAATTTGAATATTATCAGACCATTGTTTACGTGAAAAAAGCTGATGGGCGGGAAAAATGCAGAACTGAGCCTTTTTGTAAATGAATTTTTACCTTTTAATACTTGAATTTTTGAATGAAACATCGTTTGAACTCAAGTTCATATGGCGTTATGTATAATACAGGCATTCTGATTTACACAACAGATATACTGAATAATGGTCACGTTACAAGGCTAATACCATAACAATCACAATATTGCACCACGAAACCAAAATTCTGTTAATTATCAAATTTCAATACAAATTAAACCATGATAATATAATGTTATAAATCTATACATTTTAACTAAATTTGCCAATATTTTGGACATGTACATGTATGCATACAGATTTTCCAAGTAACCAAGTGAACACTTTCTTTTGCAACTGAATATAGTTTTTCGAATGCCTAAAGCTGAAGATTATTGCCAACGCATGTTACGAAAATAAATTTTAACCTACATTATAATGTTTTGTATATACCCCTGACATGTAATAGTTATTAACATTTCTTGGACAAGTTAAATACAATTCTTGATGACCATCCCCAACGACCATGAATGTAAACGTCTTTTATAACATAACCAAATAATGCCAATAATTGCCATAATGTCAAAATCACCGTTTGTCGATCCATAGTAAATGCATATTGAACACGTGTAAGTAAAACTTAATGGTTTTATTGTACATTAAAAAAGCAAATTGAGTTGTTTTACTTCCAAAATGTTTGTCTTTTAAAGAACGAATGTGGTGTGAAATTGTAGTTTCTATTAAATTCGCAACATTCATTATTTCGCAGTTTAACAAGTCCGTTGTGATGAATAGACCTCACTAATTGAAACATGAACCATGTATATTCCCCCGACCATGATCAGACCTCTCCAATGTTTTGAGAATAATTGCTGTCGGCATCCATTTTTGCGTATCAAATTGAAGTTAATGAATCTCATTTAAAACTTAAAATCATGACAGCTAGTCTCATAAAAACATATGTTATGAGGAAGCGAAATACGACTTTCATGACTTTACTTAGCGATGTGAACAAATCGGAAAATCGTAAAATATCATTTACGTAACATTTAACACTACAAACAGTGGTCCAATCCTTTTTTAAAACCTTTGATTGTTTAAATTGTCGAGGATTATTTTGTTGTTAGTTTGTTAATTTTATTTTTAATAACGTTTTTACAGTTAATATATAGCTAATTTATCACCAAGTACTACTATATGACACAGTAAATCGTGTACCGAAATTTTGCTGCTTCGTTAACTTCGGAACGCCTCACCGTGTATCACTGATTAGAGCTTATTCGGAGACTAACGAAACTTATAGCCAATATGTTGCTTTTGTTCGAAGATGTAATTTGACCCATCAGATATTCTTACATTTTCGTAATTTGAGAACAAATCGCCGGTCCGAAAAGCGACAATTTTACCCGGACCTCTTGCTATCATTTTTCTTGCGGAAGAGCTATGAACCTTATATTGCTGTGAAGAAGATCATCTAATCACCTTAATAATTACAGTATTTTTTTGTTGTTTTTTTTTTGTTTACGTATGTAGCGTTCATTTTACAATAACTAACTGTGCATGTCCTCAATTCGTGTTTATTTGTCACACTTTACTTACTTTCATTTTTAGAAAGTATTGAAATAATGTAATTCTCAGTTTGAGAAGGATGATGCCTCTAAGATGTTGCTTTTTCAGATACGGGCAAAAAACCAAATCGACCGTCCAAAAACCGACCATGCCACGCGGAAATCTCATGGACATATTTCTTGGTAAGGCCCCCACACGTTTAAACGGATTCGTTTCGATTTTCATTCCTAAACGTTTACGATATTTTTCACTGTTTAATCGAAATGACCATATTGTCCTACAAAATATCTTAATCATTGCCTGTAATCACGGCTTTTATCAATTCCAGTTGGTTTATTCCAAAATAAAAATGGAATATGGGTGTTTACAACCATCCACACACTTATCACCGTGCAATAATCGCTTGTGGCATAATGCATTTTTGGTAAAGTTGATTTTCCTTTGATCTTTCAAAAGAGTGAAATGGGAATACAATGCAGAAAATGTGTGCCGACACAATCGTGATGAGCCCTGAACATTATTTATTTGTACATGTATTTAAAATAGAAAGTATTTCATCATTTGCCGACTCGAGGCCGACTCCGCATTGGAATCAGACAAATGGAGTTTAAAAAATTTCTGTTTGTTGTTTATACAATTTATATAGGAAAAGAATAAATCGTCGGAACAAAAAAACGACCCTGCCACGCGGAAATCTTATGGACATATTTCTTGGGATTAGGGCTTTGGACCTTATACTTATTGTTAAAAGAATTCCCTCAAAACTCAGAAAATAAATGCTGTTTAAACGGTTGGCTGAGGAAAATGCTGTTTTTATACAATTTATATAGGGAAAGAACAAATCACCGGAACAAAAAACGACCATGCCACGCGGAAATCTCATGGTAATATTTCTTGGCTTAGGGCTTTAGGCCTTATATTGTCTAAAGAAAAATCTCCAGACTTGTACAAAATCGAATCCGCATTGGAAATCTTATGGACATATTTCTTGGGATTAGGGTTTTGGGCCTTATATTTATTGTTTAAAGAAGACCCTCAAAACTCAGAAAAAATGCTGTTTAAACGGTTGGCTGAGGAAAATGCTGTTTTTATACAATTTATATAGGGAAAGAACAAATCACCGGAACAAAAAAACGACCATGTCACGCGGAAATCTCATGAAAATATTTCTTGGGTTAGGGCTTTAGGCCTTATATTGTCTAAAGAAAAATCTCCAGACTTGTACAAAATCGAATCCGCATTAGAATAAGACAAATGGTGTTTTAACGGTTGGCTGAGGAAAAGGGGGGTTTTAAAAAAATAAGAATACCCTCCAAACTTGTACACAATGGAATCTGCATTGGAATCAGAAAACTGCTGTTTAAACGGTTGGCTGATGAAAATGCTGTTTTGTATACAATTTATAGAGAGAAAGAACAAATCGCCGGAACAAAATGACCATGCCACGGACATTTTTCTTGGGTTAGGGCTTTGGGCCTTATATTGTCTAAAGAAGACCCTCCAAACTTGAAAAAATGTGGAAGCGGACAAAAGGCCTTTAAATGGTTAACTGAAAAATATTGTATTTTTTTATACATTTTATATAGAGAAAGAACAAATCGCCGTAACACAAACGACCATGCCATGCGGAAAAAGTTCGGCCATATTGCTTGGGTTAGGGTTTTTTGGCATTATTTTGTGCAAAGAAGACCCTCTCAACTTGTACAAAATCGAATCCGCATTGGAAACAGACAAATGGTGTTTAAACGGTTGGCTGAGGAAAAAAGATGTTTATATACAATTTTTATAGTCTAGACGGAACAAAAAACGACCATGCCACTCGGAAATCTCATGGACATATTTCTTGGGCCTCATATTGTCTAAAGAAGACCCTCCGTTTTCATCGGAATGGGTTAAACTCGACCGAACGCACAATTTATTTGTGTATGTACTTGACAGCTTTGAACAAAAAAATAATAATAATAACAAAATTCATAAGCTTCTTAACACATTATCACCTAATGGTATTAATGCAAAAGTTTTGTACAATATATAACTTTGTCATTATTGAGCCGGTATACATATACATGTATTATGTTTTTTCTCATATCAAGTTTTTTTTTTTATTTTTATTATTATTATTATTTATTATGAGAATTTTTGTATCACATGTGCAGATCCATATTATATGTGTATTTTTTTGTATATTACTGTATTTATATTCATGAAAGATTCTGTATTTATTTGACAAAGTTTTTATTCCCGCGTTAACGTCACGTTCGGTTTAGCGTATAGTTAAACGGACGTTGCGTCATTTGTCATTTGTTATTTTATAAACTTCAATTTTTTATGAAGAAGACTAAACGTCGAAAGCTTAAGAAAAGCGTTTGTTTTTATTGAACTGATTATATATTACAGCTTTGAACTTGAATTGTTTAGCAGTACTTGATAGCTTTTTATATAGGATATTTTTAACACGAGTTCTTGACCATTTACAATTGGTTTTCAACATAATTACTCATGTTATTTCTTGAGTGAAATCTATTGAAAAGTACAAAGTACGCTTGATTGAAATGAAAAGAAATCTATAAGGAAAAGTCACCCTTAAAATATAATAGATGAAATTCAATATAAAAGGAAGAAAAAATCGAAAAATTATGTTTACAGAAAACGAAAATCGTTGATTTAGGAACAAACTGATATTTTACGAGAAATTGAGAAAGGGAGTAAAAGTGAAATAGCAAAAGCATGCTGTCGGGTATTGTGTCTTAAAATGAAATTATTCTACAGGAGTATCAAACGTCCACATCCTCACTGAAACGGAAGCGAGATCGTCCGGAAAAAAACGATAATGTGGACTCAGCATTTTTGTGTGGTTTAAAGGTGCCAGAGCCTTTTACAATGTTTTAGGCATTATCCTTCAAAAAAAGTTTATGACCTCGCAAAACAATGCAATTATTTTGAATCAATTTAAGGGACACAACAATGACGAACCCAAATGAGTTACTTTTATTAATCAAATGCTCTTCAAAATGGAGGACCATGGTAAACAATCAGTTTGTTTTTGTAAATATGTTCGCTTATAAAAACTTTTGATACAAAGAATTAATTATAATTAGCTGTATGCTTACAAAGAACTCCTACATATTTTAAATTACCCAATCAGTTCGTTATAAGCGGAGTTAACTGTACTTGCATGCCATATATAAATCTTAATATGATAACGAATTTACATTATCTCTCTAAATAATTCAAACTTGACCAGTGTTATTCCATACACGTCCCCGAAGGTCTACTGGCTTATGAAAATAATTGGCAAGTACCCTTTGAAGTTTTAATGTATCGAACTTACTTTAATTGATAAACATACCTGTTGATGTTTGGGATGCAGAATTGAACTCAGCTGACCACGACTTTGACCTAGTGACCTTCTCTGTTTTGTGGCAAGAGCTACAACATTAAAATAGCACCTCATTACCATCATTAAAGTCTATTATCAGGTAACCATAATGTTAACCAAATGACCTACTTTTTGTGCTTTTGAAGTTTTTGAACAGATGTACATACGGAATATTATGTTGAAGTAGCTTTCTGATGCTTTGTATTTTGCTACGAGCAGCGGCGGAAAATTGATCTCCCGCGAGACCGAAGGTCGAGCGAGGTATCAATTTTCCAACGTTGCGAGTAGAAGAATACAGTCTCAGAAAGCTACTACAACAAAATTTTCCTTTTATTATATACCTTTTTGTTTTATTCAGAAAATGAAATGTAGTTGTCAAGTAATAAATTCATTACTGACGGATGAATACGTAATTCTTGCAAACTGGCCACGCCTCTAATAATTTTGGTTCCCGTTTCCAAATGCAACGTTATACAAAGCTAAGATCGGAACCAACGTCAAAAAATAGTTTGGGCACTTCCATATATGGTACCGTATTTGTCACTAACAATAATACGGAAATTTCTATCCGTTTAAAGCGTATTTTCGCTTCAATATTTGCGTGTATTTAAGGGAGAAAAGTAATAGGTATTTATTTTATGCTTTTCAGTGGATTACTGATTTATCCGTGAAAATTATATTTGATAATTTCACAGTGAAAATTATCAAAATATAATTTCACACTTTTCAATGACGAAACTACTTTTTTAAGATTTTTCCCATGTGGTACCTCAATTTTATTTTTGCTGACTATTCCGTCAATGTCAGGCTGTTTAAAGAAAAGCAAAGCTAAAATTGATAAATAACTTATATGTCAAAAGTAATAAAAAGAAGAAAACTTACAGTAAGTTACTTCTATTCATTCAAATTACCAATCACCAAATGTCGTCTCTTTAATTTTTTGTTTCATTTTTACAGTCTGAAAAATACATTCCTTCCTCTTGCAAAACTGCTCTTGATGACATTTGGGAATATTTAAGTATCCTACGAGCAAAAACTGCCGTATGCTTTATGAAAACTTGAAAAGCAATGCCGCAGCTTTCAGTCGAAGAATATGTAAACAACCCAGCGTTCGTAAGGCTTCCAAGTTTTCCAATTTCCTATCCTTTTTTGAATGTTTACACATCTGTCAACACTTATTTATTGTCTGTTACAATCCTCAAATAAGTTTTCTTTCTTTAAAAAGGTGTATGACTTACAAATCCAAATGATATCCCTCTGAATCAAACACAATTATTTTCCTCCAGTGAAATACACAACTTTAAAAATGGCGGCCGCTTACATTTAACTTAGCCAGGTCTAATATAAATTCGCAGTCAGTAAACAGAAATATGGATGGATGGTTGGACTTTTTCTCCTACTAGAAGTGTTTTTTTTTTATTATTTAAACATGCGATCAGACATATTTTGTAATAAAATAAATACTATCACCACCATTTACATTGATTGTGGAACTTATTTTTCAGCCCATGACTTCTTGTATTTAATGAGAAATTCGACTTTTTGAGGCTCTAAATGGGGAAACAGATTTAAATATTAACGTAAATATTAAGGAAATTTCGTTTTAACTTGTTTTTAAGCATAAAATAAAAAGAAAATTTGTTTGTTTGTTGTGTAAGATGTAATTTTATTTCATCTCGTGAACATTAAAAACAGTATTCTCACTCGTGGCTACGTCACTCGTGAGAATACTGTTTTTAAAGCCCACTCGATGAAATAAAATTTCATCTTACACACAAACAAACAAATATCCGCTATATAAAAAAGTTTAAAATACTGAATAAACTTAGTTGGCCTTTACGTCAACTTTTTACGTCATCAATATTACAATGATATGTGTCATTAAGAGCCTTTTTAGCTAGAGCTGTTGTTTTCTTTTTTCTGCATCCAATATTGTATGTCACGATTGTTTATGAAAATTAGACCAAAGGGTCTTTATTGATCACGAAAAACTGACAACAATCACCCTCAGATTACATGAAATGCTTCCTAAAACTAAAACAACTTAAATTACTTTGGAAAACAATAGCACTTCTGAAGAAGATATAAATACGGAATATTATGTTGTAGTAGCTTTCTGTGGCTTTGTATTTTGCTACGAGCAGCGGTGGAAAATTGATATCTCGCGAGACCGAAGAAAGTTACTACAACATAATTTTCCTTTTATTATATACCTTTTCGTTTTATACAGAAAATGAAATGTAGTTGTCAAGAAATAAATTCATGACTGACGGATGAATACGTAATTCTTAAAAACCGGCCACGCCTTTAATAATTTTGGTTCCCGTTTCCAAATGCAACGTTATACAAAGCTAAGATCGGAACCAACGTCAAAAATAGTCCGTCACTTCCATATATGGTACCGTATTTGTCACTAACATAATACGGAAATTTCTATCCGATGAAACGTATTTGTGCTTCAATATTGGCTGTATTTTAGGGAGAAAATTTATAGGTATATAATAACATGATTTATATTGCTCCGCGAATGGAAATATACAACAGTCTGAAACAACTATTGGATATCGCTTTCTAAATATGGCGTGGCATAAAATTATGTATTACTAACATGGCAGTGTATATTGGTTGCCTTTTCTATGACTAAGTTTCATTTCTGTTGAAGAACTAACATGGTTAAGTTAAAAAAACACATGTATCTAAAAATATTTATTTACAAATAACCATGCACAATATATAACTTCACTTCCAATGACAACCATTGAACAATATCACCTGACTAAATAATGAAATAGATAAATAAATAAACAACAACAATAATCTTACTGTACTGTATATAAAATATATACATTGTATTTAGTTAATATAACTGCCCTGATTGGTCTTTCTTGCGCTTGCATTTGATTGTAACAATTTTGAAATTTTGAGTCGATGTTGATATAACATCTTTAATACAATTTCAGTTAAATCGTAAAGGAAGCGGTGGCTTAGTGACTAGCGTGTCTGCCTCTCAACCAAGGTATCATGGTGTCGAGGTCTGTTTGGGGCACGGTCAAGATTCCCTCAAATAGTTTGTTTTAGGAAGTGGTTCAAATGAAGTTCAGACTTTTATTACAGTAACATAATTATTATATACTTCAACTAAAAAGAAAACTGGTTTTACTGTGGCTTGTTGTTGTTGTTGTTTCTTTTTTTTATTTTTTTTTTAATTCAATTTTTAATATTCTGTTCGAGGAGGTTTTTTTGGAATCATGTCTCATAGCAGAAATTCAATAAAAAGCGTGAAACTTTTGTATGTCCGACGATATGGCTCGAACCATCGACCACTGTTCTGTGTGGCCGACACATTAACAATAGACCACCGTTACATTTAAGGCCACCGTTCTCGATCTATAAGACTAGATTGTTTGAATGTTATCTTTTCTTTCAAAAGAACAAAAGAAATAGAAAGTCAGATGTTATCTTTCAAAAGAACAAAAGAAATAGAAAGTCAGATGTTATCTTTCAAAAGAACAAAAGAAATAGAAAGTCAGATGTTATCTTTCAAAAGAACAAAAGAAATAGAAAGTCAGATGTTATCTTTCAAAAGAACAAAAGAAATAGAAAGTCAGTAACTTAGTACATTACATACATGTCTATGCTAAAATAAAACACATAGTAAAACATTATGGTAAAACATATTTAAACGTGAGGGGGGGGGGGGGGTGTTATGTTAAAACACAATTAAAACACAAGGGGTAGAAATAAAAAAATGGTAACATCTAACAGTTTTAAAATGATATTTCCTGAGGTAATTGATTCTGATGTCATGGATTAATGGGAAAAATAAGAAATTTTGATATGTGTAGATACCCGAAATAATTTAACATTTATGTTTGAATTTATATACCTAATAGTATGTAATTCAAAAAATAAAATACAATAGATCTACAAATAATATGCTAAAACGTATATTTCAAAGTGTAAAAAATATTATTACTGAGCAAAATTTTTATTTCTTTTGGAAATTGCTGTTTTTGTTTTTAATGTAACTGAAACAGGCTTTGAATTATAAGAAATTCCTATCTGCCAGTTTTGTAGTTTGAAAATGAAGGCCACTCAAGGAATATTTTTTTCACTTGTTTCATGTCGACCTCTGTGACGTATCGGCAACACATAAGAACGTCACACAGCTTCCCGAGTCGCCTCGCTACTGACTCCGCCCCTTTTTCTGAGATCACGTGGATTAGACAGCTCATCAACTTGTTGTGAATGTCTTCAAACTCTGTCTTTCCGAACCAAATTCACATCGATCTGTTGTAAAATAATAAAACTGCCATGTTAATAAACACATATACAAGAACTTTGCGTATATTATCATATAATGAACAAAAACTAGTCCGCAATTAAATGAGCCTTGTCACGACAAAACCAACATAATGGGTTTGCGACCAGCATGGATCGAGACCAGCCTGCGCATCCGTACAACCCTACGTTAAACTAAAGTCAGCATCTACCCCAGCAGCAACAAGAAATGAATGGAGATTGAAAAACTTGATTCGTTGATGTAACAACGCAGACCGATTTAATTACCAAGTCAAGTCAAGTCAAGTCAAATTTCCTTTATTACACACATTTCATGTTAACATGAATAAATGTGGTTAGTAATAAATACAATGTTAGTAGAGGCTCTTTAAACAAATGTACAATGTATAATTATATAATTTGAGTGGTAAAATAATTCGTAGAAAGAGTATTTATTCATATCATTTGCTGAACTGCAGTATGTTCAATTAACAATGTATCAAAACCACAAATTGATCAAGTTCTTAGTAATATGTTACCACAAAAAACCGTGGAGAGTCACGTAATTTGGACACTCTCTAAGGGTATAATTTCGTTTCATATTACCTTTCTTTTTATTTATCGACAAACGATGAGAATAGTTACAAAAAAGGAAAAGGGAAAAGAAATAATAATATAAACAACTGACAAGTGATGTACAATTATGTACGACATAATATTTTAAACCTTTACAATGACATTTCTAGACTCATACTTATAAGCTAAATGAAAAAAATGTCATACTATTTAGACAAATATTATAACAAACAAACACTTTACAATGGGTAATAAAAGATTTATCTGTGAAATATTCGTGTAATAGTCTTGGAATGTAAGTAATTCTTGGAATGTAAGTAATCATATATGAGGTAAATTCTAATTTTAATTATCTTAAATTATTGTTTTAACAAATTTACATAATTTCAAATATTCGCTCTTGTTTTCTGTATTAATTAGTTGATCTAGTTTGAATGTATTTGCACGTCTATAATAATAGGGTTTCAAAAATTTCTTTCTTTCATCATTAAGCAAAACACATTCAAATAAGTAATGAAATTCGTCGCCTATTTTATTGTTACAAGAGTACATGTTCTTTGATTGATTGGTATTCGGGCCCAATTTCCGGTTTCTATTGTAATCTATGGTTACGTGTACGAAATTTTATCATGTAACGAAGAAAAGGTTTAGGAGTTGATAAAAGGTATTTTTCGAATTTAAATTTTTTTTGAATATTCTGTAGAATGTACTTTTGCTAGAGTTTTGAATAACGGAATACCAATCATTTAGAAAAACATCTTTTAGTTTTTGCTAATTTCAACCACTTCTCGTTTCCAAAATTTTGTGTATCCCATATATTACATAAACCGCAATTTATAAAAATTTGTCTTAAGTTTGCAATCCAAGGAAATTGTTTTCTCAAATTATTTTCACTTAAGTTTTTGGAAAGATTATATGTAATATTGTATAATAGAGACGACAATTTCTTTTGATGTTATTTACATCGTGCTTTTTTAATCTAGCCCAAAACATTATTATTCTTTCATTTATATCAATAGATAGCGCAGGCAGCCTGTTTCTCCGTACACCATATAATTTGGGGTGGATTTTTCATATTTAAAATATTTTTTTTTAATTGTGCTCGTTCAATCACTTCTATATTACCATATCCCCATATTTCCGCCCCAATAAAGAAGAATAGGTTTTAATTGTTTTATTAAAAAGATCTATTTGGATATCAATTGGTAAACTAAGTCGACTTGAGTTTCTTATCAAATATGCATTGCTCTAGTAGCGTGTAATGCTATGAGCTTTTAAGTTTAAGTATATGATCCACTTTTACAAAAATAAAACTCCTAGATACTTGTACTCCGTAATTACCTCTAATCTTACGTTGTTCAATATAGAATTATAGTTTTGTTGTCGTTCTTTAGAAAACACTACAATTTTAAGTTTAGATGTATAAAAATAAGTTTCCATGTTTTACAATAATCTTCATACAAATGTAATGATTCTTGAAAATCTTCAACCGATTCAGATAAAATAACAGTGTCGTCAGCGTAAATTAATATAAATATCTTAAAAAATTCAGGAATTTCGTCTGCGTTTTGGTCATTTTGTACCGTGATTCCAATAATGTCATTACTTTTTGCAAAAGAATCGCTAAGGTCATTTAAAAACATTGAAAAAGAAGAGGGACAAGTTCTCTCCTTGACGTAAGCTTCAAAAAAACTTCAAAGTTAACTCTGACACACGATTTAATGTTATCGTACAAGTTTTAATGGTATTTAAACATTTTCCTGTTATTTTAAGGTTAAAGAGTTTTTGCCAAAGACCATTTCTGCAGACTGTATCAAAGGCTTGTTTGAAGTCGAAGAAAGCATAGAATAATTTATTTTTACTGTTATTAACGTAATTGATTAAATGATGTAATACAAAAATTTGGTCTGTGGTCGAAAACCCCTTCCTAAAAAACCCAATGCTTGACTATTATTTATTATATTATTTTCATCTGCATAAGTAGTGAGTGACTATATGCATAGATCCCTGACCTGTGTAATTCTAATTATCAGATTAGTGGATACAATAACAATTTCACCACAACATATTTGTTAAGAAAATAGCACATGCCAATGTTTGGTTAAATCTATTGTAATTCAAATGAAAAGTCAGAGTAGGATCTATCAGTTGAAAGGTATCAGTATTGGGTTACCGTTATGGAGGAATTCACTAAAGCAAACGTTTGAATAAGTGTGTTATAAACAGGAACAGAACAGAAAATTTATTCAGTCTTGTGCATATACAGCACATCGACATCTACATTTGTGACAACAATGACATAGTTAAAACACATAATTATATACATGTTACATAAGAGAGTGTTTCAAAAGTTTAGATATCACTTTTAATGAATCGAAAATGTTACTGATGTTTCCCGAATACTAGTAAATGCAATACATGTTTACGCGACGATAATGGTAATTTCACGTGCATGACCCATAACGGCGAAAACGTAGTTGATCTAGTGTTAACAAGGTATTGGTTATTCACCAATATTTTAAAGATCCTGTATGCTTTGCGATTGTTATTATTACTGTGTGAATACCACACTTGCAAAACTTATATATGTAAATAATTATGCAAATAAAACAATTTTCAAACATCAAAGGATATGTAAAATGTGTAATGCAAATATTTGTGCACATTATATTTAATCAATAAATTACATGCATTCTTTTCTTATTGGAAAATTTGACTTAGAATTTATGGAAAATAAATGTCTAATTACCTCCCTTTATTTACATGAAATGTTATATTAGGTAATACCGAAATTTTGCTGCTTCGTTAACTTCGGAACGCCTCACCGTGTATCACTGATTAGAGCTTATTCGGAGACTAACGAAACTTATAGCCAATATGTTGCTTTTGTTCGAAGATGTAATTTGACCCATCAGATATTCTTACATTTTCGTAATTTGAGAACAAATCGCCGGTCCGAAAAGCGACAATTTTACCCGGACCTCTTGCTATCATTTTTCTTGCGGAAGAGCTATGAACCTTATATTGCTGTGAAGAAGATCATCTAATCACCTTAATAATTACAGTATTTTTTGTTGTTTTTTTTTTTGTTTACGTATGTAGCGTTCATTTTACAATAACTAACTGTGCATGTCCTCAATTCGTGTTTATTTGTCACACTTTACTTACTTTCATTTTTAGAAAGTATTGAAATAATGTAATTCTCAGTTTGAGAAGGATGATGCCTCTAAGATGTTGCTTTTTCAGATACGGGCAAAAAACCAAATCGACCGTCCAAAAACCGACCATGCCACGCGGAAATCTCATGGACATATTTCTTGGTAAGGCCCCCACACGTTTTAAACGGATTCGTTTCGATTTTCATTCCTAAACGTTTACGATATTTTCACTGTTTAATCGAAATGACCATATTGTCCTACAAAATATCTTAATCATTGCCTGTAATCACGGCTTTTATCAATTCCAGTTGGTTTATTCCAAAATAAAAATGGAATATGGGTGTTTACAACCATCCACACACTTATCACCGTGCAATAATCGCTTGTGGCATAATGCATTTTTGGTAAAGTTGATTTTCCTTTGATCTTTCAAAAGAGTGAAATGGGAATACAATGCAGAAAATGTGTGCCGACACAATCGTGATGAGCCCTGAACATTATTTATTTGTACATGTATTTAAAATAGAAAGTATTTCATCATTTGCCGACTCGAGGCCGACTCCGCATTGGAATCAGACAAATGGAGTTTTAAAAAATTGCTGTTTGTTGTTTATACAATTTATATAGGAAAAGCACAAATCGTCGAAACAAAAAAACGACCCTGCCACGCGGAAATCTTATGGACATATTTCTTGGGATTAGGGCTTTGGGCCTTATACTTATTGTTAAAAGACGACCCTCAAAACTCAGAAAAAAATGCTGTTTAAACGGTTGGCTGAGGAAAATGCTTTTTTTATACAATTTATATAGGGAAAGAACAAATCACCGGAACAAAAAACGACCATGTCACGCAGAAATCTCATGGAAATATTTCTTGGCTTAGGGCTTTAGGCCTTATATTGTCTATAGAAAAATCCCCAGACTTGTACAAAATCGAATCCGCATTCGAAATCTTATGGACATATTTCTTGGGATTAGGGTTTTGGGCCTTATATTTATTGTTTAAAGAAGACCCTCAAAACTCAGAAAAAATGCTGTTTAAACGGTTGGCTGAGGAAAATGCTGTTTTTATACAATTTATATAGGGAAAGAACAAATCACCGGAACAAAAAAACGACCATGTCACGCGGAAATCTCATGGAAATATTTCTTGGGTTAGGGCTTAGGGCCTTATATTGTCTAAAGAAAAATCTCCAGACTTGTACAAAATCGAATCCGCATTAGAATAAGACAAATGGTGTTTTAACGGTTGGCTGAGGAAAAGGGGGGTTTTAAAAAAAAAAAAAAGAATACCCTCCAAACTTGTACACAATGGAATCTGCATTGGAATCAGAAAACTGCTGTTTAAACGGTTGGCTGATGAAAATGCTGTTTTGTATACAGTTTATAGAGAGAAAGAACAAATCGCCGGAACAAAATGACCATGCCACGGACATTTTTCTTGGGTTAGGGCTTTGGGCCTTATATTGTCTAAAGAAGACCCTCCAAACTTGTACAAAATGTGGAAGCGGACAAAAGGTCTTTAAATGGATAACTGAAAAATATTGTATTTTTTTATACATTTTATATAGAGAAAGACCAAATCGCCGTAACACAAACGACCATGCCATGCGGAAAAAGTTCGGCCATATTGCTTGGGTTAGGGTTTTTTGGCATTATTTTGTGCAAAGAAGACCCTCTCAACTTGTACAAAATCGAATCCGCATTGGAAACAGACAAATGTTGTTTAAACGGTTGGCTGAGGAAAAAAAGATGTTTATATACAATTTTTATAGTCTAGACGGAACAAAAAACGACCATGCCACTCGGAAATCTCATGGACATATTTCTTGGCCTCATATTGTCTAAAGAAGACCCTCCGTTTTCATCGGAATGGGTTAAACTCGACCGAACGCACAATTTATTTGTGTATGTACTTGACAGCTTTGAACAAAAAAATAATAATAATAACAAAATTCATAAGCTTCTTAACACATTATCACCTAATGGTATTAATGCAAAAGTTTTGTACAATATATAACTTTGTCATTATTGAGCCGGTATACATATACATGTATTATGTTTTTTCTCATATCAAGTTTTTTTTATTATTTTTATTATTATTATTATTTATTATGAGAATTTTTGTATCACATGTGCAGATCCATATTATATGTGTAATTTTTTGTATATTGCTGTACTGGCATGCGAGCAGTTCCCGTACAAAAATCTTAGTTACTTAATCATTATTTTTTATTACGCTCACTCACCAATAATTGAATATTACACATCAATATTCGGCTCGTCACACAAATCATGGAAATTCCATCATGTTATAAACATAGAATAACCCTTACTTATGAGGCCTCATATGGGGTACCGAAATTATCCATTATTTTGTATGAAGAGAAGTAGTTCCCGTACATAAAATCTAACCCCTTATAATTATAAAATTTTATTATATCGGACCTATTTTTCATTTACAATTGTTGAACAGACCATTATCTAAGAGATAAATAGATGTAATTCAGGAAATAGAGCGTAGAGTAAACGCGGGTATCTATTTCCCGGTACCGTTACCACAACGCATTCATATGCAGTAACATGCTTGTATGCATGATATTTTACGCATCAAAGCCATAAAATTATTATTTATAGTAATATTGGTCAACATTCTGATAATTAAACACTTTTTCATCTCATTGCCTACTTATTTGTAAACAGGTGGTATTAGTGGAAAACCCTTTAACAAGCCTCACGTGTAAGTATTTTTGCGCATGCGCGCAAGGACGGAATCCCCAAGAGAAAACAAGGTCACGTTTTGACGACGCACAGGTGAAAGTGATTTAAAATGAGACTTTATATACGTACTGCCGAACTGACAATTAGATTTTGTCTCGTTTATGTATCTGCTTGATTTGAAATGAATTTTTGAAGAATGCAAGTAAAAATCAAGCGTTTAAATGAAAAATACGGGTACTGCTTCTGTACGGGAACTGCTCGCGTGCCAGTATTTATATTCATGAAAGATTCTGTATTTATTTGACAAAGTTTTTATTCCCGCGTTAACGTCACGTTCGGTTTAGCGTATAGTTAAACGGACGTTGCGTCATTTGTCATTTGTTATTTTATAAACTTCAATTTTTTCTGAAGAAGACTAAACGTCGAAAGCTTAAGAAAAGCGTTTGTTTTTATTGAACTGATTATATATTACAGCTTTGAACTTGAATTGTTTAGCAGTACTTGATAGCTTTTTATATAGGATATTTTTAACACGAGTTCTTGACCATTTACAATTGGTTTTCAACATAATTACTCATGTTATTTCTTGAGTGAAATCTATTGAAAAGTACAAAGTACGCTTGATTGAAATGAAAAGAAATCTATAAGGAAAAGTCACCCTTAAAATATAATAGATGAAATTCAATATAAAAGGAAGAAAAAATCGAAAAATCATGTTTACAGAAAACGAAAATCGTTGATTTAGGAACAAACTGATATTTTACGAGAAATTGAGAAAGGGAGTAAAAGTGAAATAGCAAAAGCATGCTGTCGGGTATTGTGTCTTAAAATGAAAATATTCTACAGGAGTATCAAACGTCCACATCCTCACTGAAACGGAAGCGAGATCGTCCGGAAAAAAACGATAATGTGGACTCCACATTTTTGTGTGGTTTAAAGGTGCCAGAGCCTTTTAGGCATTATCCTTCAAAAAAAAAAGTTTATGACCTCGCAAAACAATGCAATTATTTTGAATCAATTTAAGGGACACAACAATGACGAACCCAAATGAGTTACTTTTATTAATCAAATGCTCTTCAAAATGGAGGACCATGGTAAACAATCAGTTTGTTATTTGTAAATCTGTTCGCTTATAAAAACTTTTGATACAAAGAACTAATTATAATTAGCTGTATGCTTACAAAGCACTCCTACATATTTTAAATTACCCAATCAGTTCGTCATAAGCGGAGTTAACTGTACTTGCATGCCATATATAAATCCTAATATGATAACGA
This sequence comes from Ruditapes philippinarum, assembly GCF_026571515.1. Classification (NCBI taxonomy): domain Eukaryota; kingdom Metazoa; phylum Mollusca; class Bivalvia; order Venerida; family Veneridae; genus Ruditapes; species Ruditapes philippinarum. The sequence goes on from NW_026860859.1 coordinate 42,670, forward strand.
ATTTACATTATCTCTCTAAATAATTCAAACTTGACCAGTGTTATTCCATATACGTCCCCGAAGGTCTACTGGCTTATGAAAATAATTGGCAAGTACCCTTTGAAGTTTTAATGTATCGAACTTACTTTAATTGATAAACATACCTGTTGATGTTTGGGATGCAGAATTGAACTCAGCTGACCACGACTTTGACCTAGTGACCTTCTGTTTTGTGGCAAGAGCTACAACATTAAAATAGCACCTCATTACCATCATTAAAGTCTATTATCAGGTAACCATAATGTTAACCAAATGACCTACTTTTGTGCTTTGAAGTTTTGAACAGATGTACATACGGAATATTATGTTGAAGTAGCTTTCTGAGGCTCTGTATTTTGCTACGAGGAGCGGTGGAAAATTGATATCTCGCGAGACCGAAGGTCTCGCGAGATATCAATTTTCCAACGTTGCGAGTAGAAGAATACAGTCTCAGAAAGCTACTACAACAAAATTTTCCTTTTATTATATACCTTTTTGTTTTATTCAGAAAATGAAATGTAGTTGTCAAGTAATAAATTCATTACTGACGGATGAATACGTAATTCTTGCAAACTGGCCACGCCTCTAATAATTTTGGTTCCCGTTTCCAAATGCAACGTTATACAAAGCTAAGATCGGAACCAACGTCAAAAAATAGTTTGGCACTTCCATATATGGTACCGTATTTGTCACTAACAATAATACGGAAATTTCTATCCGTTAAAGCGTATTTTCGCTTCAATATTTGCGTGTATTTAAGGGAGAAAAGTTATAGGTATTTATTTTATGCTTTTCAGTGGATTACTGATTTATCCGTGAAAATTATATTTGATAATTTCACAGTGAAAATTATCAAAATATAATTTCACACTTTTCAATGACGAAACTACTTTTTTAAGATTTTCCCCATGTGGTACCTCAATTTTATTTTTGCTGACTATTCCGTCAATGTCAGGCTGTTTAAAGAAAAGCAAAGCTGAAATTGATAAATAACTTATATGTCAAAAGTAATAAAAAGAAGAAAACTTACAGTAAGTTACTTCTATTCATTCAAATTACCAATCACCAAATATCGTCTCTTTAATTTTTTGTTTCATTTTTACAGTCTGAAAAATACATTCCTTCCTCTTGCAAAACTGCTCTTGATGACATTTGGGAATATTTAAGTATCCTACGAGCAAAAACTGCCGTATGCTTTATGAAAACTTGAAAAGCAATGCCGCAGCTTTCAGTCGAAGAATATGTAAACAACCCAGCGTTCGTAAGGCTTCCAAGTTTTCCAATTTCCTATCCACTTTTTTGAATGTTTACACATCTGTCAACACTTATTTATTGTCTGTTACAATCCTCAAATAAGTTTTCTTTCTTTTAAAAAGGTGTATGACTAACAAATCCAAATGATATCCCTCTGAATCAAACACAATTATTTTCCTCCAGTGAAATACACAACTTTAAAAATGGCGGCCGCTTACATTTAACATAGCCAGGTCTAATATAAATTCGCAGTCAGTAACAGAAATATGGATGGATGGTTGGACTTTTTCTCCTACTAGAATTGTTTGTTTTTATTATTTAAACATGCGATCAGACATATTTTTGTAATAAAATAAATACTATCACCACCATTTACATTGATTGTGGAACTTATTTTTCAGCCCATGACTTCTTGTATTTAATGAGAAATTCGACTTTTTTGAGGCTCTAAATGGGGAAACAGATTTAAATATTAACGTAAATATTAAGGAAATTTCGTTTTAACTTGTTTTTAAGCATAAAATAAAAAGAAAATTTGTTTGTTTGTTGTGTAAGATGTAATTTTATTTCATCTCGTGAACTTTAAAAACAGCCCACTCGTGAGAATATATAATAAAGTTTAAAATACTGAATAAACTTAGTTAGCCTGGAGATTCTAACTTTACGTCAACTTTTTACGTCATCAATATTACAATGATATGTGTCATTAAGAGCCTTTTTAGCTAGAGCTGTTATTTTCTTTTTTCTGCATCCAATATTGTATCTCACGATTGTTTATGAAAATGAGATCAAAGGGTCTTTGTTGATCACGAAAAACTGACAACAATCACCCTCAGATTACATCAAATGCTTCCTAAAACTAAAACAACTTAAATTACTTTGGAAGAAAAAAGCACTTCTGAAGATATAAATACGGAATATTATGTTGTAGTAGCTTTCTGTGGCTTTGCATTTTGCTACGAGCAGCGGTGGAAAATTGATATCTCGCGAGACCGAAGAAAGCTGCTACAACATAATTTTCCTTTTATTATATACCTTTTCGTTTTATACAGAAAATGAAATGTAGTTGTCAAGAAATAAATTCATGACTGACGGATGAATACGTATTTCTTGAAAACCGGCCACGCCTTTAATAATTTTGGTTCCCGTTTCCAAATGCAACGTTATACAAAGCTAAGATCGGAACCAACGTCAAAAATAGTCCGTCACTTCCATATATGGTACCGTATTTGTCACTAACATAATACGGAAATTTCAATCCGATGAAACGTATTTGTGCTTCAATATTGGCGTGTATTTTAGGGAGAAAATTTATAGGTATATAATAACATGATTTATATTGCTCCGCGAATGGAAATATGCAATATTCTGAAACAACTATATTGGATATCGCTTTCTAAACATGACATCGCATATGTCTTACTAACATGGCAGTGTAAATTGGTTGCCTTTTCTATGTCTAAGTTTCATTTGTGTTTAACAACTAACATGGTTAAGTTAAAGAAACACATGTATCTAAAAATATTTATTTACAAATAACCATGCACAATATATAACTTCACTTCCAATGACAACCATTGAACAATATCATCTGACCAAATAATGAGATAGATAAATAAATAAACAACAACAATAATCTTACTGTACTGTATATAAAATATATACATTGTATTTAGTTAATATAACTGCCCTGATTGGTCTTTCTTGCGCTTGCATTTGATTGTAACAATTTTGAAATTTTGAGTCGATGTTGATATAACATCTTTAATACAATTTCAGTTAAATCGTAAAGGAAGCGGTGGCTTAGTGACTAGCGTGTCTGCCTCTCAACCAAGGTATCATGGTGTCGAGGTCTGTTTGGGGCACGGTCAAGATTCCCTCAAATAGTTTGTTTTAGGAAGTGGTTCAAATGAAGTTCAGACTTTTATTACAGTAACATAATTATATACTTCAACTAAATGAAAACTGGTTTTACTGTGGCTTGTTGTTGTTTCTTTTTTTTCTTTTTTCTTTTTTTTTAATTAAATTTTTATAATTCTGTTCGAGGATAGTTTTTTGGAATTATTTCTCATAGCAGAAATTCAATAAAAAGCGTGAAACTTTTGTATGTCCAACAATATGGCTCGAACCATCGACCACTGTTCTGTGTGACCGACACATTAACAATAGACCACCGTTACATTTAAGGCCAACGTTCTCGATCTATAAGACTAGATTGTTTGAATGTTATCTTTTCTTTCAAAAGAACAAAAGAAATAGAAAGTCAGATGTTATCTTTCAAAAGAACAAAAGAAATAGAAAGTCAGATGTTATCTTTCAAAAGAACAAAAGAAATAGAAAGTCAGTAACTTAGTACATTACATACATGTCTATGCTAAAATAAAACACATAGTAAAACATTATGGTAAAACATATTTAAACGTGAGGGGGAGGGGTGTTATGTTAAAACACAATTAAAACACAAGGGGTAGAATAAAATAAATGGTAACATCTAACAGTTTTAAAATGATATTTCCTGAGGTAATTGATTCTGATGTCATGGATTAATGGGAAAAATAAGAATTTTGATATGTGTAGATACCCGAAATAATTTAACATTTATGTCTTGAATTTATATACCTAATAGTATGTAATTCCAAAAATAAAATACAATATAGATCTACAAATATATGCTAAAACGTATATTCAAAGTGTAAAAAATATTATTACTGAGCAAATTTTTATTTCTTTGGAAATTGCTGTTTTTTTTTTAATGTAACTGAAACAGGCTTGAATTATAAGAATTCCTCTGCCAGTTTGTAGTTTGAAAATGAAGGCCACTCAAGGAATATTTTTTTCACTTGTTTCATGTCGACCTCTGTGACGTATCGGCAACACATAAGAACGTCACACAGCTTCCCGAGTCGCCTCGCTACTGACTCCGCCCCTTTTTCTGAGATCACGTGGATAAGACAGCTCATCAACTTGTTGTGAATGTCTTCAACTCTGTCTTTCCGAACCAATTCACATCGATCTGTTGTAAAATAATGAAACTGCCTTGTTAATAAACACATATACAAGAACTTTGCGTATATTATCATATAATGAACAAAAACTAGTCCGCAATTAAATGAGCCGTGTCACGACAAAACCAACATAATGGGTTTGCGACCAGCATGGATCGAGACCAGCCTGCGCATCCGTACAACCCTACGTTAAACTAAAGTCAGCATCTACCCCAGCAGCAACAAGAAATGCATGGAGATTGAAAAACTTGACGCAGACCTATTTAATTACCGTGAGTGACTATATGCATAGATCCCTGACCTGTGTAATTCTAATTTCATATCAGATTAGTGGATAAAATAAGAATTTCACCATAACATGTTTGATAACAAGAGAGCACATGTCAATGTTTGGTTAAATCTATTGTAATTCAAATGAAAAGTCAGAGTGGGGATCAGTTGAAAGGTATCAGTATTGGGTTACCGTTATGGAGGAATTCACTAAAGCAAACGTTTGAATAAGTGTGTTATAAACAAGAACAGAACAGACAATTTATTCAGTATTATGCATATACAGCACATCGACATCTACATTTGTGACAACAATGACATAGTTAAAACACATAATTATATACAAGTTACATAAGAGAGTGTTTCAAAAGTTTAGATATCACTTTTAATGAATCGAAACTGTTACTGATGTTTTCCGAATACTAGTAAATGCAATACATGTTTACGCGACGATAACGGTAATTTCACGTGCATGACCCATAACGGCGAAAACGTAGTTGATCTAGTGCTAACAAGGTATTGGTTATTCACCAATATTTTAAAGGATTTTAAAGTGCATAATTATACACTTCCCAATGTCGTTCGGAATATCGATTGGTCAACATAGAGAAATAAACGAAAATTACACAAAGACAATTTATAAATGGAATGATGAATATAGACATGATAGAGATAGATTCAAAATGGTTATAAACATGGTCACTTGTCCTTTTAGCATACGTCCGAGTACACTTGTGGACATTATGTTCTGTTTTAATGAAATATCCAAATGAACAGTTTATATCGACTCACTTTTAATTGTTTTACAATAATATATGACATGTATATTTTTGTTTGTTTGGTTGGTTGTTTGGTTGGTTGGTTTTACGGCGCATCAACACAATCTTGGTCATATGGCGCCCACACAAGAAAGATAATTTTGGCTAACATCAGGTGATACAAACTTAAAGCAACACCAGGGATCACAAAAACCTTTCCTGCGGGAGGTAAGAGATGCATAGACTCTAGTCATTCAAACCTATTTTGTCGCCACTTACGATCTTGCGGGGTTAAACAGTGTCTGCAATTCGGATGCCTAAACCCTAAAAGGCAACCCTTCAGCCACAATGGGGATGTATATTATATATGAACTGACTTTTAATTGTGCATGCGTTCAGAATAATCTTGCGATAAGTTTACTTCTATCTTCTCGTAGTGAGGAAAAGGCAACGATGCTATACATCAGCATGCAGAACCGGCAAATTATAAAACGTTTGATAATAATTATTATAATTATAATAAATGTAGCATATATATAATAAAATTTGGGCAAAAGATAGCTTTTTTGTTGCGCAAAAAAATGAAGTTTTCCAGACAGAAGCAAAGAATATATGACCGCAAAAATGTTGGACAACGGGTAAAGATTATGTCACATTCAAATATCCCTTTTATTTATTAAATAAAATTTAAATTTGAAAGTTGGTCGTTTGGTTTGTTCTTTGTGTGTATATTTATTGTTTTGCATTACACCGAAATTGATCGACTTCTTATCACTATAAGAATCCTTAATGACCTAGAAATCCATTTACAATCAAGTATTTCCTCAAGTGTAAACTTAGATCATGTATGCATTTACCTTATTTTATTTGCTGATGATTGTATTTTGTTAAGTGATACGCCAGGAGGATTGCAATCGCATCTAGATTTATTATATGACTATTGTTGGCGTTGGAAATTAACGGTAAATACGAACAAAACGAAAATTGTGGCATTTAAAAAGAGAGGACAATTGCATTCAAATGAACACTGAACATACTTTGGGAATGATATAGCGATTGTTGACAGTTTTAATTATCTAGGATTTGTAGTTTCTAGTAATGGACTATTCAAACGTGGTATAGACACTCTGTCTGGCAAAGTATTGAAAGCTGTAAACTCCTTGCATACGATAACGAAGGGTATGGAAATACCGGTGAGAATTAAACTCAATTTATTTGACGCATATGTGACATCTATATTATGTTATTCGTGTGAGATATGGGGATTTAATACTGCAGAATGTCTTGAGAGACTTCATAGAAAATTCCTAAAGAGACTGTTAAATGTTAAAATGTCAACTTGTAATGCTGCTGTTTATGTTGAAACAGGCCGATTTCCATTGCATGTAAACTGGAAAATGCGTATTGTAAAATACTGGTTGAAAATAGTAAAAAGTGAAAATTGTATTTTAGAGAACATATATAAGAAACTGTTGTTGGATTGTGAAAATGGTGAAAAAAAATTGGTTATATAATGTTAAAATGTTACTGACTCAATTAGGGTTAGCTGAAGTTTGGCTATTTCCAACATCTGTTAATATGAATGTATTTTTACACGTACTGAAAACTAGACTGATTGACAATTTTATTACAGAATGAAGAATTCTCTAAAATACAATTTTCACTTTTTTACTATTTTCAACCAGTATTTTACAATACGCATTTTCCAGTTTACATGCAATGGAAATCGACCTGTTTCAAAGTTTGACTTTGTTTAGAGAATTGAAAGAGGGTCTAGAGTTATCTGTGTATCTTACGAAAATAAATAATTTCAAACATAGACAAATAATATCAAAAATAAGAATGCCGTCGCATTGTCTTAATATCGAATATGGAAGACACAGGAATATTGAGAGACAAAATAGACTATGTGAATTGTGTGATAAGCTAACAATTGAGGATGAATTTCATTTTGTACTGGAATGTAACATATTTAAAGATATACGTATGAAATATATTCCCAGATATTATAGGCAGAGATCAAGTATGATGAAATTTGTTGAACTTATGAAAACAGAGAACAAACGTTTACTTCATAACATCGCATTATATTTGTTAAAGGCATTTAACAAACGGCAAGAGTTACTTAACCGTGTTTAAAATACAACACTCTCGTAAATATGATATGATAAAATGTGTATTTATATAAGAATATTATTGCCATGTACATGTATGTATATATTTTTTGTATATGTCTATATGCTGTTCCATGCATACGACTAAATAAACCTTCTGTTCTGTTCTGTTCTATATGATTAATTTTAGATGACCAGTAATATAAATATAGAATAAAATAGCTCAATATAGAACACGTAAACTTCCAAATGATTATTAACAAATATCGGATGCCAACCAAGATCTGATAATTTCATATTAATGAAGTAATGATCCAGTTTTAGCACGTTATTTTCGCGTGCTTCTGTTTTTCGGAGTCTATAATTAACGCTCCTTCTGAAATAAATTATCGGGCATTATATTACATAATTATGAGAATGGAACGCTAGGATGACGTAATGTAGCAAAAAGAAATGACCATAATTATTTAACGACTTTTCATTTACATGTTATATTTCTATGACAACAACCACGTAAACCAGTCGGGAATGTAAAAATCTTGTTTTAGAAAACTTAAATAGAATAATTCCTTTAAATTAAAGAATTAAATAACAAAGAGCGTCTGTAAACCTGGTGTTGTTTACTATAGTTGTAATATAAACACACAGATCAAGTTGCATTGTTCACAATTATAATATGGATTAGGAGTTTCTAGAAAGTATTTTTCTTGTAAAAGTTGAGGGATGGGACCATTGAAATGGTTTAAAATAGAAATATTTACATCACAACATAGGTAGGAAAGCAGATAATATATGAGGTGTTTGTACCAATTGTTTAACAAGATTCATTATACTCAACAACATCATAAGTATATATTTAGATGAAATGCACGCCCGATTATGGCAGGAATTATTTCTAACACCTATGTAGTAATTTTCGAAAAATACGAAAGTCATCTCGTCTCAATTAAAATGGCAGCGGTTTTGGTCGTACCTAAAACTGATACATTTTGCAAAACCCGAAATGTTACCCAAAATAACCTGCAAATTTTCATTGATTCCGTGTATAAACTGTCTCGTAGATTCGTAGATTTTTATAATATACCATTATCAAATATATGAGAAGGTGGACTTGTTAAATGTAATCATTGTAGCTAGTTGCGTTCCTCACTTAGTCTTAATAGAAAGATAGAACATGAAACAATTATGTTTTTGTTTGTTGTTTTTGTTTTCTTGCTTTTTCCCCCTGAAAGACTGAGATCAAATGACTGGTTTCTATGACTTTTGTCACATTATATTATAAAGTATTATAACTTCAGCTGGAAAGTGTTAGTTACGTAATTTCTGACAATATCTAATTCCGTTTATCATTTATATTGGTATGTTTCAAGACAACTACAAGAAACTAGTACATTTAGTCCGAACCATGTTTCGGCCAAAATGACAAGTAGAAACAAGGCGCCTGAAATTGTCAGAAATTCAGGTTTCTCTCTAGTAATCATGAGAGCTTGTAATCCCGTTAGAAATGTTTACGGACTAATGCAAAAAAGAATACCCATCTTGACTTACATAATTATGAAAATAAAGATAACAGCAAGTGCAAATTCCCCAGCCCCAGGCAAAAACAAAATGATTAAATCACGATCTCAAGATAATAAATAAAAGGGTGTTTACTTGAAAATTTTAAGAGTTGTGTCCAGAGAAATATTTATCTACATGTCTATACAATACAATTATGAGAAAAACAAATATCCATAAATTTCTCAAAAAAAGGTTCGAATCATAAAACATCAAAAATATGCGCCACAATATTCGGTGACGGTAGATTATACGTCTGTTAAAGATTTAGCAGAAATCCTTTGGAAATGCGCAGAGAATAAATTGTTTATGCCTATTCTTCTGAGTGTCCGCCGACATTTACAATCTAATTACAGAAAACGTTTTTACCAAGAACACTGAACAAATATTTGGAGACAAATTAAGTGTCATACTCTAAACGTTACCATCTTGATTTAGATTTTACTCGTGTAAACACAATACTGCAAATGTTGAAAGGTGTTACTTCTATTTTTATAGTTTTAAATGCATAAGATATATTAAAATATTTACCATAATGTCACTTCTATTTAAATTGCATACTCTATAGAATGATATGTAGAACATAATAATAGACAACACTAGGTATGTGTTATGAAACCAGACACTGTATTATATAAATATATGTTAGGCTCAAATTAAACCCCTGCTGTACTAATGGTGCCGGTACAAGGCGCTCTATCGGATTAAATATCCAATAATAATAGTTTCGTAAGTATATACATGTAGAACATAATAATACTGTGAATAACGACAAAGGATATTTTTGTCGACGACCTTTGAAACTTGACAATGTGCTACATGAGAATAATGAAATAAAATAACAAGAGCCATCAGTCGCCTCCTAATATCCAATTGCATGTTGCAGCTACTGTGTAGCTGGAGACACAAAAACAAAACACTTTTTTTCTTTAAGAGCCATACCTCGGCAAAATCATTCAAGCGGAAAATGTTAGTTGTATGCGCAATTACTTGAGCTACAGATCAATCCTGTAAAGTTTCATTGATATAGCATTAGTGGTATAAGAGGAGTAGTCCGGACAAACTAAAAATATAGAAATCATGAAAAGGGCCTTAAATCTGACAAAAATCATTAAACTGGAAAATGCCGATGATATGCACAACTAGACGTAGTACTGATCATTCCTGTAAAGTTTGGATGAAATTGCACCAGTAGTTTCGGAGTAGTCCAGACAAGCCTCTGTGTAGCTGGCAACACAAAAAAGCCAAAAAAGTCATTCAACCGTTAAAATTCAACAGCTTTGTTATACTTCCGCTCAAATGAGCGCCAGACGATGACCAAATGATACAACAAAGCAGTGACATTATCGTGTTTTCGTGTTTATGTCTTGCAGAGCGAAAAAATCACAAGCATTAATCAGCAGCAACCATATTAAAGCTATTTCTATTCTATGACATTCATGGCAAATGAGTCGCGTCATGACAAAACCAACATAATGGGTTTGCGACCAGCATGGATCCAGACTAGCCTGCGTATCCGCGCAGTCTGATCAGGATCCATGCTGTTCGCTATCAGTTTCTCTACTTGTTATACGGTTTGTCAGCAAACAACATGGATACTGATCAGACTGCGTGGATGTGCAGGCTGGTCTGGATCCATGCTGGTCGCAAACCCATTATGTTGGTTTTGTCATGGCGCGGCTCAAATAAGGTCAATAAGAGACATGCTCACCAGTAGCTGTTATAGTCAATGCACGAAGTATCGCTTCTTCCTCTAACGACAAATTTAGTGCTACTATCTTCTTAGACAAAAGCATTTTCTCAATGAGAAGCGATTCATCAAATACAAGTTTCATGTCTTCTAAGGAATAGATGGATCCGTCTTTAGTTGTAAACACCCCTTTTTCCGTGTTAATTCCCCTCATGCCACCAATGATTCCGCTTTCTGTCCGAGATTCTTGAATATAAAAGGTAATTAATGATATAAAGAATTTTTAAGAAATTTGCACACGTTTACATACATTATTTATCATGGAAACTTCATTCAATACACTTGAATCATTCATTTAAACGCACGTTAATAATGTCTCAGAAATTAGAGCGTCAATGTCCAAGTGGTTGAGGTTATCTACAAACCACGTGCCCCTCACGGCTTGGATTTTTTCATATAAAAGCTATCAAGCTGGCTTGCAGAGCGTCGTGGGTTCTACTAAGGTGCCAGTTCTTGCATGAATTATTGCACAAAAGGGCACATGAGGTCTGCCTCCACCAGTAAAACTGGAAGTTGGCCAAATGACCTATGCTGTAATTTTGCGACATAAATCCCGGCTAAAAGTTTCAGAAATGAAAACATCTGAATACATCATTAAAACGATTCAATAATGGTGTTATAAGTATGTTTTATACTTATTACCAGCCGAAAATAACACACGGAGTAAAATTATGTGTCGTAACAGTAGCAAAATATAAACAAACTTGTATTTGCACTTCCATACATATTACTTAATTGCCATAATTGTACTAACTGCCAGTAAGCAATAGAAGCAAAATATGGTGACGGTAATTTGCCAATGAATAACCTTTTGGAAACTATAAAAGAACGCCAAACATAAAAAGCTTTTGAGAAATTTAAGAAACAATTTCTGAGGCATAATGCACCTTTTGGAGGGTACCAACTATATTTACTGAATTTGAAGTGCATACATACATGGAAATCGTATTTTGTATATAGTTTTTCATTATAATGTTAAAATAAAACAACATATAACCTCATACTTACGATTGACAAAATTCAAGGTTCAAGGTTTAGTACAGAAGTGATTTTGTAAAACATACCTCGTATAAGATTAGCTTGATCTTCTAAATGAAGATCTAAAAATCCGGGTATTTTCTTCGCAAACTTCACCGACTCTGCAATGCGCATTTCGATGTATTTGACGCTGTGTTCGAGGACACGTATACGTGTTCTGTTTTTCTCATCTTCAATCTGATTAGGTGGTGCATTTTTCTGGTGTTTCTTCTTTTCCTATTATGTAAAAAATTGGATAATATGAATCACAATATATATATATATAGTTTGATGTATGAATGGTTACTATAAAAAGAGTGCCTCTGCATATACTTAGTTATGATTTTTTACGGCAACTCCTCAAGAAGTGATTATAGGCATTCTCCATTGCCAAAGTAACCATTTGTCCTTAAACATTCTTAAATGTAAAGCATTTGTCAACATTCTCCTAGGATAATTTGACTGGGATAATTTGAAAATTATCAATTGTTATGTAAGCAACACTGATAAACAATCTTTAAATGACTTGCAATTTAACAAACCTAGAGACGCACACATAAATTTGCGCCAATATGTTAAAGACCGGTACTAACTATGAACTATGCATATGTTAGTATTCATCCTTAGCTGTTCTACAGAAATCAGAAACATTCTCCGGTCGCTATCGCTCCTGTCGAAGTTTCTAATTTCTGTAGAACATCACGGATGAACACTAACATATACATAGTATCGACTTTTGTTCTTCTATGAAAATTAACGCACAGAATTTTTAAGAAATGCAGTGTTTTCATAAAATAAAGTTGGACACTAAATTGCCTTTTGGATCATTCGAGAGCATGCAATGAAATACTTTTGTTGAAAACATTCAATTAATTGAAATGAAACATAAGTTTTCAATTTAAATGACTGAAGCAGTGACAAGCAAATGGTGAACCTGGTGAATCTCGGAATGTATCGTAACTGAAACAAGGTTAGCTTTTAAAAAAGCTAGTAGCGACTCGCTTCGTAATTTTTTTCCAGGGGTGCGTTTAAATGTAAAAATGACAGTTCTGTTAGCTGAAGAGACTTGAGCGAACATCAAAATAAAAGTGATGGAAGCCAGTTCTCTCAGTTTAACAAAGAGGAATATGAGTATATATGAAGATGCATGTAAACAGATAAAATGAAGTCCCTATGTCTATGCACATTTACTGTATGGCCTGTTGACCTTGACCAAATAAATGTTAGATAGGTAGAATTCATAACTTTAGATGTCTCTTTATACGAAGTTAAGTTGTAATATGTTATTTAGTATTGGAATGAGTGACAGACACAAGTCCTAAAGTAAACACAAGTTGTCAATCAATTCAGCCAGAAAAGCCGGGATCCTATTAAAAATATAGGGATCCCGGAAATTGACCAGTCTAAGATGTTTTTCAGATAAGCCGGGATCCTATTAAAACATATAGGGATCCCGGGAATTGACCAGTTAGAGAATATAGTTTTCAGAAAAGCCGGGATCGTATTAAAATATAAAGAGATCCCAGGAATTGGCCAGTTCAAGAATATAGTTTTCAGAAAAGCTGGGATCGCATTAAAACATAAAGGGATTCCGGGATTTGATCAATTCAAGAATCTAGTCTTTGATTTTTCCAATTAATTCGGCATATAATTATAAGTATTGTGATTTCCGCATTTTAAGTTTGTTAATAAATAGCTCTAAATATATTTATATCCTAAGTTTAATTAATTTAACGTTCATTACATACAATAAAAAAAAGTTAACGTTTAATGGCCTTTCATTACGACAATAATCAACACAAATATAGTTTATTTGTTTTTCCTCTATATCTTATACGATCCCGGCCAGTCCGGGCGTCCCGGATCCCGGCCAGTCCGGGCGTCCCGGATCCCGGCCAGTAAATATATACACTAAATACCGGAAAAGATAAAATGACCGGAAAAAAGGAAAAAGAAAAAATGCACAGAACCAGATGTACACTTATGTTAATTAACCAAACGAAAACTTACTACAGAGGAACAGGTGAGATCGCTAAATCAAAAGTCAGTGTAAATATGATTTATTGAAAAGAATTCATGAAAACCAACATTTTAATCATTAGTATATCTTTGCGCTCAAAATAATACTTGCTGCTTTTTAAAAATGGCGTGAAAATTGAAGGTTTTTTGACGCTATGTAAGATTAAATTTGATTGGCTAAATAATTTTTGATCCTAGCCCTGATAGATAAATTTTGTAGAAAGCTGGAAGCTAAGCTTCGATTGAATTTTTGGATGGATTCGGAGTTTTAGGTTGTTTCTCAGTAAAATCCTAACGTAATACCGGCTCGCCGTGGCGAGCCGGCACAAGTCCTGATACAGGAATAAAAAACGAATGCGTGTAAACACGTCATATATGATGTCAATAAACAAAATGACATCAGGAAATTAATTAATCGCACAATGTATTTCAACATATTAGTATCAATTCTCCTTTTTATTATCATGTTAGAATGGAAATAGATATTAATTAATGTGTCTAGCATTATAGTATAATAATGAATGGATTTATCATTCAAATGCTTTGTAATTAATCACCAAGTCATATATACCTTTGTGATTATATTCCAGGGCCGTGCATTATTCTACAATAATGCACTCTGAATCTAAGTATAATAAGTTTATACAAAATTCATTTTACCTCGATTGTGTAGGAAGCTATAAGCTCACACTCTCGAAATCTGTTCCTGGAACCAACCAGTACTAAGCAATGAGTTTAAAGTGTCTTGATCCAGGAATCAATGACTTGTCCCTTTATTAAATAATATGATCATATAACGTACCAAATACTTATCATGTTCTTGAAGTAAATGTTGCTTTTCCGGTTCATTCGTACGAGGAAATTCGAAAAAATACTGGTTGGCCGCCACTAGTGTTTTAATCATAGCAATCATCTCTTTCTTATCTGTACAAAGAAATATAAAAATGTGTAAAATAAACTCAGTAAGTTCCTATGAAAAATAAACTGTTAACTAGAAAAAGTGTAAAATAATTTGTTGGAGGACGAATGGTTAAACAGAACTTAAAAATCTAAGCAGTTTATCTAGAAAGTTAAAGAACTACCCTGTGTATTCTATTTTAGAACCACCCGTTACTTAGGAAATAGATATCAATTTTGAGTGCATTGTTGTAGAATAATGCACGCTTCGAGCCTTCTTTGTTTATATAGAAAAATTTCCGATAGTGTTAGAATTTTAATTTATAAAGGCAAAAGAACTATCCTATACATTTTTTAAAACTATCCTTTAATTATTTTTTGAATGACAAGAACTTTTTAAACTATTCAAGAGTGGCCAAAGAGATTCCTAGATTTCTGTGTGTCGTTTTAAAATGACCTGTGAATTATTTTAATCATGCAACAACTCGTTTCTGACAATCTTAGACTAGAATGTAGGTAAAATCCATCGAAAATTATCGTCTTCATAAAGCGTTTGCACAAATATGAAGTATGTAGGCAAAAGCAACACTCCACGCTTGAGCCAAAGTAAAATAAACTAATAAAGAACTTACAAGCAGCAATTCTCAAGATTCATGCTAATTTTCATGAAAATTTTGAAAATGTAATTAAAAGTAAAACATTGTGAAGTGAACAAAGAAAGTTATTTACATATTGAAAACGGCTCTTAAAATTCACGTAAACTACGAAAAATAAGGTCAAAATATGCAAAACTACCCGTTACTGTGTTAGTTACGCGTTAGAAATATGTTGAAAAATACTACAAAATTAGTCATTAACCTTATTACTTGCATCTTGAATATTTTTTACTTTTAATAAAATCTTACATTTTTTCTCAAGTTACATTTTTGACATTAAATGGCACATCTGGAGGCATGCAGATTTACACCATGAGTCAGATTATAAAGTACAAGATTGAGTTAGAGATTGAAATAGCATATGATTAAATACGTAGCCTTGCATTGTCAACACCTTACCAAAACACCCAATTTCAACAGGGAGAATAAATTCTCGGTTATCGTCTGCTTTGTTAGATTGAACTTCAGTGACGTCATGTTTCAACACTGTTTTCTGTTTGTCAACGTCATTATTTCTAGGTTTAGCAACACCTGAAATCGAATATCAATAAATAACATTAGACTAGTACATCCAAATATTATAATAATACATTTTGATAACTTAAACTGCCTGTATCAGTGTTTCTTCCCATCAAAATTTTCCTCCGTTGTGACCCCCTCATCTGAAACACTCTTCTCATATATCTTTGAAAGGTGGAGTCTAATTTTATCAAATAAAAACTTTTTTACATTTCAGGTGAAAACTATTTATGTCAGTCATGTGTATAAATAGACATGTACAAACTTAACATGTTGATTATTATATCTACATGTCCGACACAAAATGTCGGGCCCTATTATGCTTGGAAGAATACAGTCCCATGTACTCAAGAGATTTAGATTGGGATCATTTATTTTTAATAATGTATACAACTTGCCCCTCAGGACTGATGGTTCGAAACCCGCCAGTGACTTTAGTCTCTCATGTAAAGAAGCTATCCAGCTAGCTTGTGGAACCTTTACGATGTTGGTGCGACGTAACCCCAATCAAAACAAATAAAAAATATAGTTGGGTTCAACGAAATCAAAAAGACTTTTAAAGTGATAAATTTATATATCAGCTGCTTGTAATTTCGAAAACTATTGTTTCAATTTTGAAAAAAAAAATCAAAAACCCTGTATGAAATAAATATTTTATAATTTTTCTTTAAGAGTGAATGTTGCATGCACGAAATTCATTGCGAAACTTATAACACTGTTGCAAGCTCAGAGTAATTGAGGTCATACTAAATAACAAGCTAACATCCACGCCCCCTAGCACCGTCTACCGACAGTATTCAACATTATGATATAAATACATTAATAAATACAGAATAAGATATCAAGGAACTTGTAAGATTCTCGATTATTACATACAATTAAAGGGAATCGAGAAGGAATCGAGAATTGTGTCTTGGAATGTGTTTATGTTACGTTATTTAGAAATTGTTTTCCATCAATCTTAAACGGACATTTTAGGAAAGTTTATCATGAGAGGAAATTTGCAAAGCAATGTCATTATAATCTCCCGGTGAAGATGATCTTTTAAATGTTCATTATATCAAAAGTTGTGATTTGATATTAAAAATAGAGCTCTATCTTTACTAATTAGTAATTTTGGAAAATTGTTTACATGAATTTTAAACCAAAGAATAAATGCCTGGTGTGAGGAAAATGACGTCAGCTCAGAAGCCCAATTCGGGGTCGTTCAACTACAGATCGATGGTGCACAAACTTGCACCAAAGTTCATTGATGAAAATAAAAACAAATCATATTGCAGTTGTATTGATTTAAAAGGTCGCTTTGATTCAATGTACAGACGTGCATTTTAGTGGAAACCTTACAAAAGCGGAATGAATGGGAAAATTAAAAGTTGCAGAGTTGTGGACTTGTTTCATTTTGCTACATTTATGACAAAAAAACTTTACATTTAGCGCCAGTTTTTCCAGGTAACAAACATTTTACAAGCTCTTAAACCATTATTTAAACGTTATAAATTTCATGTTAGCCATTTCTTAAGAAGTAAAAAGAATCATTTATTTCTGAGACATAATATGTACCTTTAAATATTAAATCTATGATGATAAACAATGGAGAATATTTGAGTTTTTTAAATTTGATTTTGATCCTGGTCCTGATCACGGGGCCAATTATATTGCAATTAATGGGTCCAGATGTAAACGTACCCAAGTCTAAGATAGTCTTTAGAAAAATTTGCCGATTGAAAAGTGACGAAATGATTTTGTCTGTTTTGTGCTAGTGGGTGTGAGAAATGTTGTATTTTTTACATTTTTACAAATCTCTCATGAACCGACTTTCCGATTTTCCTATAATATTGGTGTTTTTGTTGCTTCCCAGGAATCTCCCCGTTTATTGGAACTTGGAACCAATGGTATAAGTTAAACTATATATTTTGTTGTGCAAGTATAAATTACATACTATAAAGAAATAGATTAATAAATGATGTGTTTATAAAATATTAAATTATTAAATGTTTTATTATTTTGTTTAGTTTGTCGATTATTTGTTAGATCGATTTTTTTTTCAAAAAACGTTTGGTTAATGTTACTTTGTTTACTTTTCGGTAAGAAAATCTACAACAAATACAAAAAAATTGAATATTTCATTGAAATTAAGATCAAATCTAGAATTATGCCCTTTGGCGTAAATACAATTTATACATTTTATAGGTGCGAATATCTCTTTTACCGAAAGTCCCATTGACAATGTATTTTGGTAAATTTGAGTTTTTTCTAAAAAATGTGTGTGGTCAAATACTGGCCAAAATGATGACATATTTTATATAAAGGTTCATACCGGTGACGAATGTCAGACATAATCCCCTTCGGACAAAATCCCCTTCACCTACCCGGACATAATCCCCTTCATTTTTTTGCAAGGCTGGACAAAATCCCCTTCACTACCTGGACAAAATCCCCTTGTTTCATAGGTTTCTAATGTGTTATTATGCTCCATACAAATGGATGAATAATGTATTATTATACTCCCTAAAAATTGATGAATAATGAACTTTTGTTTTTTTATTTATAATTATGCATCAACAGTTAACCTTTATTTAGTTTAGAAGTTTTCATTAAAATTATAGTAAATTATCAACTGCATAACACATATTTGATGAAAGAATGATAATTTTAATCAAACCAAGATCACTGCACTACTTGATTGATTGTTATTAATGCTTAAACAAAGCAATTTTATTGTGATTCAAATGTTGCTAATTGAATGTGCTTTTCTGCTGAAATATTTTCTACTTATTTATACATTAAGATATTTACCACACAGCATAATGCAGTATGTCACTCTCATACCCACTTTATAAACCGAAAATTCCTCCGAGGGGGATTTTGTCCTAGGTAGCAATTTTATGAAGGGGATTTTGTCCACTTCAAAATTTCACACATGAAGGGGATTACGTCCACCCATGAAGGGGATTATGTCCGGATATACAAAAATACATGAAGGGGATTTTGTCCGAAGGGGATTATGTCCGTACCAGTGCTGGGAATGTCAGACATAATCCCCTTCGGACAAAATCCCCTTCACCTACCCGGACAAAATCCCCTTCATTGGTGGACATAATCCCCTTCATTTTTTTGCAAGGCTGGAAAAAATCCCCTTCACTACCCGGACAAATAAAAAACGTCCACCCATGAAGGGGATTATGTCCGGATATACAAAAATACATGAAGGGAATTTTGTCCGAAGGGGATTATGTCCGTACACCACTGTTGACAACTTTATTAAAGTTTTCATCTTCTGTGCAATCTGTTTTATATGTCTATAATTATCTGTTAAATAAAGACATTAGAAAAACATAGTAACAGATGGCCAGTCCATCTGTACTTTGATTAGATATACGAGTTTTCCTAAAATCAATATCTGTAATATTATTTCATTTATATTTAAACAGACAATTTTATTGACGAGTTTTTGCAAGATTGTAGAGAAGGTAGTTCCTTACTATTGTATAAAACGACAAAAGACTCCGTTTGCTTTCGAACCTTATTTAAATAAAATAAGTCCATGAAACCTTAAAATAGGTTAAACAAAAACATGCATTTCAGCAAAAAGTCTTCATATTCAAACTGAAAGGTTCGCAAAAAAAAGATATTGATAGAGACAAACGTTATTGATAGAGACGAACGTTATTGATAGAGACGAACGTTATTGTCAAGGTTGTTATTCAAGTGAAATTGAGGATGAGTATCACATTGTTTTTTATGTCCACAATAAAACGAATTACAAAAAAAATATATCAAGATAGTTTACAGGGTTTAAATGTGTAAAACTGTAAAATAGTAAAAATCTTACAGAACTACTTATGTTCAGTAAACTATTTTTGAGGCGTTCTAGATAAGAAATCAAGTTCAGTCAAATATTTGAAGTTAGACTGTCCTAATGCAACATATTTATATTAATATTGCATAATAATTGTCTTGATTGTATAATTAGTGTCTTGATTGTATAATTCTTGTCTTGATGATTCCTCTTTTGTACTTGTTATGCAAGTCGGTGTTTAAAGTTACTCACGATCTATTAATAAAACATGAATTCATCTATTATAACATTATTTCTTTATATGTTCATTATTACATGCATTTTCATCCTATTTATCTCCTTCAAATATGTTCAAATATGTTATATACTGCTAAACACTAGAAACTGTACAATGTACGTGTAATAAAGTATGTTCTGTTCTGTTCTGTTCTGATATTAAGATCTTAACAAATATATTTAATATATCATATCTCCCATGTGTTGTTATAAACAAATCATCATGTTAGGTTAGTCAATATCTGTGATTGTGATCGAGAGTTTTTTTTATATAAAAATGAAACGTTATAAAGTTTTAACTGATGAAATCTTTTTATAAACTTGATTTACAGAAAAATTATAATGGTTTCATAATCATATGGTCAATTCAATAAAAAAGATGTATCATAGAATGTCTCGTTTATTTAACACACATGAATATTGTACGTAAACAGGATAAAATGGTCCGGAACAAAATATAATTTGGCTATTGTAGAGTTTTATCTGTTTCATAATGATTTCATGAATGCGTCATTCGCTTTTTAAAGCAATTTACTACCGTATTTATTTCATATAAGCATTTTGGAAGTATTTTATTAAAATTCTAATAATAATTTGTGCAGCAAATATACAGTTTCATACCCTTATATGTTTTCTTAGTTATACATTATGCATTGTGTTTCATCTGGGAATGTCATAGTTCTTTGTATAAACACACGACTCCGTAACAACGGTATAACACGACCCTCAATATTACAGTACATGTCACTTGCGCTATACAAGCATAGCGTAAAGATGCAAAAATTATTATTTTCTTACTTGGATATGTGATAAATAGAATATTATATGCATATAGAAATCTGGAAACAAAATGATCCCTCGGAAGCATTAATCACAACAAAATTACATAAGAATTGCAGACTCGGTTTGATTGAGTCTGTACATGAGGGATAATGAATAAGTGAATAAGCTTCATAACATGTTTTTGCCAGAGGTTCGGCTAATGTTTTTGTATTTAACTGGATGATCAATAAAGTCAGTATTTTAACAATTTTCTACATGAGTTACCTACCACCTTAAAGCTGCATGCCTCTAGATGAGTGTAAATATTTCATATTTCAAGACAATCAATCTTGAGAAAAGTGTACTTAGATTTTGAGAAAAGTTCATTATTCACATTTCAAAAAAGAAAATCAATTGATGACTGCTTTTGCAGTTTTTACCAAATTCCTACTGTCTGATTATGAACATTTTGACCTCTTTTTGTCATTTATGTGGATTATAATGTTTGCAATGTTTGTTAACTTCATAAAACGTAACGTAATTTACTTTTAAATATATTTTCAAATTTTTCATGAAAATAAGATGAATCTGGAGGCATGCTGCTTTAAGTTTTAATTATTCGTCCTTTTTCTTACCAGAACTTCCGCTTTTGGACCAATCATTACACCGGAACGCTGTATTATTTGACAGGCTATAGCTATCTCCTCCGTTACATGCCGGTATACACCTACAATTATTTTTGTGATTTTCGGTCTTAGAAAAGCTTCTAGTGGTTTCCTCATCATGCCTATTCTGACTAGACTGGACATATTTACGGATGCCATTTCTTTCAGGTCCCGCTGTAAGCTGTTTTCTTGAACAATCACCTATTACTGAAGTAGTTGACTTGTTTACAGGAGAACGTGTTATTTCATTACCTATCGGTGAATTTGAGTCAGAATACGTATGCGCGGACAATCTCCGTCGTGGCGACGACCCATTGATATATGATGAATTTCTATTACAACTTGCTGCATGATCTAAACTAGAATTTGAATTTAAAAATGACCGTATGTTTAAATTGCCACAAGAATTAACACGCGTTTTAGAATTACTGGAGACGTGTGTGTCTTTGCGGATATCTTGTTTTACCTGAGGAACTGTTTGTCCGTTTTTGCTTTGTCTGTTTGGTTCATTATTTCCCGCCAGTAATTCTAAATGTTTGGAGGTTTTGGAGGGAACATCTTCTTCTTTCAATACTTGATTGATTATGTTTCCAAGTTGATTGCTGTTGTATAATGGGCTAAACCTATTATACAGTACATTTAACTCCTTCAAATCCATTTCACAATGATTCTGGCAAAGTCACAGTCATGGTAACGATTTACGAAATATTTCCGAGATATGATACACATTCTGAAATTAGAAAATAAACAACAATCAACTTCATAAGAAAGAGAATAAAAGACTTTTATTTGTTAGATACCTCAGCGTATATCATTACCATTTTATTATTATAAGATCTAGTAATTATTTGAGCCGCGTCATGACAAAACCAGCATAATGGATTTGCGACCAGCATGGATCAAGACCAGCCTGCGCTTCCGCGCAGTCTGATCAGGATCCATTCTGTAACAAGTAGAGGAACAGATAGCGAACAGCATGGATCCTGATCAGACTGCGCGGATGCTGGTCGCAAACCCATTGTGTTGGTTTTGTCATGACGCGGCTCATTTCACTTTCTTTTCTTAATTCTCCCTTACATTTATAGAATTATTTAAAGGTAGATAAACACGAGTATTCTAGTTCTTATCTGTTTCATAGGTAAATCGTTAGATTATATTTTATAATGGTTACATATATATCTAATATAAATTTAAGTTGATTGGTCTTACATGTAGTTTAAATGTCTACGAATCATTATATTTGTAAATAAGTTAAAGAGACTTGATAAACGATTATATATAGTAATGTCATTTGCCAAATAAGATCTCACGCTGAGCCCTTTATTCTGTTTAACATACTTTTATGATTTTATATGAAAGAAATTGTTTTCAACTACAGTGCTACACTATAAGTCAACGTCAATATGGTGACAATATGAACACACTAAGCTGAATAACAACAACAACATAAAACATGTCATTATTATAATAACATTATACATTCAGAACGATATAAGTTATAGCTAAATTTCTGACATTAAAGAGGTTTGCACTATATAAAGAATCATTTCCGTTATCAACTGTTTAAAGAGGCCATTACAAATATAGCCTGATTTAAATCAGTACAAGGTTAGCTTTTAAAAAAGCTAGTAGAGACTCGCTTCGTAATTTTTTTCAAGGGGTGTGTTTAAATGTAAAAATGACAGTTCTGTTAGCTGAAGAGACTTCAGCGAACATCAAAATAAAAGTGAAGTCAACACTGGCCCGTTGCCCGATGGCCAGTGTATATAAGTTCAGGCCAGTGTAAATTTAAGAAAATTTTGTTAATTATTTAGTGGAATAAATTCAAAACTGGAATTCGGGCCAGTAAATTCAAAATCTTAAACTCATTGACTGAAAGTGACATATAAAGTTCTCTCAGTTTAACCAAGATGAGTATGAGTATATATGAAGGTGCATGTAAACAGATAGAATGAAGAACCTAGTATGTCTATGCACATTTACTATATGGTCTGTTGACCTTGACCACAAAATGTTAGATAGGTAGATTGCATAAAGATGTCTCTTTATACAAAATTAAGTTGTAATACATGTATGTTATTTAGTATTGGAATGAGAGGCACAAGTCCTAAAGTAAACACAAGTTGTCAATCAATTCAGCCAGAAAAGCCGGGATCCTATTAAAAAATATAGGGATCCCGGAAATTGACCAGTCTAAGAAGATGTTTTTCAGATAAGCCGGGATCCTATTAAAACATATAGGGATCCCGGGAATTGACCAGTTCAAGAATATAGTTTTCAGAAAAGCCGGGATCGTATTAAAATGTAAATAGATCTCACGGATTGGCCAGTTCAAGTATATAGTTTTCAGAAAAGCTGGGATCGTTTTAAAACATATAGGGATCCAGGGATTTGACCAATTCAAGAAAATAGTCTTTGATTTTTCCAATTAATTAGGCATATAATTATAAGTATTGTGATTTTCGCATTTTAAGTTTGTTAATAAATAGCTCTAAATATATCTATATTCTAAGTTAAATTAATTTAACGTTCATTATATACAATAAAAAAATTAACGTTTAATGGCCTTTCATTACGACAACAATCAACACAAATATAGTTCATTAGGTTTTTCCTCCATATCTTATACGATCCCGGATCCCGGCCAGTAAATACATACACTAAATACCGGAAAGGATAAAATGACCGGAAAAAAGGAAAAATAAAAAATGCACAGAACCAGATGTACACTTATGTTAATTAACCAAACGAAAACTTACTACAGAGAAAACAGGTGAAATCGCTAAATCAGAAGTCAGTGTAAATATGATTTATTGAAAAGAATTCATAAAGACAAACATTTTAATCATCATTATATCTTTGCGCTCAAAACAATACTTGCTGATTTTTAAAAATGGCGTGAAAATTGAAGGTTTTTTGACGCTATGTAAGATTAAATTTGATTGGCTAAATAATTTTGGATCCTAGCCCTGATAGATAAATTTTGTAGAAAGCTGGAAGCCAAGCTTCGATTAAATTTTTGGATAGCTTCGGAGTTTTAGGTTGTTTCTCAGTAAAATCCTACCGTAATACCACGGCGAGCCGGCATAAACGGTGCATGGTTGGTATGGTGGCTGATTTGTGCCATGTCGTATTTTCGCCTGGCGCCCCGCGGAGCAAAAATACGGAAGCAGGAAAATACGACAAGTGTCTATACTTTGTCGTATTTTTGCCCCGCGGGGCGCCAGGAGAAAACTCGAACTGGCACAAATCAGCCACCATACCAACCACTGTCGTTTGGTGTTTTCGCCTTGTATAGTTCGGCAAATTTGTCTCTTTGTCGTATTTTCGTGCGAGCGAAAATACCATATGGCACAAATAAGCCACCATAGGTTGGACAGCATACTGTATGAAATATGATATTGTAGTCATCAGATCTCAAACACACGAAACTGAGATCCACTTTCAGCTATGTTTAAATGAATGGTTACTTCTTGTTTCTTACTAAATAATAATGTCACCCTCGCTGTGATAAAAGCAACATAATATTACGTAGATTTTCGTGCAAAACATGTGTTCATAAAACCACTCGTGCCTGAAATAATGCGACACCTGAGGTATTCTTCCGCAAGTTCTTATGATACATATGTTTCAATGTATCTCTTGCACTTTCAATAATTTGTGACACAACAATACTGCATTATATTCATTCCTAAACATTTTGCCGCATAGAGCATTTCTGCAAGCATAATGGTATACAAATATCATCCAGAGACATGGTATATGTTATTTATTCAAAAATTGAAGAATTTAACTATAATAATGCGAAAACAAAACATTCAAAAGTGAATTGGTCTTCATTGGCACATTTTCCTTCATTATTTCAAGTACTAACAAAAAAATAGAAATGTATCATTTTGATATTTTTTATAAAACATTACTTGAAAAAAGCGTTAATAAGTTCAAAGTGATTTAGTATGAACATTCATATGATAAAATATTTTATTTTGTTCTAAAAGAGTTTTTATCTGTTATATAAATATACTGCATACATGTATAATAATGAATTATGTATCTCATATTTGCCAGCAAAATTGATATACAATGTATAATTCTTTCGTGGTTTGTTGATATATATATCTGATACTAAATATTATATATAATACTATAGTTATTTCTTGTACTACGTACATACCTTCCATTATATACCAATTCACGTTAAGTCACCAGGGACAATGTCATTAGCGGTAATCCAATGTTACCGTAATGAACACCCTCCATTGGTGGCACATATTGCGCTAGATCCCTCGCGTATTTTTTAAATAAAAAAACGAATGTAAACATAGAAAATGTAATAAAAAAAACACTGGCAATATTGAATAATTGAATGTCGCTTAAATATAACTGGTTGGCTTATCTAGATACTTATTAATTCAGGTTTTGCAAAATCGCTACTTTCCGGCTCTTTCCGTTAATCTTCGAACAATGACCTCGAACACAATATAGTATTATATGAATACGGTATTTCGGTCGGCATTTAATATGTAAACAAATACTTAGCAATTGTTGACTTAGTCTATTTCAATATACAAGAAAAAGTTTACATTCAACTGAATGAATTTATGGATATAAAATTAAACTGTACAATATTTAAGAATAAACCGACACCTGTTGACGATTTTTTTTTAAATTGGTTATAATTTTATGTCAACGAGTATTCTTAAATTGTTTATCAATGTCAGACATATATTTTCATTTATAATTTCACTAAAATAGACATTATTTTTCTTTGGATGTCAAATAGATCTTACTTACTACTATCAGCTTTTCAGTGAAGCCACATGGCAAAACCACACTGAACCTAAATGAAAACTTAACGCTTCAGTTGTTTGGTATTCATATGTTGATAAGTTCATATTTACGGCTATATTTATTTGTATAAATAATTCAATGTCTTGCAAATGGGGTGCCTGGGTTTTTCCTTGCAGTGACATCAGTAAAATGCATGTTTTAAAATAGTTGTGTACCGAGTGTTAAAATGAAAAATCCTGAAAATAGCATATGAACAAAGATTACGTAACACGTTGTACGAGTGCCATTTACCAACTACTACCAATTACGTTGCCAATCCAACAAGAGCCTTTCAGAAATTATTTACAGTATCGATCTTATAATTTGACCTGGCTCTCTGGTCTAATTCATTTCATAAGTTATGTTCTGGGATAGTACTAATACGAAAATAAGGTAATATGTTAACGTTATTCTTATCAAGAAAAATACTGGTTATACGTGATATGTCAGGCCTTGCATTTTCAAGAAGTCCCAAGTCCATTTTTCAGTATGAACGGTATATCATGGTATTATTTGAATAAAATGTTGAAAAAGCATTTAGCATTCAAGTTGCCTTAGACAATGACCAAACCATCGTGATCATATATCAAAAGCCATTACAAATTTACTGAACCGCTTATCATCTGATCATTATAGCTAGTAAACATGTTTACACAATAATGAAAGTTTGATATTTTATGAGTATATGTAATGTCCGTCCAAATAGTCAATACTGTTTACTATTAATTTTACCCTGATTTGTCATTATTTGAAAAACTTTATATATAACAATGTAAGTAAAATAAACAGTTCTACTTACAGAGAACATTTTAATATGCCCGTAGATCTAGAGTAATTTCACTTTGATATCACATTTTAAAAGGTTTTATGATAGTCGTTATTAAGAATTTTTACACGATTTTCGCTCTTTACACAGTCGATATTGAGAAATGTTATTATGCAGCTATCCAATACTATACACTAGTAGTGTTTGCGAGAGAAGTATGTTTACGATATTTATATACAGTGCTCTACTTTAATATTACGCTATCACTGTACGGCATATGTACGTCGACATTTTACTTTAATGACACGTAAATATTGATAGATCTCACTCTGACCTTTCATTTGAATAACAATAGATTTTAACCACAAACATTGACATGTGCTCTTTGGGTTGCGGTAAAATTTTTATTGTATCCACTAATCTGAGAATTAGAATTAGATAGGTCAGGGATCAGTGCATTTTACTAATAAACACTTGCAGTCTCTGTACGGCATGTGTCTATAATAACACACTGTCACTACTTACGGAATCAATCGCAACTTGTCGGTCCTTTCCGTCAGTCTTCGGATAAGGACGAATACACAGAGCGGGTTAACCTACGCATGTAAACAAATAGATGTTTGGTAAAGGTTAATCGAAATTAAGTAAATTTAAAGATATAAAAGTAAACTTTACTACTCAATTTATATACTTATATAATTATGGTTGTAGAATTCGAAAGTACAAAATGTCTACCGGTTGGCATAATTCGTATTTGTTTAAAATTCTACATCAGTGGGCATTTTTAAATTAGTGTTATGATTGTCAGATAATTTTACCGAAATAGACTTTATTTTCCTATGTATGTCAATATACATTCGATATACATTATCTCTTTGTTTTTGTTTACAACTTAAACTACTGTGTCCGAGGTCATTATGTATAATAGCCGAGGATGTTCCGATTCCATACGGCATGCATTCCGATTGCATACGGTCAATAAATTACTATAATAACTCGTTGTCACTGTTCGGCATATGTTCCGTCAATATTTTACTATCACTACGGCGCACGTACGTACGCCAGGGTTGGGTTTCATTGAGAGTTCTGGTCCTCAGATAAAAATTGAGAGATTATTTCGTTTCAAGAAAGTCTTTAAAAATGGTCCTAACTTATGACTCCTATATTTATAGCCAAAAACAGTCCTAAGTCTATCGATTTCCTAGCGACGCCATTATAAATATCACCGATTTAGTGAAAGGAGACATCGAGAGGAAATCATTTCAGGGTCAAATTATTCCTGCCTGTATATTCAAACTCAATATTAAGCTATTTATCGCCTTTGCAAGCAAAACTTTATGTGACCACCGCTCTTCACCGTGGAGAAACGCGCACCTGTTCAAGTCGTACAGTAGCGTTGTTGCTTTATTTCTAAAGTTACCTGGATGGTCTAACTAACTGATAAGACAACCAGTGCGGAAGGCGGGTTTCAAAATTGACTTACACTTCAGAAAATGTTTACAGTAAAGTAAAATTAACATCAATTATAATATGTGTTTTACGTGCAATATTTAGAGGTAATAAACATCGTTATATTATGAACCGGTCGCGATATTTTTATTGCATTTATCATTAAGTGACGACAATCGGCGAACACAACCATTGATTAAAAAATACCTATTGTTTTTGTTGTTGTTACTTTTTGTTGTTGCTGTTTTTTTTTCGTTTGTTTGTTTGTTTGTTTTTTTTTTTTGTTTGTAAATATGTAAAAAATTTCAATACTATCATTTGCAAGGAGGTTACTGGGTTTATATCATGTATTTTATAAAGTTTCAAAAAGTCCCCTAATGGGTTTTCACTTTTTACTTCTTTTTATAAAATTTTCCGTTACATTTTTAATACCATTTTTGTGGAAAATTTTCCCGGGAATTGTCGAAATATAAAGGTGGGTTTTCCATCAGATTTAATTATATATAATTTTATTTAAAACTGCACTATTTTTTCACCAATTGCACTGTTAAAGTACATACATATATAAGACTGCAATACTTCTGAATTTAAGATTAAAATTAAGAATGGAAATAAAGAATGGAAAGTCATATTCTAACCACATAAACCAAAGAACAAATAGTACAACAATAAAATAAAAAAATCCCTCGTGGGATTTGAACTCACGTCTCACGTAAACGGAACAAAATCGAATACAGTTCAAAAAAAGTTAATCAACACTCATCAACACATAGTTTTTGTTTGCCACACTGCCTCTTTAAAATTGATTTTATTTTCTAAGTTTCTATTTCTGCGCATCAAAAGTCCAAACCGGTGTTAAATAACAGATAAACACCGCTGAGACCGATATTATTTCTTAATTATTGTTATTTGAGCGATCAATATGCTCGAGAAACACGCTTCAAACTCCCAAAGAGTGTAACTAAAAGTACTAGCATGACTAGAATTACACAATCGGATCTCCTCGGCTATTATCCTTCGCAATAGATTCCTGACACAATAAGGCGACATATTTGGACTACTTCAGTCACATGATTCCGCCATTTTGTCTGTTTATCTTAACATGATGTCAGTCGTAAAATTTCAAAATTTAGTCATTATTTCTTGTTTTTCATTATAACAGGAGAAGGTATCACAAACAGGAATACCTTAAATACTCGGGAACACGTCATGTGTTACTGAACACTGTCTTATAACTCTGGCGATTACGTTGGTGTGTGTTCGTGTTCTACACTGTAAATGAAGAGAACACCGAACGCGTTCACTGTTGTTCTATAGTCATGATAGTGGAACATTGCGCCTTTTTGTATATCTGTGTTCAGAAAAGGCGTCATAACACAGTGTTGCGTAGTACTACGAGGGTCTTAGCTACGGATTCAAACCGACTTGGTGAATCAGTGCATGGCCCTGGTGATTTTAGAATTGAATTAAGACAAATCTGACAGTTATGTGGTGTCTGGTAAATCGTTAGATAATCCTGTTACATGTATACTTACGCTGTTATCCTCAACATCAGAACTGTGAAGAATTCGAGTTTCAAACTTCGCAACGGTCTTTCGATTCCTTTCTACACCATTCTACATGCCAGTACCATTTTCATGGCTGAGGAATCAGAATTCTTGGGATCGCCGTCGTTAGATATTTGTGAAAATAATTCATTTCAATATGGAGAAACCAATGTTAATTTGACTAATGAAATTGTAAACGACAATACTTTAAACTATGACTCCAATAAGAATAGTAACTCTTGGTACACGCATAAAGGGTTGAACATACTACATCTTAACATTCACTATTTGTACCCAAAATTAGACGAACTCAAAATTATAATTTCAGAACAAAAAATTGATATACTCTGTTTATGTGAAACGTTTCTAAATGTAAATTTTCTAGACAATGAACTACAGTTGGACAATTTTACACTTTTTCGCAAGGACAGGCCTTCCAATGGAGGCGGTTTAATTATTTATGTTAGAGACTGTTTATCTTTTGTACATAGATCTGATTTAGAAAGTATTTCTATTGAATCCATTTGGCTTGAACTTAAACAGCCTAAATGTAAATCGTTATTACTGTGTTATGCATACAGACCACCATCTTCTAAAGTTGAGTGGCTTGATAATTTTGCTATATCCTTAGAAAAATCTTATTTAGAGGAAAAAGAATTTATTGTTATTGGAGATTTTAACTATGATATTTTAAAGCATGATAATTGTTCTAAATCTTGGTTAGATCTAATGCAGTCTGTAAATTTTTCTCAGCTTGTTGAATCTCCTACCAGAGTAACTTCAAGCTCTGCTACATTGATAGATCATGCATTTTCAAACATGCCTCAAAATGTAGTCGATGTTTTTGTACCTTCCTTATCCATTAGTGACCATTTTCCCATTTGTCTTACACGCAAACTTTCAAATATCAGTGTTAAAGGTCCCATGCATAAGACAATAACCTTCCGGTCTCTTAAACACTTTGATGAAAATCGATTTTTAACCGAATTGTCAGAGCAACTCTGGTCAGAAGTAGCATTTGTAGAAAATCAAGATAACTCAATAGATTTGTTCACTGATAAATTTTTGTCTGTCCTTGAAAAACATGCACCAACCAGAAAAAAACGAGTAAAGAAGGTCACCCAACCAAACTGGATTAATAAAAACATCCTCGATGCTATTAAAACAAAACACCAGTTTCATAGGGTTAATGACACATATAATTACAACATATGGAAACAAAACGTTAAGT
Organism: Ruditapes philippinarum; assembly: GCF_026571515.1. Taxonomy (NCBI): domain Eukaryota; kingdom Metazoa; phylum Mollusca; class Bivalvia; order Venerida; family Veneridae; genus Ruditapes; species Ruditapes philippinarum. Next base: position 73,829 of record NW_026860859.1, read on the forward strand.
CTCTCATATATGATTCTAAGCGACAATATTATAATGATACCATCAATCAAAACAAACACAACCCAAAGAAATTATGGACTGGTCTAAATGAATTATCTGGTTACAAATCCAAGGTTCAAACACATTTTATTGATGATGATGATGGCAACCCGGTTTCTGACCCCTTAATCACTGCAAATTTATTCAACAGACAATTTGCAAATCTCCACCAATCCCATCATGCCATTAATCAGACTGGTTATGAAAATCCTGAGCTTGTTGAAGTAAATGCATCTAAAAACTTCAGCAGTATACCCCCTTTCGAAAATACCTAAAATAGAGCTCTCTTATGTGTTGAACCAATTAAATCAGTTGATATTACAAATCATGTGGGTCAGATGTCTCAGTGCAAGTTTCTAAAGTTATCGGCTCATATTATTGCTTTTCCATACTTACCACTATATTCAATAACAGTATTCTAAACAAAACATTTCCTAAATCATTCAAAAAATGCAAAGTTGCATTCCTATACATAAAAAGGGTTCTAAAAGTGATAAAAGAAACTATAGGCCCAATTTCCATACTTCTCCTTGACATCACTAATTCTTTGAACGTCATGTCAGTTCCACATTTAAAGCAATACCTTGAGAAAAATCAAACTTCTTTACAACGTCAGTCCCTGGATTCAGGTCAAATCATTCATGTCAAACAGCATTGATTAGAATATTGATGACTGGATTACAGCTATTGACAAAAAGAAATAGTTGGTTCTAATTTTCCTTGATCTCTCTAAAGCTTTTTACTATGTTGATCACTCCTATATATTTGGAAAGCTTAGAAATGATATAACCTAGACCCATTCATCAGATTGCTTGTTTTCCTCCTATTTTAAGATTGCAGAACCCAACAAACTTATATCCGGTTTATATATTCAGAGTCCCAAGTTCAATAACTACTGGAGTTGCCTCAGGCTCAGTGCTAGGTCCTATTCAATGACCTGCCTTTTCTATGGAAAAACAGCATTTTTGCTGATGACACTACCCTTTCAACCTCTGATGTATCTCTAAACAGAGTAGTTAAATCTCTTACTCATGATCTATTAAATGCCAACAAATGGTGTGATTTGAATCGCATGTCTATCAATGTTAACAAAACTAAGGTCATGTATATTTCCTCAAAACACAAGCAAAATTATATCCATGAAAGTAATCCTTGTATTCTATATAAAGCAGAGCAAATTTTTTGTAGCTCTGAAGAAAAATTATTGGTATTACAATTCAATAAACACCTTGTCTTGGCAAAGCCATATTGATAAAATGTTCTTAAAAAGTGTAACTCATTGTTACATTTATTATCACGTATTAAATTATTTCATATCTATACCTGTACGTAAAATATTTTACAATGCATATATTTTACCACATCTTGATTATTGTTGCATAATTTACGGTAACTGTACGTCTTTTCTAGAAGATAAACTCATTAAGTTCAAAAGAGAGCTGCAAGACTTAATTCTAGACAAAGATTATGACACTCCATCTGCTGAACTTTTTTCTGAACTCCGCTGGATGACCTTTTCACAGAGGGTTGTTTTTTCAAAAAGCTTACTATGATGTTTAAAATAATGAATAATCAGGCGCCTACCTATTTATTGAATAATTTCATTTTATCGTCAGATGTTCATACTCGCATTTTGCGTTCATCATCTGATTTTCAACTTTATACCCTAGACAAATACTGAACAATTTCGTAAGTCTTTTGTTTATTCTGGATCTTGTATTTGGAATGGCCTTCCTGATTATATTAAGTCTGCTACATCTGTTAACCATTTTTAAAACCTTATACTTGAGGTATTATCACACATCCATGTATGCAAATTGATAATCTCCTGTATGTTTTTACATTTATGTATTTTAATAGTTTGAATATGTTAAATTTACATTGTTCCTTGTTGAGGGCCTCATGGAAGATTGATATGTTGTTCAAATGAGTTCTCTCGTTAAATAAAGTCTTTATTATTATTATTATTATTATTGTAAATCAGCTATTCGATATTTTGTAAGGAGTCTTCTGATTGGCCAATAGCAACGAGACCGAAACGTTTCGCACAAGGATTCCTAATGGCGTAGAAAGCAATCGAAAGACCGTGTAGAGGTTTGAAACTCGAATTTCGCGTGTATCAGATGCTACTAATTGTGGTGAGTGGTTCCACATAATGTATTTAGTAATATTATTTAGTAAATTCAAGTGATTTTGACCGGTAACTCTGCTAACAAACATGCATTAGTCTATGTTTACGTACCGAATCAATGTGCCACTTATATTTGTCTTCCTGGGAGTTTTAGCACAAATGCGCTCGTTTGCTGACAGATATTTCATGAACGGGAAAGGCTAAAGACTTGGGGTCGGTCTCATTTGGAAGCTTAATAAAACATGAAATAGTGATAAAAGGTTTTTTTACTTTTCTGGACAAATGTTTCACAACGTCCCGGGGAAATGAACCCCTTGCTCGTAGACTCGAATCTGGAGTTTCCGGGCTCTTAACTTATAGCTATACTTTTTTAAGGGGGCTCATATTTCACTTTTTTGGCACATTTTAAAGATCCTGTATTTTAATAATTGAGAATGTATACCACTCTTACGTGAAATTGTATATTTATAAAATTATGCTAATACAACAATTTTCAAACATCGAAGAATATGTAAAAATATATATTGCAAATATTTGTACATATTAAATGTAATCATTAAATTATGTGCATTCATTTCTTATTGGAAAATTTGACTTAGAATTTATAGAAAACAAATTTCTAATTACCTCCCTTATTAACATGAAATGTAAAATTCGGTAATATCTTTATAAATAATGCTTTTTGGAACCTACAATATTGATAAATCTTAATTTGAGCATCATATTATTATTTAAAACCATAAAAAATATGTTTAAGATGAACACAGAGACTTTTTATCAATGTGGTCATATTTTCTTCCCAGGTCCGATACTCGTGCCTGTGATCGGTTCCATAAAAAATCAATAATCTTTTTGTAATTCACTGTAGCATTAAACCGTATAATGATTATGTAACAATGTACATATCCTAAGAATGCAATATATTTATCTGTTTTCATTTTAAATCACAAGCAAAATCCGTTCATTGACGCATTTCTGGTGTACAGGTATCACAACAGTAGGTTTAAGTATCGTATTCTATGTACCGTAAATGTGTAAAATAAACAGGTGTTTATAAATATCTTAAGGTAAATACCGAAAACGGATTTTCAGAATTAACAACAGGTGAGTTGACAAAAAACAACTTTTTGTATTACCGAAGAATAACCAGTGGCAGTGACCTAGAGAACGTATCATATGTAATGCTGTGTTATAGGAAGTGCTTCGGGTCATAGTTCATTTATCTAGGTTTGGATCGGTCGATACACGTTCAATTCGAGATTATACATTTTGTGTAGACTTTCAAGCATTCTTTTATATTAACGACACTGTTGTGATTACACGAGAACGAAAGTCACTTGGTAGATAATCGATATCAATAAGTCAATAGATCACGTGTGGAAATACGAGAACAGGTATATATCTCTCTACCTGTTATATTCGGACAACTAATTACACTGACCTGGACTTGTTTAGTATTAAGGGCTTAAATTGTTATCTTTCATGCGGAAGTAGTTTAAGACATGTCAAATGTAACAGTGTAATATCCAAATGTATCCATATCGTTTTGTTGTATGAATGTATGTACAACATAATGAGTAATTTTATTTATTTTTTATATTCTATAAAATGTGTTATCAAATGCGTTTTGTGCATCGCAAGAAAATGTGTATTTAGATAAAACTTAAGTCGTGACTCACTAACGTTCAAATATGGATTGCATAACGACAGATAAAATTAGGTTAAAAACTAACACAATTTGATAAATTATTTATATAGATCTAACACAGGATATATATCTTTTTGTGTCGCCTCTACGGAGTAGTGGCGACATATAGGGATCACTTCTCCGTCGTCTGTCTGTCCGTCTGTCTGTTTGTCTGTCCGTCCGCCGTCACAAAACTTGTCCGGACTACTCCTCATAAACTACTGGTGCAATTTCATCCAAACTTTACAGGAATGATCAGTACCAAGTCTAGTTGTGAATATTGTCAGCATTTTCCAGTGATTTTTGTCAGAGTTTTGGCCCTTTAATAATTTTTATTTTTAAAGTTTGTCCGGACTACTTCTCTTATACCACTAATGCAATTTGAATGAAACTTTACAGGATTGATCTATAGCTCAAGTCCTTGCGCATATTGCACGGGTTTTCCGGTTGAATGATTTTTGGCCGAGTTATGGCCCTTTGATAAAAAGGTGTTTTTTTCTGTGTGTTGCCAGATACACAAAAGCTTGTCCGGACTACTACTCATAAACTACTGGTGCAATTTCATCCAAACTTTACAGGAATGATCAGTACCAAGTCTAGTTGTGCATATTGTCAGCATTTTCCGGTCAGAGTTATGGCCCTTTAATATTTTTTTTTCAAAGTTTGTCCGGACTACTTCTCTTATACCACTTATGCAATTTCAATGAAACTTTACCGAATTGATCTGTAGCTCAAGTCCTTGCGCATATTGCACGGGTTTTCCGGTTGAATGATTTTTGGCCGAGTTATGGCCCTTTGATAAAAAGGTGTTTTTTTCTGTGTGTTGCCAGATACACAAAAGCTTGTCGGGACTACTCCTCATAAACTATTGGTGCAATTTTATCCAAACTTTACAGGAATGATCAGTACCAAGTCTAGTTGTGCACTGTCCGTCTGTCTGTCTGTCCGTCTGTCACAAAACTTGTCCCAACATGAAATTGGCCATCATGAGGCGACACATGTGATCACTGATCGCTCTTGTTTTTCAAAAAGACGTTTTATCGGTTTTTGTCGTCATTTTGAAAATATACTCTTTTACTCATTTACCTAGTCAGAATGATATGCACTATAAAAACAGACACTCACAGATAATAATAATAATAATAATAATAATAATATTTAATAATATTTTATTATTATTATTAGTTCACTATTTACCACTGTTTGTCCTATCAGTGATGTCCAGACGTGGTTCCCATCTGCATTTTACTGATATATTACATCTGTGTAAAGGCTACAGCATATTTGAGTATATAACGTTAAATCACAAGTAACCTATAAGGTATGTAAATAAACAAAATTCTATATTTGCCGTCATTTTAAAGGTGGCATTGGATCCCTGTTATGGTGTCGAGTTACGAATATATCAGTTGTCTAATGCATTATGTAAAAAGATAGAATAATTACATAATACTATAAAAAAAACTGTGTCTAACATTGTGACAAATGTCCTATGCTGTGTAAAATTTTATGTAAATGCCTTTAAGCCTGTGCAATATACAAATGTAAACAAATACAACCAACAACCAGTAAGTGCACATTGTTATGCTGACCGTCATATAGTTAAGTACTATATAAGTCTATGAACTTAATTTTATATCATTTTAAAGATGTCCTTGTATGCAAACCCTAACTACATTGATGTGAATGTTATTCTGTCAGTTATATAGTGAGGAATACAAACTTTAAGGTGTAATTCATGCCAGTAGCCTATTCAACAAACGTAGGAACAGGAACGCAGATTTGGGCGCATATTTCAGTGTTGTTTGTCCTTGGAATATATTTTCATATTATCCGACAGCGTGTTTTCTTTAAGGTGGCCTTAAAAAATAAACCCAATTGATCTAAATCTTTTATTATAAAAATCGGTCAAAGTTTACTGTATATTGAAAAAGTCGTCAGATTTGGCTGATATTATATTCTTTAAGGCCGTACACTCGGTTTTAACGAAAAAATATTTAGATGTAGGCCGGTAATTTTAGAGATTATAACTCTGCGTTTGATTATAATTCCCGGCTATATTCATGTCTTACATATTTGCTTAGGCTTTGTAACACCGCATTTCGGGGTCCAACGCACTTTGGGGTCCAAAGTGCGTAAAACAAGTACATATGCATTTTTTTACATCAGACTAACGCCGAATTATTCAGGGGAGATCACTGCGTAAAGATGGTCAAATGACAGGCGCATTAATTTTCAAGCAACATAATTCCCGAATGGTCGAAGATTTCTAATATTGTTTTATTCTTTATAGATATACATGCTTTTAGTAAGCTCCATGATTATTTACATCTGTGTTAAACAACAGTTAGTGTCGTTACAAACCCTAATTTAGAATAACATGGTTTTCTTTAGGCCTTTAACATATAAATTCACCGTGGCCGAGGGGTTTGCGCGCTCGCATAGGAAGCGAGAGGTCTGGAATTCAAATCCCAGTTAAAGCAACTCATTTTTTTCAAATTTCTTAAGTCAAATAAACATTGGATTGAATATCTTATAGCCAATTACTACGATTAAAACGCTGGAAAGCATTGGTGGCACTATACAAAAACAAATTGGTTTATAATCTCACAACCTTCACCTTTCTGACATTCTGATACCCAAATAAATTCAGCGCCTTCTGTGCTTTGATTTATTAATCATTTTGTAGTACACAGTGGGTTATTATGGTATGTTATTTAAGAAATAATATATCCCAAACTGTGATTTTATTGCTCAATAACATCACTGGAGTTCGGATGCGGGGAATTATATCACGAGGGCGTAGCCCGAGTGATATAATGATGCGCATCCGAACGACAAACAGTGATGTTATCAAGCAATAAAATCACTGATTTGGATATATTATTTCGATTCTAACACGACATCAACAAATAAATGCTGAATTACATGATAATAAGCTAAATTACGCCTGATTTGTTTCCGTACTTATTGTCAGCGCGTCACATTTTTAGTGGTTACGTCACGTGTATAATGATTACGTCACATGTCTAAATATAGAACGCCAAACAGTGATTTTATAGCATAATAACACACACTTTCGGTTCTTCTATGTTCAATAGGGAAAAATGCAGGTCGGGTTAGAATGTTGTATATGTATCCGAAAGCTGTAAATAGAATGATGACCGTAACATTGTGAAAGTACGAAAATCTATTTTAGGGATGTACTAATTTGCCGGTCTCATATTGGTTATTCCCGGTCTCTCCCGGTCTCTCCCTATAATAATTACAAGTAAAATGGTTTCCTGCGGGGAACATTTTTAATGATACAAAGCTATTTCATTTAACTTTTTTCAACATTGTTTTGGGAGAGGGGAATAAATAAACTTTTGTATCAGGAATAAAGTTGACAATAATCGATCAAAATAGAAGAAGGTCTTTGGAAACTGGTGACCGTTTAACATGAAACAAATATTTCTTTTTAAGAAAATGATTAAATAGGCCTACCATTTTATGAATAATTCCAAGCAAAAAAAATAATAAAGTAAACATACAAGTTTACGCAGAAAATATCTCTATTTATTATGGCAGATGCCACTACGAATATTTTAATTTTGTAGATTTTCACTATAAACAATTTATTGTTTGTAAAATTTGAGATACATATATTAAAGAAACAATGATAATTTTCGAATATATCATTCAAGTTTTTCCACCTTAAACAGTAAATTAATTATAGAAAATTAGAAATATCACGTAATAGTTTTTTGTTCTTATTATGTGTAATTCTGACTAACTCGCTAGAGGTAATTCCGTAACGTACCGATAAACGGTATTTAGCCAGGTTTTCGAAAAGGTCAATTAACCAATCGTGTACGGTTTACAGATCACATGCTCCTCCATGTACCGAAAACAGGTCACGTGCTCCTCCATGCCCGTACCAATACCCTGCGGTCTCCAGACCGCAAATCCAGACCGCAGGGAATTATAGACGTTGAAATATGAACTGTGACGATTTTCCGGTTGTCTTTCTTATGATTTACATATGCATTTTACTGACACGTACGACATTTTTGCAACCGCTAAGCATTATGTATATTACTATTATACTCCGGGTAACGCTCATATTTAAATAAAATAATTTTATTGCAGAAATTCATGTGCAGAACCCATGTCATCCTTTTGCGGCTTAAGGTCAATGTCTTACTGAATGTGTTTTATTTGAATACGAAAATGCACAAATTTATAGGATATATGACATACATTGAAGGAAATTACAGTTTGCATGCCTTGCTTCTAAAAATAAAGACCGACAGCAATTTATATTTACCCCCATCCACCAAAAATTACACCTTAAATAAACTAATTTAGGCCTTCTTCATTCTCCAGAATTCGCAAAATTCCTAATAAAATATACTAACACACAGTGTAATCACTGTTTTTTTTCTTCAAAAATATCCAATTAACTGTCTCATACGTTTAAAATCTTCACAAAATTTTCACAAAATTTCTTACTTGTTTGGCGCCAACTGTCAACTTTCTAACCTCTATTCGGAGAGGCACAAATACATACAATGCTACCAAAATGTTAAGTTTCGGGTAAATATCCAAAACATACTGATCATTTCCTACACACAAACACGAAATAATTATAATTGCACTGAAGTATAAAAATATTTTAGTACCTTAACAACACCATGTCAGTGTTATTAATACATGTAAATTTGATCTGGGCCATACTTCGAATATATCCCTGCCCCAAGGATAACAAGACATTCGGAACTCTTTGGCTATTATTCATAACAAACTCGGACTTAATACTTCTAGATGACAGTGTAATATATGATCGGAATATCTAGCTCGAGGGTGACTGTTTACGGCGGTTTCCGCTAAACATTTACCCCCGTCTGCACCGACGTGCAGATAGAGTTGTAAACGGTAGTTAGTCCAGTCTGATATATGCAAAAAAAATTTAATATTGTACATTGTATAACGAATATATATTTGACATTCAGAGTTTCGATAAAATTATGATAAAAATAGATTATTCTATGACTGACAATCATGTTTAATTTACAAATGTCCACTGATGATCAGCTGGTAGACATTTTCTACTTCGGTTTCTATATAACCATTATAATAAGTAGATCTATATATAAGGGGTACAAGTAAATTTACTGTTACTTTCATTTCTATAAATTTACTTAATTTAAGTAGACTTTTACCCGATATATTGGAATACACTTAGCATTGAATTACTACTGTTTGTTTTACATGTTTCTTAGCGTACTATGTTTGACCGAATTGCCGCACATGTTCTATGTATTCTTACTATTGTGTTTTTGAGGTCCGGAAAGGACGGATTTAAGTAATGTAATGTTAGCATTTATTTCAGCGCCTGAGTATATATCAGGCCAAGCTCATAGCCAATAAAATTTGTGTTAGAAATTGATGTTCCAAATTATCCCTACTTAATAAAAATAGTCTTCCTTCACAGAAAGGAATCAATAATGCATTATACATGATAAACATTTGTATAATATAGAGCAAACTGGTTAGTTATTGAATTTTGTAACATTAGACTTGTCAAAGAAGTGTGATCTAAATCTGTTGATTCATGCAGTGCCACAAGTTAACCTCAGCAACCTTTTTCTGTGAAATTCAGAACTATTATTAATTCCCCTGAGATATTATATGATGATTTTCGTAGTTTTGCTGTAATGTAAAATAATGTATCTTTTTTTCAAAATCTACTAGGGACTTAATATCTACCAGGGACTTACGATAACAATTTAAGTTCTACTTAAGAATCTATAAAACTTTAATTCTTTATCTTTTATTATATTTATTATTCATCTTATTATATATCAAATATTTTTGTTTGTTTGTTTGTTTGTTTTTGTTTCTGCGCAAATATAAGCCGTACCTTCCATGCGTGTCCTTAAGTTAAAACAAGGAGCTCGGTGGAATATATATATATAGGGGTTAAAGCTACTCGTTTGACTCCAGTATGATTGCTCCAGTAAACGACGCCACAGTGTGTTTTAAGATTCTACTCATTATCAAGCTTAATTAAAATTGATTTATTAAAGTTAAACAATTATATACACCGGCATTTGTACTTTCATATGAAAATAAACCATTTAAAAATACGACGAGATCGTGTTTTGTTGTCAAGGTACTCTCCAATTGTGTCGCGTTTTCTTTTTAAACACAAATCTGTTCATGCTTATGGATAATGCAACGGGACGGAGACAAAATCAAAACGAATTAAGAAAATACGCGTGTTTATGATATTTTTTTAGAAATTTAATAAACACAATTATATATCATGATTTTGTGCTTGTTATTAACCATGAAATATTAATCTGTAATAACTTTAGTATAGAGATGTTTTGTTATTGCGCATGCGGCTTTTATGATATTTATCTCTGTTCTATTTTGTTTTCTTTAGCTAACAATGAATATCGACACACAACCGATTAGTCCTACACAAATAAATGAACCGGTTGATGTTACCGCAGTTACGCTGGAACAGGCGGAAGAGGAGCGCCGGAAACGTGAGGCTCAAACATCGGAGCCGATTGACGATGAAGCATGTGTTGCTTGTTTAGCTTGCTGTTGTTGTTGTTGTAGTGGTGACGGTGGTGACTCACATGGAGGGGGAGATGATAGTTGTGATTGTGGTTGTGACGGGGACGGTGATTGTGGGGATTGTGATTGTGTAATATTGTGATTGTTTACTATACAGTTGTGATAGCGGGCAGTTCAGTTAGTGAACGATCTTGTATATTACTAAGATCACAGACCATAAAAGAAAGGGTAATATGCAGAAGACCCAGCAATGTTTATTATAAAGTTTGAAAGGCAATGGATAATGAAAATGTTTTGATTTGCTAATTTAATACTCTTCTCAATAGATCTGAAAAGATCACATCAAACAATGCATATGTTTTATTGTCTGATTTTAAACACATTACACGTGCATGTAACCCGTGGCTCCGATATTTCAACGAAATGATGTACACTAAATGCGGGACTGAAAATTGTGTTTGTGCTACATACATGTATATGCCTGGTAGATGTATATGGTTCCTTGTTAGACAAAATATCTAACTTTTCTAGCAATTTTGATTATTATCTGTGACGCATATTCTAACTGGGTGCTAGCTTCGGTTTTATTCTTTGCTAAGATAATTATCTAGACGAATATTTCTTTTCTTAATTAGCAAAGTAATATTATAACTATGCTATTATTTCTGTCGTTGCCATGGTACCTCATTTGTGTTTAGATATCCATTTAATTGTGTCTTATGCTAAGCTTCAGTACTGTAAATATACTATATTTGACGTCAATTATCTAGAAATGTGTTTCATGGGAGCAAAGTAGTGGTCAATGAACGGGCAACATGTCAAATAATTATTATATTAAGCACGAGGCATGATATGTAGATGAATCGATTTTCCTTCCATTATAATACATTATATAGATATACTTACAGAACATATGCGGACATTTTTCTTTAAATATCAATTCCGTAAATAATAGTTAAGGGTACAAGTAAATACCACAGAGTGCTTTGATTTTACATAACTTTTTTCCATAGAATGTTATCTTTAGATTATTCAAAGAACTATGTATCATTGGGTCAAGATTGCAGTGACCTTGTACAAGGAAAACGTTTGATTGTCAATAACTACATTGACTTTTCCCTTACTTTTACCAAGTATTTTCAAGAAATACAGGTCAAAAGTTGACATCAAATAACATTGGTACCGACAACTGGCATTCAGTTAGCAATTAACAACCTGAAATTACTTGAAATAAAAAATGATCTTACGTTAATTATAGGTGTGCTGTTATTGTCACTTTCATGTTATTGAGGATAAGGACATTATATTCGTATTCACAGAGTGGGGAAAAACGCGCAGTTTGACTTTGACTCGAACACAAACACCACGGAATACTAGTCCACCACTTGATCGACAAAAGTACCTGAACGTTTTCATATTTTCTATTATATTAAGTGAACAAATACACGACACTGTGTAATCATGATCTCATTTTTATCATTCGTTTTTACAACTTTTTGGAGGGTATTTTAAAATCGTTTTTATTAAAGGGTATGAACACATTGATTTAATATATATAATAATTTTATAATAATAATAATTTTAAATTAACACTATGTACATTTGCCATGGTTCCGGCATGAAGATGTTAAAATAATTCAAAAAATGTGCAATCATTTACACCATGTCAAACCGTTAAACTGTATATTTATAATGAAAGTATGTTTTATGTCATCTTTTTTAAACGTTTAAATGTATTTCTACGCACTCAAATCGTCGAAGTAACTCGATTAAATGCAAATAAATGTATATCATGTTCGTCTACATTTTTTATTAGATTAAAAGTAAAATAGTGTTTTTGTTCTTTTATACTTGGATTACTCTACAGTTGGCACATTTTCCAGAAGTATATAAAATCTTGTCAATCTGGCCACTAGTCAGTGTGCAAACTTTCAATGAAACTTATTCGAGAGAAAGCAAAATAATTTTAGCAGAGGATGCGTTTACGGTCAACGTATTGCCTCCCAAAAGTGCTACTTTGTTCAGAACTTTTCTGGCTACTGAAGACGTGGTAGATTAAACTTATGCAGCTGACTGGAGTCCCTCCCCGTTCATTTTACTTCTAAAGCTCAGAAAATATCATTATCATCTCTTGACAGATTCATTCATCAGTACATTTTATAGCTTTCTGCAGAATCCTACATATCAACATTTTCGATAGGCTAACTTGTTGAATACTTCAAAATTCATGTCACTAAGGGTTTTGGTGGAAAATCACAATTAGCGTGCGTGGCATGATTCCACAGCATTTACAGCATTTATAAAATGTGAGTAAAATGTCTAGAAATTGAAATTTGACTTGCTGTGTAGATCTAATTAGATCTCTCCAGCTAAATGGAAGTTAAGAAAGATAAACATTATCATGTAGTCTTCTGAGTTTACTGCATACTTTTTAGCCTTTAAACAGGTATTTTTATTTTTGTAAACTCAAGAGTATCATTAATAATAAATCAGGAAAAAAAACTGAAAAGAAACTTTAACGCACTTCAGTTCATTTTTTAAAGTCAAATGTCTTTATTACATGTTTCATATCTGATAAAAAAAAGTTTGGTTATTTCTTCTTTCCGGTAGCCTTTTGTGCAGCCTTTGTCACTTTGCCAGAAACTTCTGATTTCTCCACCTCTTTGATCACACCAACAGCAACTGTTTGTCGCATGTCACGGACAGCAAAGCGCCCCAGGGGGGCATACTCTGAGAATGCTTCTACCACCATTGGTTTAGATGGACACAGGATTGCAATACATGCATCTCCAGACTTGAGGAGTTTAGGATTTTCCTCGAGATTTTTTCCTGAACGTCTATCTATCTTCTGCTTAAGTTCCTCGAATTTACAGGCGATATGTGCTGTATGACAATCGAGAACAGGTGCGTACCCCGCCTTAATTTCTCCTGGGTGATTAAGAATAATAACCTGAAATGGAATTTATATATTATATTTTTGGTTTGTTTTGTTTTGTAAAATGAAATACAGGCATAACAATATTCCAAACTATACAAGTAGTTTGTATGTATAACAGGATAAGCTAGTTACTAGTTTATGGTTTTCTGGTTATAAAACAACACTCTGTTCATTGTAAAGAAAACATTAAAAAATCTTTAGATTTCTAGTTGTGCAAATATGAACCACTTTATCTGACATTTTTAACAGAATAGGGATTAGATATAGAATGCATGCATGTTTATGTAAGGTGAAATATAGTACCTGGGCAGTGAAGCTCTTGGCACCTTTCGGTGGATCATTCTTTGAATCACCGCAAACGTTCCCTCTCTTAATGTCCTTGATAGATACATTCTTTACATTAAAGCCCACGTTGTCACCGGGTGTTGCCTCTGGTAAAGACTCGTGGTGCATTTCAACCGACTTCACCTCGGTAGTGAGTTGTGATGGCGCAAACGTTACTACCATGCCAGGCTTGAGTATACCAGTTTCAACTCTTCCAACTGGCACTGTTCCAATACCTGAAATATGATTCTTTTACTTCATATGTTGTTTTCTATTATTCTGTAATTCAAAACGTTACAAAGTTATCCCTAACCCATGCAGAAAACATAATTCCTAAGCCTTCAATAGCTGTGAAAGATATTATTCAAATCTCCTTTGAATATCTATCACTAGAAGAGCAATATATTATATGTTTTATTAGTTATTCTAAGATAATATAAATTGTTCCTCTTGCAAATAATCAAACCAATGATACAATGTGAGAAACCCAACTTCTCGTTCACTCAGATAAATACTATATTTGAAACAAAATAAATTAAAACCTTTCAATCTTCAAATCTTCTATAAATCAAAATTACAATGTGAAATATTTATAACAAGGTTTAAAACTTCTTATTTTCAGAGCTATTTTTTATTACCTCCAATTTTGTATACATCCTGAAGTGGTAGACGAAGGGGCTTATCAGTCGGTCTGCTCGGTGGCACAATGGAGTCCAGGGCTTCAAATAATGTCAGGCCGGAAGCTTTTTCTTCTTTCCCGTCCACGTTCTTTCTCTCAATTTTCCATCCTTTGTACCAGGGCATGTTACTAGAAGGCTCTAACATGTTGTCACCATGCCAACCGGAAATAGGAACAATTGCTACTGCTTTTGGATTGTAACCGACCTTTTTAACGTAGGCAGAAACTTCTTTCTCTATTTCAGTAAATCTTGCCTGGAATAAAAGACAGAGATAATTGTAAACAAAAAGTGTATTCATGACTTCTACTAACTCACTGTAAAAATGTGCGACAAGGTTAAAGCAAGGTCTTTCAACGTTAATTGATACGAAAATTGAATTTTGAACTTACGAGATTGACTGCCTAACCATTAGATCATGGCCTGTTTAGATATATAAGTGTTGGATACAATCACAGGCATTAGGCATATTTGTCTTGCAAATAATGGTCACATTATCATAAAATGATCTCTCCTTGACCATCAAGAACAAAATTACTATCCGGCACCCGTTTACTACTATATAATGATTTGATTGGCAAGGCAAATGACATTTTGACATAAATTTGCCGCTTCAACTACAATAAGGATTTGACATAGATTTTGAAGTCACAAAAAAAATGAAAACGAGAATAAATCATGAATAAATGCGATACGATATGGATTTGATATGAACATTTTGGAAATGATAACGAGACTATAAGGGGTGGTGTATGGATTTGATATGGACTTTTTTGACTATGGAATTGAAAACGAGGCTAAGTTGATAAGAATGTATCGAATAATTTTTATCTATTGCAACATTATGAGGAGCAAAATTCTAAAAGTGCATTGGCTTTATTTTATAAGGTGTGAAAGAAATATGTTATAAACGACCAAAAAGAAACCAACAGAATTTCAATAAAGAGGGTAGGGCAACTACCATATGTTTCGTATTGGCCATTCTTGTTGTTGTTGCAGTTAAACGATTCCTATACCATATAGTAAAACGATTCCTATACCATATAGTAAAATGCTAATCAACATTTTAAAGGGCAAACCTCCGAGTAAGGCGGTTCCGTGTTGTCAATTTTGTTAACTCCCACAATTAATTGTTTCACACCAAGGGTGTAAGCCAACAGGGCGTGCTCTCTTGTTTGACCGTTCTTGGAGATTCCCGCCTCAAACTCTCCAGTACTGGAGGCGACAATCAATACAGCGCAGTCAGCTTGCGAGGTTCCTTTAAACATATGACAATACGTATAAACATATTGACAAATGTAACTATTCAGTAACATAAAAAAAACATGTTGCCTTTAACTCTGACGCAAGGTCGGTATTTGATATCAGCGTTTACCTTGCCAGATACCAATTCAAGCCCTTCAGAGATACGACCATATTTCACCATAAGACATAAAATAATTTGTAGAAATTTATAACTTTAGAGAGCGGACACGACATAATTGCAAATAAGTTTTGAGCTTTAACCACAATCATGTTAGAATATCTTTAAACTTAGCTTTAGCCATATCACAGTAATTTTGAGATTTACTATCCTAATAGGGGAGGTAAATCTTCAATGTTTACCTAACCAATTCGTAAGGTATAGCTTCCCTTCCGTCGCGCAAGTATCGCTTTACGGAAGTGTGGGGGCTATATTTACTACCAGATAGTTAGAGAAAGTATCTTTGAGATCCAGTTAGTAAGGAAAAGTTTCAACGGATGCTTATATACCTGTAATCATGTTCTTGATGAAATCACGATGGCCTGGGGCATCAATAATGGTGACATAGTATTTAGTGGTCTCAAATTTCCACAGAGCAATATCGATGGTGATACCACGTTCTCTTTCTGCCTTCAGTTTGTCCAACACCCAGGCATACTTGAAGGAACCTTTGCCCATCTAGAATAAAATATGATTCAGATGATTAAATTTGATTAAACACAATGAATGGATAAAAAAAATTCAAATGCAACTACCTTATCCTTGAATCATTAAAAAAAGAAAAAGTGGTAATGAATAAGAAATAAAACCTTCCAATTTTAGCCAATGGGTCAATGTCATTTTGTATTTTGGAAAGAATGTCTTAGATATAATATACACAAGAAGGCCAATCAGTGTTTCGGAGTAAAAGGTATTTGTTTAAGGTAAATTCCATGATTAGACTGTAATAGTATGGACTACGTCGCTAATAATAATAATAATAATAATAATAATAATAATAATAATAATAAATATAAATATAATGAACAAATAAGCGCTGAAATAACCCAAGGAGTAACACAAGCCTCGTCAGTAAAACGCTTTCTAAATTACTGAGAGATACGGAAAAAATGGAAGATATCCGAATTAATTAAACTTATGTTCGAGGAAAAGCCTTTAGAATGAGTAATATTATATTGTTATTGCAATGCTTTATTTTATTTGCTTTATCATTATTTACTTAAAGTTGTTTCACCTTGCCCAACACTTCATGATTTCTTTTTTTATAGTCGGGACTGATGATTCATTCGTTGAATTTCAATACCTTCTTGACTAAAATTATTCAGAATTGAAAACTTAAACGCTCCATTGAATTATTTGCTATTTATAGCAATGTATAACCTTGTCGCTTGTTTTCTATCCGATATATTACATTTATCTACAAGATAATGTTTCGAAAGTGACATGTAAAAAAAGACCCAGACAGTATAAATTAAAACTTATGTTCGAGGAAAATCACTTTAGAATTGAGTTAATATTATATTGTTATTGCAATGCTTTATTTTTTATTTGCTCCAATCTATTATAACCTTTAAGTGATTCACTTTGGCACAACACTTTCATGGAATTTTGTTTATTTATTTTTTTTTTTTTTTACTTTTGTTGGTAGTCGGTTACTGATGATTCATTCGTTGAATTTCAATACCTTCTTGACTAAAAATTATATGAAATTGAAAGAGCTAAACACTCCATTGAATAATTTGCTATTTATAGCATTGTATAACCTTGTCGCTTGTTTTCTACCTGATATATTACATTTAACTACAATATAATGTTTGGAAAGTGACACAGAAAAAATGACCCAATATTATCACGTTATATGATTATCACGTTATATGATTATCACATTATATGATTATCACGTTATATGAGTGTCGTGTTATATGAATATCACGTTATATGATTATCACGTTATATGATTATCACGTTATATGATTCATCTAAGAGTTGTTTAATTATAGAACTGTTTCAATTATAACATTTGCATTAAAATTGCAGACTGAAACCTGTGAACGACTGAAACGCACCATTAAATATTTTGAAATTAAAATTGTATAACCTTGGGCTTCCTTTGACATTCCTTCATTATCACACGTTTGTAAATTTTATTACGAATCAAAGTTTGAAAGAAAACGACCATAAAATTAGTTAGGACCTTGAGACCTTTTTTACATAAATGAATTGTTTGAGGGTTATGTTCAGCTTTCAAGTACTGTACTATTTTCGTCGTTTATTTCTAAAGATATCACCTAAATGTAATCAATTGTTTATTGCCCATATAAATTTGAAATCAAGATCTATTTTGAAGAAAATATTCAAAAATCATTTTCCAAATTATAATTTCATTCAAAAGCGGTACTACCCCAACAAAAATGTTAAGTTTTAGAAACACAACATGTTGTAGTGCAGGTTTTGAACATTAGGATTATGTAGTACGAGTGAAATTCGAATGTACATTACCTCAGCAGCCTCTTTCTCAAATTTCTCAATGGTTCTTTTATCAATACCACCACATTTATAGATCAGGTGACCAGTTGAGGTGGACTTGCCAGAGTCCACATGACCAATCACAACAATGTTGATGTGGATCTTTTCTTTACCCATTTTCACGATGTCTTTCTGCAATAAATTAAAGGAATGAGAAGCATTTAAGACGCAAGTCTCGAGGAAAATCAACCTTGAGAAAAAATGTACTAAGATATTATGAAGAGCAAAAAATATTGGCAATTCAAGAAACAGTGAACATGTTTTAAGCAAATTAATGAATGATTTTGCAGTATTTATCATCATATTTCTACGTGACTAACGCAGAAAGGGCTATTTTTGCACATTTTGAGCTTTATTTGGTAATTTACTTGGAGTGTCGTTTGCAGAGTGTAAATTACTTTCTTTGTCCACTTCACAGCAGTTTATTTGTAACACATTTTATAAAATGTCCATGTAAAACAAATGCCAGGAACGCTGCTTTAACCGGTAAGCAATAGTTTCATGAACGTGCGAATGGCTCTAAGGAAAACTTATTTCTTTCATACAGGTATTTTAGGAGTACATGTGTATACATTTTATTTTTAAATATTCATAAAAAAATGTTTTGCAACAGATATATACCTTCATACATTTACAAAGCCCACTGAACCTTGGAAAAGCTTTTTTTATTTTCGTGTCCTATTACAAAGAAACGCATTTTTTTCTGAGGCTTATTTTGGCTTTAAATTAAAAATCGACATTTAGTGTTATTATTAGCCCGGTTTAAGTTCAAAGTGTTTAAACGTTTGTCGATCAAATATATTTCGAGTCCCGTCAAAAACCTCAGTACTGTGTCACAGTTGCCTGACACACTCACCCCCTGCCCCCTCCCTACCCCCAATCCTACCCCTTAGTACCCTATATACTAGTATATAACAAACACTATGGAATATTGAATGTCAAAGTCCTTGACTTTGCAGACGATAAAGAAGATGTCGTCTGCTAATATACAGTTTGCTTAGAAATGTAACGTAACAGCTTGCATCCTTACAAAATACTGCAGAAAACATAGGTAAATTGATTACAATATTCTGTTTTCAGTTAATTTAAACGTTTCATTAATAAAGCATGGCGGCTGCAGCATTTTAGCTTATTGATCTAAAATATTTTCTATTGATATTAAATGAAACATGGCTATTGTGCTCGTTAAAAAAAGAAACACACATATTCTGATTGTAAAAGCATTTATAAGATTGTAAATTTCAATGGAACAGCTAATATTGCTGTCATGTAAGAAAACAACTAGCTCGGGCCGATGTTCTATGGATTTGGAGATATAGGCCTTACTTAACTTGTCACCTCTCGGCTTGGTTTATTTTAGTTTTACAGCACACAAGGATCGGCAAGATCTTACTTTAAATTATAACATTTTGTATTTTATTGCAATATCATGCCTTTTACATGATCCCAACACTAACGAAGCGAACACTCCGCCTCTTCTCTATAAGGCACGGCTAATTCAGGTTATAATAAATAGTATGCTTTTATGAAAAAAATGTTTATCGGTACCCCTTTGTTTTGTCAATATTGATATAATTAGATAATGAAAGAAGTTATGTTGAAATGATTGATATAATGTATTCATAATTTAGAGGTCAGTAAAATCAAACTATAAATAGCTTTATACACTACAAATCGCAGGTCATCGGCAAAAAATTTGGAGTTTGAACATGTTTACTGGATAAGATCCGAGATCTTTCTTGTACAAACATGGCAGATCCTTCAGACCAAACTACCCATTCGTCACTTAGGAGTTAGGCTTCTATCGCAATCTACGAAAAATGTGTCAGGGACTACGAGGAAGGGTACTAGGGTGTTTGAGCACTTAGTAAGATGAGACGACTTGAACCGCAGCACCCTTTGCTTGCACAAACAGCTCTTTTCAAGTCTAACCTCCTCCATTATTGCCACTGGTACTGTACGTTTAGGTGCTCATTGATCGCTCTACAGTGACCTTATTTCGGCTCAACATTTATTTCTTTACCTTATACTCTGTGGAAATTGCACGGAGGTAAATGAGGGCATGACTGGTGACATGTCCGGGATCCGTACCCGACAACGAAACGACCCTCTTTAAACATACATTACATGCATACTAATAAATCAGATCCGGTAAAATGCAGACGACAGTTTGCAGATGATTTTATTTAAATGCGCCAAAAGGACAATATTTACACAAAACGTTGCGTATCATATGATAAGCTAACAAAAACATTAGAGCACTTTAGTTTCCTCATGTATTTGTTAACCTTGTGCATCCATGTGTATGCATTTTGAATACAGATTTAATTCGGTCTATATGTCAAAATTTGCATTTTTGAAAATACTCATTTATTTCGAAATTTTGGAAGTTTTCCTATCGGAAGCCACGATTTTAAATTGTAAACAAATTTTAGCTAAATAAAAAGAAATATTCTAACGTGACCCTATGACGTTGAAAAACCTGGGACAGTTCCAGTCTAAGACACAACGTTCACAACATTATTTTTAAACATCATATATTTTCCCTTGTTATTTGAGCGAAAAAACAAAACAAGAACGTTCGTTTATTTCGAATTCCGACTTATTTACTCGAAATTTCGACTTACATTGTACGACTGACATTGGTTGCCGGTGAAATTCAAGATACTTTCTTTCATGTGTAGCTGTTGCACATTGACAGAGCACCTATGTTTTTAACAGAACAATTTAATAGGTTCAGATGGGATACAATAAAACGTCTGAAGAACGCCTGAAAGTACAAATTAAAAGGAAGCATTGTGGGGTTTTTTTAGGTGTGGCGTGTACATGCCATTGTCAAAAGTGACCACACTAATATAAAAATTTGTCCAGGTACCCGTTTCTCCATCTCCATCGTTCAACCGCACTATATCTTATATTATCTAAACTCTTGTAACTCATACCTTTGGCCATTCTAGTAATGTAACTAAGTCGAAATTTCGAGTTAGTTTGTCGAAATTTCGCTTACTCACTCGAAATTTCGAGTTACTAAGTCGAAATTTCGAGTTACTAAGTCGAAATTTCGAGATAAGTTACTTGAAATTTCGAGTGAGTATGGAGTATGCCGAAATTTAGAGTAAGTAAGTCAAAATTTTGAGTAAGTAAGTCGCAATTTCGAGATAATTTTATGTTACTCGAATTTTCGAGTTATTAATTCAAAATTTCGAGTAAGTCAGTCGAAATTTCGAGTTGATAAAAACACACACTTGGCACTAATGCTCTTCCGTAAATATCTGCGCAACGATATGTTGATAAAACCTGCGCAAAGCCCAACAAAATTTATATAAAAAAGGACTTTAAAACGATTTTTTCTATCCGGGTGGTAATTATCCTGTATACCGTGTGGTACGCACGTGCTCACGTACTTCCTGTTGCTGTTATTTCTAGATTTAGATATAAATAACTTCCTCCTTTGTATAACTTCTCTTTTTCAGGCAATGTGTAAACTAATTTTTAATGAAGACAAAACACACACGTATAGCATTTTTGTTGCCCAAATCCGCGATAATTTTCGGGATATTGCTTGACCGGTTTCAGAAGCGACCCTGTTTTGTTTATTATATAAAACCGTTACAGAGAAAAATATAAATGAGACCTCGGTCATCAGAAAGACCCTCCGTATTGTCTGTGGAGGGTCAAAGGACCATACCTGCTGGGACGTCTGGATTACTAATCTTGCGCGTTAGTTTGTGCGAATTATTTAGTTTGATTGTGTTGGAAACTATAAACTTATTGAAACATTCTTGAATCCGATCCTGGGACCAACTTATAACTAACAATGGGTGTAAAGATTCTTGCTCACGGAAACAGCGGCTTATCCTTGACAGGTTTTCAACCTATATAGCCAGAAATATTTAGATTACTGTTATATGTAAATATTACAGCATTACGCCTTCAGATTCACGCTAATTTTCATGACAATTTTGAAAATGTATTTAATTTAATGTTTAATATTTTAAAATAAACAAAAGGAAGCAATTAATTAATAGAACCCACGTAATTACCAAAAAGTTGTCAAAAAATGCATAAATAGCCCTTACTGCGTTAGCAACGCAGTAGAAATATTGTTGTAAATACTGAAAAATCAGTCATTAACCGCACATAGCATGTAAAATATTACTTGAATCTTGCTTTTCCTAAAATCGTAGTACATATTTCTCAAGTTTGATTCTATTGAAATATTTTGACTCATCTGGAAGCAAGCAGCTTTAAGACATGGCTATACATATATATATATATATATATATATATATAACAACTGATAATGCGTGCAGAAATGAACAAATATTATCGTTAATTTAAAGTAAATGAGGCAAAACAATTTCAAAACAAATTTGTAATCATTCAGGGGTAAAGTATTGGTTATGTGCCATATTTTCTGTATCAAAAGAAGTTTTCGTTCGGTTAACTAACAAAAGAGTATGCGACAAAAAGGCGGTAAAATCAATAATATACATGATTTGGCATTATATAGATATACCCAAAACAGCGTACGAGAACCTGGCCAAATAAGACCAAAATTATAAATTGAACTTCAAAATAAACATATATGTTAAAGTATACAACATATGTAAGTTTTAAAAATGTCTGCAGTATATTTTATGATATTTTAAAATTTGTTTACGTTTTTAGAGGTAAACAGTCTTAATGTAAAGAGAGTAAATGTCCATTCATTGTACAGTAAGGTGTGTGAATGTCCGTCCACAATACAACAAGGTGTGGGTGAATGTCCATCCACTGTACATTAAGGTGTGTGAATGTCCGTCCACAGTAAAGTAAAGTGTGTGAATGTCCATCCACTGTACAGTAAGATGTGTGAATGTCCATCCAATGTACATTAAGGTGTGTGAATGTCCATCCAATGTGCATTAAGGTGTGTGAATGTCCATCCAAAGTACAGTAAAGTGTGTGAATGTCCATCCACTGTAAAGTAAGGTGTGTGAATGTCTATCCACTGTACAGTAAGATGTGTGAATGTCCATCCACTGAAAAGTAAGATGTGGGAATGTCAATCCAATGTACATTAAGGTGTGTAAATGTCTATCCATTGTACAGTAAGGTGTGTGAATGTCCATCCACTTTACAGTAAGGTAGTGTGAATTAATCCACAGTACAGTAGATGTGTGAATGTCTATCCACTGAACAGTAAGGTGTAAGAATGTACATCCAATGTACATTAAGGTGTGTGAATGTACATCCAATGTACATTAAGGTGTGTGAATGTCCGTCCACTGTACAGTAAGGTGTGGTGTGAATGTCCATCCACAGTACAGTAAGGTGTGTGAATGTCAATCCACAGTACAGTAAGGTGTGTGAATGTCCATCCAATGTACATTTAGGTGTGAAAATGTCCATCCACAGTAAAGTAAGGTGTGGTGTGAATGTCCATCAACAGTACAGTAAGGTGTGTAAATGCCTATCCCTTGTTCATTAAGGTGTGTGAATGTTCATCCACAGTATTATATGGTGTGTGAATGTCCGTCCACAGTACAGTAAGGTTTGTGAATGTCCATCGAATGTACATTAAGGTTTGTAAATATCCATCGACTGTACAGTAAGGTGTGGTGTGAATGTCCATCAACAGTAAAGTAAGGTGTGTGAATGTCAATCCACAGTACAGTAAGGTGTGTGAATGTCAATCCATAGTACAGTAAGGTGTGTGAATGTCCATCCAATGTACATTTAGATGTGAAAATGTCCATCCACAGTAAAGTAAGGTGTGGTGTGAATGTCCATCAACAGTACAGTAAGGTGTGTAAATGCCTATCCCTTGTTCATTAAGGTGTGTGAATGTTCATCCACAGTATTATATGGTGTGTGAATGTCCGTCCACAGTACAGTAAGGTTTGTGAATGTCCATCCAATGTACATTAAGGTTTGTAAATATCCATCGACTGTACAGTAAGGTGGGGTGTGAATGTCCATCAACAGTAAAGTAAGGTGTGTGAATGGCCATCCACTGGACATTCACACACACCTTACTGTACAGTAGATGAACATTCACACACCTTACTGTACAGTGGATGTACATTCACACACCTTACTGTACAGTGGATGGACATTTACAAACCTTACTGTACTGTGGATGGACATTAACACACCTTAATGAACTGTGGATGGACATTCACATACATTGTACTAAACTGTGGACGGATATTTACACCCTAACTTAACTGTGAATAGACATGTAGACACCTTTTGTACTAGAGAAGGTAATATTTACACACATTATTTTACTTTTCATTGATATTTAAATATATCTTACTGTACTATGGAAGAATATTTACACACATTACTTCACTATTCATGGATATTTACACACACCTTATTATATTGTGGATGGAATTCAGAAACACCTTACTGTACATTGAATGGACATTTGCACCACACCTCACTGTACAGTGGATGGACATTAACACTACACCTTACTGTAATTTTGATGGGCATTTTTACTCAATCCAATGCACATTAAGGTGTGTGAATGTCCATCCAAAGTGCAGTACGGTGTGTGCATGTCCATCCACTGTACAGTAAGGTGTGTGAATGTCTATCCACTGTACATTAAGGTGTGTGAATGTACATCCACTGTACAGTGTGTGTGAATGTCCATCCACTGCACAGTAAGGTGTGTGAATGTCCATCCACTGCACAGTAAGGTGTGTGAATGTCCATCCACTGCACAGTAAGGTGTGTGAATGTCCATCCACTGTACATTAAGGTGTGTGTGAATGTCCATCCACAGTACAGTGTGTGTGAATGTCCATCCACTGCACAGTAAGGTGTGTGAATGTCCATCCACTGCACAGTAAGGTGTGTGAATGTCCATCCACTGTACATTAAGGTGTGTGTGAATGTACATCCACTGTACAGTGTGTGTGAATGTCCATCCACTGCACAGTAAGGTGTGTGAATGTCCATCCACAGTACAGTAAGGTGTGTGTGAATGTCCATCCACAGTACATAAATGTGTGTAAATGTCTATCCAATGTACAGTAAGGTGTGTGAATTTCCATCCACTGTACAGTAAGAAGATGTGTGAATGTCCTTCCAATGTACATTAAGGTCAACTGTATAGTAATTTGTGTGAAGTCTATCCACCGTACAGTTAGGTGTGTAAATGATCATCCACTGTACAATTAGGTGTGTAAATATCCGTCCACAGTACAGTAAGGTGTGGTGTGAATGTCCATCCACTGTACATTAAGGTGAGTGAATGTCCATCCACAGTACAGTAAGGAGTCTGAATGTCCATCCAAAGTACAATAAGGTGAAAATGTCTATCCAATGTACAGTAAGGTGTGTGAATTTCCATCCACTGTACAGTAAGATGTGTGAATGTCCTTCCAATGTACATTAAGGTCAACTGTATAGTAATTTGTGTGAAGTCTATCCACCGTACAGTTAGGTGTGTAAATGATCATCCACTGTACAATTAGGTGTGTAAATATCCGTCCACAGTACAGTAAGGTGTGGTGTGAATGTCCATCCACTGTACATTAAGGTGAGTGAATGTCCATCCACAGTACAGAAAGGAGTCTGAATGTCCATCCAAAGTACAATAAGGTGAAAATGTCCATCCACTGTACAGTAAGGTGTGTCTGAATGTCCATCCAAAGTACAATAAGGTGAAAATGTCCATCAACAGTACAGTAAGGTGTATGAATGTCCATCCACAGTACAGTTAGGGGTGAATATAGTAAAGTGTGTAAATGTCCGTCTCAAACGGAACATTTTTGTAAATGTCTGTCCAAAGTAAGTAAAAAGAGGGTATGCGTGTATGTCCATCCACCGTAATGTTGTAAATGGCCGTTGTCAAACATAGTCTGAAGTATTTCCGCTGATTCATGCCACTTCAATTTAATGTGTACAATATGTTATTGGAAAGGCCCTTCTGTGTGGATAAATTACACTATATTTCAGTAGTAATAGCTTGAGTAGGAATCTAATTTACTTGGTTAGCTTCAGCCACAAGACTTTATATGAATAATTTATTTCCTTCAGGTAAGAATATACCTTATGTAATCAATGTTGAATGTATGTTTAGTTTCTGATACTGCAATAGATTTTCTCCGGAATAATATATATTTCAGGGTTTCCTCAGCTAATCTGGTTGTACAAACAAACTTTCGAAAAAAAGCGTAACAGGCTGACTAATCTATAGTTGACAGAATGTGGGTTTTTCCAAGCTCATCCCCAGGTACACACAAACTTTTACCGTTATAAATTTACGGTGCACTACCGGTCACAATAGATTAACAAAAACCATGCTTATTATGACTTCCCCATTTTTCAATTCATTATTATATAGGGACATTTTTCTGACAATGGAAATCGATGTTAGTCGGTCATTCGTTCGTTCGTTCATACATTCATTCGTTTCTTTGTTTCTTTTTCTCTTTTTTGTTATATCTATCGTTGTTTATTGTTATTATTGTCGTTGTTGTTGTTGTAAGTAAGTTTGTTTTGTTTCTTTTTGTTTCTTAAGGCTAGTTACCTTACTTATGTGACAGATGCAAAAATCTTTTTACAGCATCATGTGTTGTACTGCAACAATAACGTACATGTAAATTCATTCAACAGTTTGTATTTCAATGCTAATAGAATGAAACATCTGTGTTCATCTATAAAATATATTTTAGCAAATGTCTTTGGTTTTACGATACAAATTACATGTATATCTCTATTTATTTTAAGTTTGATGTTACATAAGCATTTCCAATATGTAGTTTTAAATTTCATTTTCTGCATACAAATGTATATGACCTAACATGAATAAACAAATATTTTGTTGTTGTTGTTGTTGTTGTTGTTGCTGTTGCATGATAACCTTACTTTTTTAACTTCGTAAAAACAAGATGAATATTTACTTTGCTATACTGTGTGAAAAAGGGGAACCTATGTTCGAGCCGTCAGTATTTAGCCATATTAAAAGATGAACAGTCCATTTAAGATATTTTGCATGGTTCGAATTAATCATATTTGTCTTGTTGACATTAGCGGCGGAATAGCTATTTGTTACTCTTACAAATGTTACGCTGGCGATATGCAATCACCTAATTATTGCCCTAGATTTCTATCAAATAGCGACATCAGCGCCGAAGTGGATGTGTCAACTACGACGTGGTGTATGTGATAACTGCGACGTAGAGAATGTGATAACTGCGCCGTGGTGAATGTGATAACTGCGCCGTGGTGTATGCTATAACTGCGCCGTGGTGAATGTGATAACTGCGCCGTGGTGAATGTGAAAACTGCGACGTAGAGAATGTGATAAATGCGACGTAGAGAATGTGAAAACTGCGACGTAAAGAATGTGATAATTGCGCCGTGGTGAATGTGATAACTGCGTCGTGGTGTATGTGATAACTGCGCCGTGGTGTATGCGATAACTGCGCCGTGGTGAATGTGATAACTGCGACGTAGAGAATGTGATAAATGCGACGTAGAGAATGTACTTACTGCGACGTAGAGAATGTGATAACTGCGTCGTGGTGTATGTGATAACTGCGCCGTGGTTTATATGATAACTGCGCCGTGGTGAATGTGAAAACTGCGACGTAAGTATGTGATAACTGCGCCGTAGTGTATGCGATAACTGCGCCGTGGTGTATGCGATAACTGCGCCGTGGTGTATGCGATAACTGCGCCGTGGTGTATGCGTTAACAAAACCGTGGTGTATGTGATAACAAAACCGTAGTGTATGCGATTTCTGCGCCGTGGTGAATGTGATAACTACACCGTTATGTATGTGATAACTACACCGTTATGTATGTGATAACTGCGCCGTGGTGTATGCGATAACTGCGCCGTGGTGTATGCGATAACTGCACCGTGGTGAATGAATGTTCCCTTTTTCATCTTCTTTCTTAGTCTCTATTCATAGTGGAATGATAATTTACATCCATTAACAGACCTTTGACTTTCAAAAATAACCCGTCTTTTCGTCGCTTTGTCTGTTTTATATTAGTCTTATGAGCGCCATCAATCATAGCAAAGAAACCACTTCTTAATAAATCTTACCCTAGCTGTTATTGGATGTTGAACCTTAAGTTTTAAAATCTTTATATGCTCTATTACTAGTACATATGCTTTATCAGGACTTTATTATGGCAAAGGGGAAGTTTTAGTTGTTGTGTTTTTATCATGAAACTACACCGTCAATATATGAAATATGATCAACCTTGCCAAGGACGATAACAAAATAATTTAACGCACAGGAAAAGGAAAAAACATGTAATAGCTTTGAATACGTAAACACCGGATATGCCCTATACACCCGGTTTCATGTGCGGGAGAATCAATACTTAAAGCATTACAAGTGACTAGATACAAAAGTTATTGTCAATGTCATCAGAATGAATACATGTTTAACTTCAAAAACAAAATCATTAATGTAAACAAAATTATCGGTCTATTTCAAACAGATCTAAATTAAGACAGGGGTATTTTATTTGAAGAACTAGCACGGTTTTTCATATCATGCCTGATATATAGTGATACTCTACATAAAAATGTCACTGTTAATATCATTGAAACATGCGTTTTAATGTTTTGCTCTAGAAAATTTGCTTTAACAAACTTTACGGTGTTATCTTAATGAAAAATCACTTATTACTATTATAACTAACAAGACAGGATAGTGATCGAAACCTTGACCTCTGCCAGTCGGGGCACAAGCCAAATAACTCATGCAAATCGAGAAACTGTACAAAAGCAAATAGTAAAGTTAAGAGAAAAATCGATTTCACTGTTGTCTTTTATTCATTTACGTATCGATTTTCAGTTCCAATCCATAACAAATTACTTTGAACTTAATCAATAATTAATATCACTACCAGACGACACTGTCGCTTTAAAATGAATATGTCTCATGTATGGAGAAAAAAGGCGCGAAACAGAGGGAAACCTCCAGACGAAAAACAAAACCTAACAACCGCTTCCTCACGTGCAGCGTATATTGTACGTTACTGAATAACTCGTTAAATATATTTGTTTCATTTGATTATTTAATTTAATTATTTATATAATATGAAAGTTGATCTTTACCATAAAAAAGTAATAAAAGAAATTCTGATTGCTGTAAGCTTAGAGTCTGCTTTGAATATGTATTCTTTTATCATTGTCCCACAAAAACAATTACAATGTATCATGAATTTTAAAAAATGCTGTTTCCTTCATTTTAAGTTTTTATTTCATTTTAGATATTGCTAATTATGAAAAAAGGAAGATATACATACTCAGGTGTATAATCCAGGTGTCTACCGTAATGGTTGTGCAATCGTGTAAATCGTTACAACTATTTTAAGCTTAAAACATGCACTAGATATCGATTTGGGTTCATTCGCCTTTGCTACAAACTACGTTTTTAAAACATTGAATAGCCTAATATTCTAACAGGTCTGTAATTAGATATTTTAATCATATCAATTTGTGTACAGACAAGTTTTGCGTACTACTACATAATATACATGTACTTAGGGGGTAGAAATTTGCTGATCATAGTAAACGTTTTCACATTTTGAGATCATGATATGAGCCGCGTCACGACAAAACCAACATAATGGGTTTGCGACCAGCATGGATCCAGACCAGCCTGCGCATCCGCGCAGTCTGATCAGGATCCATGCTGTTCGCTTACCAACTCTATTACAAGTAGAGAAACTGATGGCGAACAGCATGGATCCTGATCAGACTGCGCGGATGCGCAGGCTGGTCTGGATCCATGCTGGTCGCAAAACCATTATGTTGGTGTTGTCATGACGCGGCTCATATTTCTAAAGATATAGATATACTAAGTTAGTCTTTTATTTTACACATCTAGAGGCATGCCACTGGAACCTCTATGCAACTTGAAATTTAAGTGGTAAAAACTTGTGACAGACCGTTTGTTCTATATGTTAGCCTAGTATATTTTAGCATCTTTTTGATGATGCCAAACATCGCGGTACACATTTTCTTCGATATACATATCTGGTACGACTGAGATATTTTGGGGAATTTTGGAAGACGGCATTATTATTGCCTAATTTTATAGCGTTATCCCCATCTATACAAACGCTTTTGTCGAGTTTCGAGAAGCGTCTATCAAATGCTGCAGACCGAATTGAAGATTTTTTTCTTTTCAAAAATATCGATACAAGTTCGTTATGCCTTTGTACTTTTAAGTATAAAAAAGAGGAATGACTGAACATATGTTTTCTATTCAAACAATTCCGTTCGTATTGGTTGCATTAATTACGACAATCATTTTTAAAGATCCTGTATGTTTTGTGATTGATATTGTTACTGTGTGTATACCACACTTTCAAAAAATTATATATGTATATAATTATGCAAATAAAATAATTTTCAAACATCGAAGAATATGTAAAATGTGTACTGCAAATATTTGTGAACATTATATTTAATCAATAAATTATATGCATTCATTTCTTATTGGAAAATTTGAAATAGAATTTATAGAAAATAAATTTCTAATTACCTCCCTTTATTTACATGAAATGATAATTTCGGTAATATCTTTATAAAAATGCTTTTTGGAACTTACAATATTGACAAATCTTAATTTGAGCATCATATTTATGGAATAACAATCACCATTCAATAATGCCATACCTGATTTCACACGAGTATAATAATTCAATGAATTATATATGCTCTATTTTAAATCGTACAGGTAAAATATCGATTATTATAAATGGGAGTACGCCCGGGTAAACAATATACTAGGATAAACCTGTACAAGATGTACCATGGGGGTAAATTGTTGTTTTTTCCTGAATTCTAGGTATGTTTTAAATGTTTAGGTAAAATTTAAAGCCTAAACATATATATATAACAGGACTACTTTGAAGCTGACTAATTTATTTTATTATATTTTGAGATACACAGATTTATATATCAAGTTAACAATCCAATTTCTTAGAAATGCTGTTCCTGGTAATCTATTACAAACAGATTTGATATAAATAAAATATAGATACACATATAGATGAACGTATTTTATCTTGCCATTGCTAAAACGCGTAAGAGTTCTGCAAGTTTCAATACCTATTTCTTCTTCCCGGTCGCCTTTTGTGCTGCCTTCGTGGTTTTTCCTTGCATCTCAGATTTCTGCACCGATTTTATTACACCAACCGCCACGGTCTGTCTCATGTCTCGGACAGCAAACCTCCCCAGTGGGGGATATTCTGAGAAACTCTCGACCACCATCGGTTTAGATGGTACCAACTTTACCATACAAGCATCACCAGATTTGACCATCTTTGGATTCTCTTCCAATACCTTGCCGGATCTACGATCAATCTTTTCCTTGATTTCCTCAAACTTGCAGGCAATGTGTGCCGTGTGACAATCTAAAACCGGGGCATATCCATGATGAATCTCTCCTGGGTGGTTCATGATGATCACCTATAAAACAAAGCAAACTATTAACCGTGAGTACAGCGTTAATCAGAATGTATACTAGTATTTAATTGATTTGACAGTAATTGTTCTTTACTGTACTCTTGTACTTGTGCATTGTATTCGTGTATTGTACTCAGTGTATAGTTCTCAGTGTATTGTACTCAGCGTATTGTACTCGGTGTATTGTACTTGTGCATTGTATTCGTGTATTGTACTCAATGTTTTGTACTCGGTGTATTGTACTCAGTGTATTGTATTTGGTGTATTGTACTCGGTGTTTTTGAACTCGGAGTATTGTACTTAATGTATTGTTCTCAGTGTATTGTACTCAGTGTATTGTGCTCCGTGTATTATACTCGGTGTATTGTACTCAGTGTATTGTCACGGTGTATTGTACTCAGGGTATTGTACACAGTGCATTGTTCTCAGTGCATTGTACCGGTGTATTGTACTTGGTGTATTTGAACTGGGTGTGTTGTGCTCGGTGTATTTGAACTCGATGTAATGTACTCGGTATATACGCAATGTAATGTACTCGGTGTATTGTACCCAGTGTAATGTATTCGGTGTATTGTACTCGATGTATTGTACTCAGTGTATTGTACTCGGTGTATTGTACTCAGTGAAATGTACTCAGCGTATTTACAGAGTGTATTGTACCCGGTGTGTTATACTCGGTGTGTATTGTACTCGGTTTATTGTACTCAGTGTATTGTACTCCGTGTATTGTACTCGGTATTGTACAAGATAATTGTTAAGCAACAATATATTATTTGTAGTAAAGTACTTAACTGTAGATATAGAAAATATTTCTTAAATACCTGTGCAACAAAACTACTCGCTCCTTTTGGGGGATCATTCTTTGAATCACCGCAAACATTTCCTCTCTTTATATCTTTAATAGATACATTCTTTACATTAAACCCCACGTTGTCACCTGGCAGAGCCTCGGTCAAGGCTTCATGGTGCATTTCAACCGACTTGACCTCAGTGGTAAGTTGTACAGGAGCAAAGGTTACCACCATGCCAGGTTTGATAACTCCCGTTTCAACACGCCCAACCGGAACAGTTCCTATTCCTAAAACATCGCAAAGCAATTGATATTATATCATTAACTATAGTACAATTTTATGTAAATAGGGGATTTGTTCACCAAAGATTAAAATTATTTACAAAAAAAAATGTAGTTTTCAATTTTTCTAATTTTTTTTGTAAAACTAATGTATCATAGTGAGAAGATTTCTAAACATTTAGTGACTATTATATTATAAATTAAGATTAGGTTCTGTCATTACCTCCGATCTTGTACACATCTTGAAGAGGAAGTCGTAATGGTTTATCTGTTGGTCGAGCCGGAGACTGGATAGAATCCAATGCCTCAAGGAGGGTCTTTCCCGACGACTGAATAATTTTTCCAGTGACAGGCTCCTTCTTCTCAACAGACCATCCTTTGTACCAGGGCATGTTGTTAGATGGTTCAATCATGTTATCACCGTGCCAACCGGAAATAGGTACAACTGCTACTTCCTTCGGATTATAACCAACCTTTTTCACGTATGCACTAACTTCTTTTGTTATTTCATTGAATCTCGCCTGGACAAAAATAAAACAATTTATTTTATTTATTGTTTTGTTATCGCATTCTAAAAAAGCAGTCATTATACATCTGCCATTATCATTATTCTGCGATAATTTTATGCAACAATTTGTAGACATTATTTCCAAAATATCAAGCGCCCATACATGTACAAATGAAGCAGCTTTCCCAGGGTGAATTTTGTAGATCGTTCAAATTTTATACCGACTTAAATTCAGGTTAAATTTATAAAATAAATATATTTGTAATATTCACTTTGACGTCTTTACGTCAAGCTGTATATGAAATTTTATAAACGCAAACCTCAGAGTACGGTGGTTCCGTGTTGTCAATCTTATTTACACCAATTATCATTTGTTTCACACCAAGGGTGTAAGCCAACAGGGCGTGCTCTCTTGTTTGACCGTTCTTTGAGATTCCCGCTTCAAACTCTCCAGTACTGGAGGCGACAATCAATACAGCGCAGTCAGCTTGTGAAGTTCCTTTTCAAACACAAATTATTCCAAATCTTTATAATTATATTACATTCAACAATCTATATCTTATATCAAACGAAGTGTAGTCTACGATATTTGTATAATATTTAAGTCACAGATAATGGTAAACAATGTATTTGTCTTATTTGCCCTCTTTCCCCTCGCTCTCTTGCGTAATGATATCAGTCTATCATGATTTCAAAGGTCAAAAGTTGTCATTAACCTGAATAAGACTTACATAAACATCTGTTTTATACCTGTGATCATGTTTTCTATTCCTGTGATCATATTATTTACCTGTTAACATACCTGTGATCATGTTTTAAATACCTGTGATCTCTTATACGGCTGTGATCATGTTTTATATACTTGGTTCATGTTTTATATTCTTATGATCATACTTCTATACCTGTTAACAAACCTGTGATCGTGTTGTATATACCTGTGATCATGTTTTTGATGAAATCACGATGACCCGGTGCGTCAATTATGGTGATGTAGTATTTCGATGTAGTAAATTTCCACAGTGCAATATCGATCGTTATACCACGTTCTCTTTCTGCCTTCAGTTTGTCCAACACCCAGGCATATTTGAAAGATCCTTTGCCCATCTGTATGAAAATATATTGCATACCTGTTTTTGATAATACATTTTCAAACATGCAGGCGCATGTCCAGTAATTTATTCCGGAGGGGGTCGCAAAATTTAAGCAAAGTGTAATACGTGTCCAAAAGGGGTGGGGACAATTACTAATGTTTTCTTTTTTAAAAAGAAGTCCGAGTCAAAAAGAATTTGGTTGAATTGCACTTGTTTTTTGCACTATTTTAACTTGGAAAAAAACACGTAAATTGATATTTGAATGCTTGAGGGATTCCACATACTAGACAAATATTAAAGTGGTATCGTGACTTCATATACCCTGTTACCCTACCCCCGTGGATCCACGAATAATACATGCTTATGGTTATTTAAAGCTCCAGTATTTCAAACCAACATCCAACAATGGTTTATGTGTTTACATTTTCATTTCATAATGAAAATTATCATTTCACAAAATAAAAAATGAAAAACTGAAAGTAAGTATAGCACAACTTAATGATAAAATTTTAACATTACCTCAGCAGCCTCTTTCTCAAATTTCTCAATGGTTCTTTTATCAATACCACCACATTTATAGATCAGGTGACCAGTTGAGGTGGACTTGCCCGAGTCCACATGACCAATCACAACAATGTTGATGTGGACCTTCTCTTTAAACTCTTTAGGAGGCATCTTTTTGTTCTGTGCAACAACCTTCAGTTCTAAAAAATAAAACATATTTTTGTGTGTGAGCACTTTAACAAACATCATTTTTGTAAAATGAATTTAATTCCCTAAAAATTCTTTGATATATATATACTAATGGAGTTCTTGCCCAAGAAAATTTCCATAAATAACCATGGGAATGTTACGGTACGGTGGCACAAAGGTGACATGTGGGTGTTTTTATTTATCTCGTGGCCACGAGATACTATGTCGTGGCCACGAGTTACTAAGTCGTGGCCACGACATGGTATCTCGTGGCCACGACTTAGCTATCTCCTGGCCACGACTTAGTAACTTTTGGCCACAACATAGTATCTCGTGGTCACGACTTAGCTATCTAACTCGTGGCCACGACTAAGCTATCTCGAGGCAACGACTTAGTAACTCGTGGCCACGACAAAGTATCTCGTGGCCACGACTTAGCTATCTAACTCGTGGCCACGACTTAGCTATCTCGTGGCCACGACTTAGTAACTCGTGGCCACGACATAGTATCTCGTGGTCACGACTTAGCTATCTCCTGGCCACGACTTAGTAACTCGTGGCCACGACATAGTATCTCGTGGCCACGAGATAAATAAAAACACACACATGTCACCTTTCTGCCACCGTACGAATCCGTTCCTGGAACCAACCAGAACCTTTCTATTTTATCATGTACACGTATACATGTATATATTATTAGCATTACGTTATGTGGTCAACTATAAACGTCATATGTTAAGGAAATACGTTTTATACACAGCCATATTAACTGACAAATGTCTTTGTGACTAATTCATAAAGGAACTCCGCTATGATCAGTCCGATTTGCAATTTTTGGTCGTTTTCTACAATAATAAAAATCATTCTGGAACGAATGATCACAAGATATTAAACTAGATCTGCATCAAGAAGAACATTTATCATGACAACAAACCTCATTGGAGTCTCTATCATATTAATACTGCACAATAAGTGTTAACTTCGATTAAAACAAAAATTCGTTTATTTACAGCAGTCGTGTATAATTAATACTAAAGTTACAAAATAGTTGAAATTATACCGACCCAACACCATTCCCCCAACCCCACCCCTGCACTCCCACTCCAATCGGATGACTCAAATCAGAATTAAACAAAGCGGCTTAGTAGTATTTATGTCAAAGCATAAATATCAAATAAAATGTAAATTTACTATTTCTAGACATTTTAATGCCGGTACCTATAATACTTTTAGATGATTGGTTCCAACAATAAAAAGTAAGGACTATAAAAAAGAAAACTATGGTTTTGCACAATGTATAGTTTTCATTAAAGAGGTGTATCAGTTATGTAGTTTCAAGCTGATGTGTATAATTATTTTTCAGTTTTGATCAGAGAAATAATAAATGTAAAAAGGGCAATAATAAAAAAAAAGAGACTTATGGGTACTTAACACAGTGCTTCACATAAATGAAATATATTGAACTGTGAAATTTCAAAATGATGTTTTCAATGTTTTATGAGGTATACTGTGGTCTAAAAGTAAGTATGAAAAACTAAAAAGGGCAATAACTCGACGATTATGAAATATAGAGTGAAAGCAGCCTTCTCTTTTTCTAAAGGTTTGTTATATTGTGATAAAAATGATTTTAGAATTACTGGAATGGAACAAAATGTCATCATATTTTATTGTGAGTGGGCATGCGTGAAATCATCGCCAAACCTACTAAAATAGCAACAAAATATTTTATTCTGTTCACATACAATATCCATGTATAGTAATCTTGTGATAAATATTTTAAAAGTTTAAGAAAATAACATAATTTTACAGTTTGTTAGTTTTTATAGAATATTGCATCAGACATACTTGAACAGTTACGCATTACTGGCTATATAAGTATATTTTAAAACATTTGCATGACTTGCAATTGATCACCCGAGACAGAATTTTTGAAATTATCTTCATTTATTACACAATGAAACTTCGCTATGCAAAACCACGCCAGGTCTTACTTGTATATACATGTGTACGTGCATCTTTGCGTACCCGTGAATGCAGACGTTTTAAGAATGACTGTTCAAGACGGCACTCTTTTAAAAATAGTACTGTTCCAAGTTTCAATCATAAAATCTTACACAAATGTACTTATAAATGTTTAACCATATCTTTCTTTCGATTTTTCAAAAAGGATGTAACTTACCTTATTATAATGATTAAAAGCAAACTCTGATCTGTGTGAAAACAATATAAGCTATTAAAAGTAGATTTTTTTCCTAGCATTTGTTTGTTTATTTAAAAGGAATAAAATATACTTAAGGACAACTAAAACGCACGGTCGGGATAATTGGATTTTAACAAGGAAAATATATTTCTTTTAAATATTTTTTCACATTTTCATAAAACCGAATGCATTCCGGTCATTTAGATACCAAAGTTATGAAAATAATTGCATTTTAGTGAAGTTATTGCATAATAAAGACTATGGTGGCATATTTCTGCCAACAGATAACCTGATAACAAACAAGTTAATTAAGAGGTTAACTAGTTACGTAACTAGTTAACCTCTTAATTAACTAGTTAGTTATCAGGTTAACTAGTTACGTAACTAGTTAATTTTTTCAATAAATTAAAGATCATAACGGGAAATAAATGCATGTTAGTGCCTGCAACTGCCATCCTTTTATTATATTATCATCTTAAAATTAAGAGGTTAACTAGTTACGTAACTAGTTAACCTCTTAATTAACTAGTTAATTAATAGGTTAACTAGTTACATAAATACTTAACTAGTTAACCTCTTAATTAACTAGTTAATTATCAGGTTAACTAGTTACGCAAATACCTAACTAGTTAACCTAATAATTAACTAGTTAATTATCAGGTTAACTAGTTACGTAACTAGTTAACCTCTTAATTAACTAGTTAATTATCAGGTTAACTAGTTACGTAACTAGTTAACCTCTTAATTAACTAGTTAACTAGTTAACCAGTTAAGTATTTATGTAACTAGTTAACCTATTAATTAACTAGTTAATTATCAGGTTAACTAGTTACGTAACTAGTTAACCTCTTAATATTAAGCTGACAATAAGGGATGGCAGTTGCGGGCACAAACGTGCATTTATTTCCCGTTATGATCTTTTCTTTATGGAAAAAATTAACTAGTTACGTAACTAGTTAACCTGATAATTAACTAGTTAATTAAGAGGTTAACTAGTTACGTAACTAGTAACTAGTTAATTATCAGGTTATCTGGTGGCAGAAATATGCAACCATAAAAGACAGTACCCGAAAAATGAAAAGTAACACTTTTGGCTAATTGTGATAAGATCACAACAGAAAAACAGATTGAAACAATTCATGGTTACTTTATGAAATGAAATTATTTGATTTTTTAAACTGCTAATTATTAACTTGTTTTTCACACCTTTCTAGAAATGTTAGACACAAATGAGCAATTAAAATCTTTATGAGAATGAATATTAAACTATGCCAATGATCAGTTTTAGAAATCGTAAAAGCTCACATGGAAATTGCATATACAAAATGTACACACTTTTCCTCTATTAAAGGTACTCAATTTCAAACACTACTGATGACTTTGTAGCAAATTGTATGCAATGGTTCTACAAAGAAATAACCGCTGGGTAGATTTAGGACATATTCAGTCTGGTCTATCGTCCACCGTTTTGGTGTCCATCGGTCTACAATATCTCTGCTTCACCAGCGTTTTCGCACTACACTACAGGCCGAATGGCGTCAGATTCCACAGGCGACTATCCGCACCGTAAGGTCTATGAGACAACGATGTACATCTGTAAGAGACGCTGATGGAGGACATTGTCGTTTCTAAAGATCCCGACGGTGACATTACGAATAGACATTTATGAGTGACATTGTTTTGGATTTTCATTTTGGTTTTTGCCTTTGTTAAAGGGACTCCACTATGGTTTAAAAGCAAAAAAAATATTACTTTTGAATTTCTTAAATAAATGAGCTGGGGCACTTTGAACAGAAAGATATGCAAAGATAGTTAACAAATATACTTTGATATAAATTGAAAATCATATTTTTATGCTTTTCTTAGCCCGATTTGAGTGAAAAGTGTTTAAACGATTTTCATTTTGGGTTATTTTTTATAATTTGAATAATTATTCTGGAAAAACGAAGTGTGCGAATTATCTGAAATTTTGCACAAATATTAGTGGTCTTAACCTACATCAAATGGTAAATTTATCTGGAAAAAATATTTTCAGTCCCATCATGTCAAAAAACCTCAGTGGAGTCCCTTTAAGATTTCATTACTGTGATGAAAAAGTGTGATTTTGGGATTTTCACCTTAGGTTCTTCGATTTACTGGTGTACGTTTGATTTCAAATATTTTGAATTATTTTCAGTTGTAAAGTTTACATTTTGTATTAAAGTTATGATATATATCTAATGGAGTCGTTAGTGGTTTGTTTTCATGTAATAAAATGCATATAATGCGGGCGTGCGTTTTCATTGTCCTTAAGTATAAAATATAACCAATGTGAACCTTTTTTATATTAGATATTGTAGCTATCCCACCCACAGAGCAGCAGAATATGAATAATTGTTGACATATGAATAAGAATAAAATTACAAACATATAAATTTAATCCATGTCCAGATTACAAACAAAAAAAAAGAGATTGTCAAAATAAAAAAATTATAAACAAGAAGGAAACTAACCTGCCTTGTTGATGTAATATTCAGAGAACTGGATATATACATATCACAAGTTTCAACCAATTACAAACATTTCGTTTTATGTGCTTACATGCATAAAATGAGGGTTGTCATGAAAGTTATAAAGAAGAACCGCGAATATATGTAACAATATAATATAGAAATATGAGTCAGTGTGAATACATCAAAGACTCGTGATAATTCGGCACGATTCGGCAGTTTCCGTGTCGTTCTATAACACGCAGAAGGATTATCCCAAGAAAAATTTAGAATGCAAAAAAGCAATAATGCACGGACTTCCGCCATTACTGGAACGTCGCAACGTCAACTTATAGATATGATGCATGGAAAATAACGACTTTGGCCGAAATTATACCAGCATTTGATTGAATGAATATTGATTTAACAACCCTTTAAGAGAAATCGAAATAGAAGCTTTTGTGCGACAGATGTTTATTGAACCGTATTATTCAATATAGATGAAATATAATCTTAGCGTGTCATTTATACAATAAACTGTACTTTAATACATATGTACCTGTATACAAACTCTTACTGATTTGAAAGTGGTGATTTTCATTTCAAAAAAAACTAATCCTCTTGAGTTCATGGTAGGTGAACCTTCATGTATAGGTAAATATACTATTGAACTGTCCATGTATGTTGAAAATCATTTATAAAATTAAATGAATAAGAACTGACACAAGGGTCAGTGCGTCCAATGGGTCAAGTCTGTAAAACGATTAAACAGTGAAGAAAATATCTTTTAAAGCAGCACGCCTACAGATTCGAAAGTTTTTAAAATGTGTATAAATATAAAATGGTCTGAAGTGAGCAAAGAAAGTAAAGCGCTTACAATCCACCGAAGGAGGTCCAATTATGAAAAATTGGCCCTTACTGCGTTAGTCACGCAGTAGAAGTGTGATGATAAATACTGCCATCATCAATCATTTATTACACATGAAATGTAAAGTATTACTTGCATCTAGAATATTTTTAATTTTCTTAAAATCTTAGAACATTTTTCTCAAGTTTGATTTCCTTGAAATATTTTGGTTCATCTTGGCGCATGCAGCTTTAAAGAAGCATATCGCCAGCTTTGTACAATAGATATAATATCATAATGCTCAAAAAGCACTGATAATTGATATTGTCAATAAAACACTGGCAGATTTGTTAAGAACAAAATTAATTTGACCACGTACAGGGTAATGCATCTGTCCAAACCTATTTTGTGCATATCTAAATTAGATACATATGTACATTGTATCTGAATTTCCTACCTTGCAATGAATTTCGGCCATAAAAGAATATCACCAAAGATGATAGTATGTATTTATGTTTACAAATGATAATTTAAGAATCTTTGGGATAAAATGGTAAATTCTGTTTTTTTTATTTTGCACTTAATATCGATCTTTGCATTTCTTACACAATGAATGTTTTACTTAGCTTGATTTTTGTATAAAGATTTATTTTTACTCAGATGAGTTATTTAAAATTCTTTAGCAAGTGTTAAGTGTTTGAAATTATTTTAATATACAGCTGACTTACTAGACTGATTAATAGTTTGTAGATATGTTAAAATTCATTTGAAATACTGCAATCATATTGGACAAAAAAAATGATTTCGAACACTAATTTACCTTAGCGATGAAGATTGAACAAAATAAAATTATACATTACAACCTGTGAACAATATGCAACATCAAAGTGACATTTAAAAGACAAAGATTGAGATTCTTGATGAGAGGTGTTGTTCTGGTGGTTAAATTTATTGTAAAGTCTTAAATTACTTAAGAAGACTTGATACTGTTGTTATTGAAGGACCTTTCTACAGAAACTGCATCTTAAAGTTTAACCGATTTATAAGTTTAAATGGATAGGCGCTGATGAAATAACGAGACTATCATCTACCATATGAATCACGTGTAAAGATACGAAAACTGAAGAAATATCACAATATTCTAATTCAGACACTCAAGTTCTTTTTGCTGAAAGAAAAGCCTGCCTTATACACATTTATCGCACATTGGATTGATATGATGAATAATTATCATATTATTTGAAGTAAATGGTTTAAGGTTCATGTATTCAACTTTTAGATAGAGTATGGGTTAATATACAATTTATCGATATTGCTATATATAAATCTGTAATTAAGAGAATAAAGGCTCAAAATAACATAAGATCGAAGAAATTGATAACTATGAAAGGCAGGTGTTATATCGAAATCTATGTCAACTGATATCAAATATCAAATCTTGAGACCCGTTCTGAGGTCACTTGGGTGAGAATGTACGACAATGCCAAGTCAATGGTATCAATATTCAAATTTACATTTACAGCTGTAGTAGTTCAATTTTCAATGTTGTAGCTCTCAATAAAAACAAGAGCTGTCAGTAGGACAGCACGGTGCTTGAATTTGTAAAATTTTCTAAGTTACAGGTAAGGGTAACATTTTTTCTTTAAATCAATGTAACAATTATAGGCCTTGAAAAGAGTCATTCTATGCTTCCAAAGAAGTGTATAAAATTTCAACTTGTTTAAAGCCAGATGTCAATGGACTTTGAAAATACTTGAGGTGGTACGCGCGCGAACTTTAAGTCGTATTTCTAAGTCAAAAGGGGGCATAATTTCGTCAAATGCTTGATAGAGTTATCTTCTCCTGTCTACAGGTTGGGGTCATGGTGTTTAGCAAGTGTGCAAAGTTTCAAAGCCATATGTCAATGGACTTTGAAAATATTTTAGGTATTACAAAAACTTTAACACTAGTTGTTTCGCCGACGCTCAGGTGACAAGTATAGCTCTACTTACTCTTATCGAATAGTTGAGTAAGAAAGTATGTCATTGGGTCAAAATCTAATCAAAGTTCAATTCTGCATCTTAAAATGAGCACACAAAAAACAAATTTCGTAGCTTTTAAAAGCTGTTTACAAAAAGAAAACTACTGGCAACAAATGTAAAAGTTAAATTTTGCATCTACTATCGGCATCTTGTCCAAATTTCATAGCTGCATATTTGAAAACCAAAAGGTAAGTCACATGGTCACCACACCTGGAAGAGGGACTCATTTGATACTAAGGCTATAATTTCTTAAAACTTGGTAAAGGTCCAGCGACAGTATTTCATACCAAGTATCATAGTTCTTGCCCTTGTATATTTAAATTTAACTATATTTATAAAAGGAAAATCATAACCAACAGGGATAGCCAACATTGACTCCATAGCTTTAATTTGAACAAGGATGAAATAGGTCCAATACTTAATGATTAATGCCAAATGTCAAAGCTCTAACCCTTCTTGTTAAGGTATATGTATATATTTATATACTGAAACAAAAAAGAAACTTTCTCCAAGTTTGAATGTAGATATGTTAGAACAGTTTTTCAATCCTTTTGAAACTCGATTTTATACGTTGAATAAACATATCGGGCTTTTATACGGGGATTAGCTGACCGATTTTGAATACAAAACGAGTTTGAGAAGCTACTACATGTATATAAGTGTGTACATCTAAGTGGTACCCTTGAACAACTGGCACATACTTTGCGAAAGTTTTGGCTCAGTATATATATATGGAAAACACATGGTTAACCCCTGGAATGTTATTTGAACGAACTTGGCAGAGGTCAACCAGACAATATTTCATACTCTAGCCCTGTTGTAGTTTTAGACAAGAATTTTACTGTACATATACATGTAGTAAAAACCTAGGACCCTCTTGGGCGGGGCCAATTTCTACCCAGATCTATAATTTTGACTATCCTAGTTAAGTCCACAAGATGTTTCATGTCAAATATCTAAACTGCAGCTTAAGATTTTATGTATGAACAGAAAAACTGACTCGTGGGACACCACAAATTTTAACCCCAGGGCTATAGTTTGACAATGTTGGTGATGTCTTATAAAATGTTTTGCAACAGACATCTGACAACCTCTGTTGGGAGACTTAAATCTTTACTTTATTATAGAGGAAAACTTATGATGCACGACCCTAAGATCCAATTTGATATACAATGTTTTATGCCAAATATCTAATGGGCACTTGCAGTTGGTGAAGATTTTTATAGACTTTTTTCTTTGGTTGCTTCAGCATCTAGAGCTCTGCATAGAATTACATTATTTGAACAACTTTGTAGGCACATTCATGTCAAGGCAATATATTGGCCTTGTGGTTTGTGAGGAAATGTTTCAACTGTTGAAGCATATAAGCAAGACCACAGACAACTACCAACCACAATGGTTATTAACAAGTAAAAGTAACTAAAAAGTAAAGGCTAATTTTAGAACCACAGAGGCCAAAGTCATGTCAAGGTCAAAATAAGTTTGACATACATTAAGGTAGTTTTTATACTTGCTATGGCAAATTATAAATACAACACATACATTAATAACTTCAATTTTAAAATTCAGACAATTTAGT
Source organism: Ruditapes philippinarum (assembly GCF_026571515.1). NCBI lineage: Eukaryota > Metazoa > Mollusca > Bivalvia > Venerida > Veneridae > Ruditapes > Ruditapes philippinarum. The sequence goes on from NW_026860859.1 coordinate 117,893, forward strand.
TTCAAGGTAGTTGATGGTTCAAGGTTAAATTTCTTATGGTATGCGCTGAAATGTTAAGTTTCATAAAATTTCAATACAAGAGGGCCGTGATCAGATGACCAGGCCCCAAGGTTATAACACCTTTTCCTGAGATCAAGTTCGAATCTCGAGATTTTCATTAGTCAATTCACCCATTTGTATATACATATAAGGAAATCAAATCTAAGCTCTTGCTCTTTCGGTCTTTAAAGTTTTTACTATAGACCTTCAAAAAAAATCAGACCCCCCAGGGCGGGGCCAATTTTGACCCTGGGGCTTTTATTAGAACAAACTTGGTATACACTCACTGCTTAATATCTAAGCTCTACCTCAGTTTTTTTAACTAGAACTGCCACTATCATGGCGTGAATACCCCCGCATACCACTTTGTCAGAATCAACAGTGGCCATTTAAAGCTCAAGGACAACCTCCCTGTCAAATCTGAGGTTACTAAGCCAGTGCATTGCTAAGTTATGTATTCTACATGCTTCAAATGTGAAAATGTCAAAAACAATACACTGCAGACAGGCATTCTTAAGCAATTGTGGGGAAAAGCTTTTTTTGTCAAGGTCCCTGTGACCCTGACCTTTGATCCAGTGACCTCAAAATCAATAGGGGTCACCTTACGGTCATGATCAACATCTATGCCAAATACGAAGACTGTGGGTCAAAGGAATCTTAAGTTATTGGGCAGACAAACTTTTTGAAGTCAAAGTCCCTGTAACCTTGACCTTTGATCCAGTGACCTCAAAATCAAAAGGGGTCATCTACTAATCATGACTAACCTCCATGCCAAATATGAAGACTGTGGGTCAAAGGAATCTTAAGTTAATGGGCAGACAAGCTTTTTATAGTGAAGGCCCCTGTGACCTTGACCTTTGACCTGGTGACCTCAAAGTCAATAGGGGTCATCTACTAATCATGACTAACCTCCATGCCAAATATGAAGACTGTGGGTCAAAGGAATCTAAAGTTATTGGGCGGACAAGCTTTTTGAAGTCAAGGCCCCTGTGATCTTGACCTTTGACCTGGTGACCTCAAAATCAATGGGAGTCATCTACTAATCATGACTAATCTCCATGCCAAATATGAAGACTGTGGGTCAAAGGAATCTTAAGTTATTGGTCGGACAAGAAAAAACCGCCGGACGGCCGGACAGACGGACAGACAAGCTGATTCCAGTATACAACTTTGTTGTGCGGGGGTATAAAAAAAGATATTTTAAGTTTGTTCCTTTGGTTTTATGGCAACCAAAGTTCTGCATGGAATTAAATTCTTTGAAAAAATTTTTAAAGGTGACCACCAAAGGAACATGCCTGTGAAGTTGGGTTGAGATGTCGTTTCAACGGACAGACGCCGGACAAAAAACCATCACAAAAGCTCACCAGGTCACTTTGTTACAGGCGAGCTAAAAAACAACCAGGCTGGTATGATAGCCTCAAGCAAGTATGCCCCCTTGTAACTTTCATTGTGCACTGCGTATATTTACATACCAAACTGAAATGTCTAGATTTCTGAAAATTTGTTTTTCATATATAATTAAAGAAAAAGATGTTTTTAACTAACGTTTTATTTTCTATATATTGTATGTGCCAAAACATGGCAAGTGAAGATGACAATGGTAAATTTACAATGGCACCTGAAATTTTTTATGTATTACATTCTTGGAGCCTACTCTTTGTTCCATCAAGTATTGTTGTCAATGAACTTATTTCCAGTTTAGCACTAATAGATTAACAATTAACAGTTCATTCATGAACTAACAATTTTTTAGATGAAATCAAAGCCATTTAAAAGTGGCACAATGAAATTGGAACAACAATTTGCTAATGTTCTGGAGCAAGTTGGGCTCCATGGTTAAGTAACTGCAGAATAATTACAATAATGTTGCAGACCATCAGCATATGTCTGATAATTTTAGATAGTTCACATTATGATAATGTCAAACATAAGGAAAATGAAAATTATAAACAGAAGAATACAAAGAAATATGTTAAACCTGATATTACAAACATTTGATTTTTACTTTGGCCTTTAATCGTCTATATACATTCAACCTGTCCCACAGGCATTTAATAAGATCCAAAGATCATTTCTTCTTTCCAGTTGCTTTTTGTGCTGCCTTCGTGGTTTTTCCTTGCTTGTCAGTTTTCTCCACCGATTTTATTACGCCAACAGCCACCGTTTGTCTCATGTCTCGGACAGCGAACCTCCCCAGTGGGGCATACTCGGCAAAGGACTCGACCACCATTGGTTTAGATGGTACTAAAGTCACCATACATGCGTCACCAGATTTGACCATCTTTGGCATATCCTCTAACTTCTTGCCAGATCTACGATCAATCTTTTCCTTGATTTCTGCAAACTTGCAGGCTATGTGTGCCGTGTGACAATCTAAAACCGGGGCATATCCATTATGAATCTCTCCTGGGTGGTTCATGATGATGACCTATAAAACAAAGCAGTATTTTATTACTTCCATAAGTTTTGCAATTATCCCATCTTGTTTTTAATTAAAAGCTGATTAGATGAATAAATACATGATTACATAACTTATTTTAAGTTAAAACAAGAGCCATCAGTGATCACATCTGCCGCCTCATGATAGCCAATTGCATGTTGCAGCTAGTGTGTATAGCTGGAGACACAAAAATCATTAACAGGGTAAAAACAATTTTTCATTCAAGGGCCATAACTCTGCCAAAAATCATTCAACCAGAAAACCCATGTAATTTGCGCAAGTACTTGAGCTACCAATCAATCCTACAGTTTCATTGTTAGTGGTGTAAAAGGAGTAGTCTGGACAAACTTTAAAAATAAACATCATTAAAGGGCCATCACTCTTGACAAACAAGAGGGCCATGATGGCCCTGGAATTGCTCACCTGGGCCAATGCCAAGTTTATACCAGGGACTTTTATTTGAACAAACTTGGTAGACAGCCCCCCCCCCCCCCCCCCCCCCCCCCCGGGGAGGGCCAATTTTAACTCCAGTTTTATTTAAACAAACTACTAGAAAATATTTCATGCTTAGCTCTTTTGGTTTTTTAAAAGTTAAGAATGAAAATCAATGACCCCCTGGGGCCGGACCAATTTTGACCCCAGGGCTTTTATTTGAACAAACTTGGCAGACATTCACTAGAAGATGTTTCATGCTTAATATTGAAACTTGAAACTTTTTATTTACTTAAACGCCTATTTTTACAAAACATTCATATTCAATGGCGTTGTACAGCAATAATAATGATAATAAAATACTTCTAATAAAATACTATTAAGAAATGGTTACAGTGTTATGAGCAGATATTAAGAAATTATTGAATGATTTTAAATGAAAATGAGTAAAAATGGTATCAATTCAAGTTAAGAACATATCATGCATCAAGAATAATAAAAAATTGATAAAAGATTACTAATATCACATTGAAAAATCACTTTTAGAATATACTACATATCACAGCTATGAATTTTAAAATTTCAAACGTCATTTGCGCTTTTTCACTTTTGAATTAAAACAAGTTGAAATAGTCCCTGAACATGTGGGTCTTAAGATTTCTCTTGAATGCTTCTATAGTGTTACTGTTTCTGATTTCTGTCGGTAATTGATTATACAGTTTAGGTCCAATGTAACTAAAGCTACGGTCTGCGAAAGATTTTCTCTTATTGAAAGGAACATTGTAACAATTGTCAACACATTCTGATGATCTGAGAACTCGTTTTGCAGATTTGCTTTCTAAAAAGTTCAGTAAGATAATCTGGTGCGTTTCCCTCGAACAATTGAACATGTAAGTTAAGATTTTAAAACTTATTCTTGCCTTTACTGGCAGCCAGTGAAGATCGAACAAAGCTTGCTTAGAGCTATCATATTTACTTCTTGAAAGAACTAACTTTGCGCACATATTTTGAATCCTTTGCATCTTTTGTAAATCACAGTTTGCGATACCGTATAAGATGGAGTTACAGTAGTCTAAGTGAGACATTACTAAAGATAACACAAGAGTCTCTGTCGCTTCCTTTGTGAGGTATTGTCTTATGTTTTTGATCCCCATAAAATTTATCATGGCAGTTCTACATTTCCGCTTTACGTGTTCTTTGAAGTTCAAATTTTCGTCGAGGAAAGCACCAAGATATCGAATGCAGTTTTCTTTGTTGATGGTATCGTTTACAATTTTGATAGATTTAGTTTCACATTTGGTAAGTTGTTGCTTACTCCCAAACAATGAATTCGGTTTTTGAGGTGTTCATTTTCAACTTATTAGAATTCATCCAGTTGTTCGTTGTTTCGCCAGCGTTTTCTAAATCACTTATTGTATTCTTTTCACTGTTTTGTATATTTGGAGAAAACGATTTGTCCATAGTATGGTCGTCTGCGAAGCCACGAAGTGTGACCGTCGGCGGAATGTCATCGAAAAGTGTGCCTGCATAGGCGAGATACAACCAGGGCCCGAGACAGGATCCTTGAGGAACAGAACACTCCAGTGCACGTGACGTCGAATATGCCGAGTTTACATTAACCCGACAACTGCGTGGGTGAAGGTAGGAGTCAACCCAGCTTAATGCGGTAGAGGTAAGTCCGTGTTGCTTGTTGAGCACGTCGATCAAAATGCTGTGGTCGACCGTGTCAAACGCGGCGCTCAGGTCAATGGCGATTAAAGCAGTCACTTCCTGTTTTTCCATTGCGCCGAGAAGGTCGTTCACAAGACGCAGAAGCGCAGACTCACAGGAATGATTTTTTCTATAAGCACTTTGATTTGTGGGTAGAAGTTTATGTTTTTCAGCATGTGAATTTAACACTAATAGGGCTGCTTTTTCAATAACTTTTGAAAGAAACGGAAGATTACTGACTGGGCGATAATTCGAATAGATCAGATCAAGTCCAACTTTTTTAAGCAATGGTCGAACTACAGCCTGTTTCCATTTCTCAGGAAAGATGCCTTGACTGAGCGATAGGTTCACTAATTTAGTTATCAACGGAAGTAATTCAGTCAAAAACATTTTCAAGACGACAGTTGGTAGTACGTCGAGTTCACACGATTTCGATTGCATATTGTTTATGATTTTCTTCACATCATCTTCGGAAAGTTCGTCGAATTTTGGTAGATTTTTCCACATTTTTTGACCGAAGGTTCGTAGTTCGGGTAAGTTTTCAAAGATTCTCTGATTTTAGAAATTTTGTTCATAAAATGGTCCGCAAACGAATCCGCAATAGCATTGTCACTCTCGCCGCTCGGCATAGGATTTTGTACTTTACTTCCGGTAATTTCTGTCACAAATTTATATAATTTCTTTGAATCGCCTTTAAACTCCGAAACTTTTTCGCTGAATGTTTGCTTTTTCACTTTTTTAATTTCCATAAAGTATTTATTCCGGGCATTTTGAAATGAATGATAGTCCTCGGGTTTTTTTGTATCGTTTCCATGTTTTTTTCTGCTTTCCGAAATTGTTGTTTCTTTTCAAGAATTGAATCACTGAACCATGGCTTTGGAGCACGAGTAATACGAGTTTTTCTCTGTGACTGGGGCATGTTTGTCCAAAATAACTTGAATTTTATTCTCAAAATCACATACATATTCGTTTATGTCTATTTGTTCAATTTCTAGACTTTTCAGATCTTCTGAGAAAGCGTCTTTATCAATATTTTTTATAGTTCCTAAACGAGACTGTTTCACTTTTGATATTTTCCTTTTTTATTTCAGTCACAATTTTGACAACACAATGATCTGATAAAAATGGACCCTGTTCACATGATTTTATTTTAACCCCATTTTCTTGTTCAGTTATTACAAGGTCTAGTACGTTGCCCCCAATGTGTGTACTGAAGTCGACATGCTGATGAAGCCCAAGCGAAAATAAACAGTTTTTGAATTCTGATGTTGCGTGTGTACCGTCGTTTAAATGTAAGTTGAAATCGCCCATTAACATCAGGTTAGAGTTCTAAGCTGTAGCTATTTGGGGTTTTTAAAAGAAGATTTTTTAAAGTTTTTACTATATACAAATAAGGAAAACACAATGATCCCTCAGGCTGGGGCCAATTTTGACCCCAGGGCATTGATTTGAACAAACTTGGTACACACCGACTAGATGATGTTTTCATGCCAATTATTTAAGCTCTAGCTCTTGCGGTTTTCTAAAAGAAAATATTTTAAGTTTTTACTATATACAAATAAGGAAAATCAATGACCCCCGGGGCCGGGCCAATTTTAACCCCAGGGCATTTATTTGAACAAACTTGGTAGACACCCACTAGAAGATGTTTCATGCCTAATATTTAAGCCCTAGCTATTTGGGGTTTTTAAAAGGAGATTTTTTAAGTTTTTACTATATACAAATAGGGAAAATCAATGACCCCCTGGGGCGGGGCCAATTTTGACCCCAGGGCATTTATTTGAACAAACTTGGTAGACACTGACTAGTTGATGTTTCATTGGCCAAGTGGTTTATGAGGAGATGTTGTTTAAAGTAAAAGTTTACGGACGGACGGACGCCGGACGAAAAGCGATCACAAAAGCTCACCATGTCACTTTGTGACAGGTGAGCTAAAAATCATTGAACCGCAAAATGCTGATATGCACAACTCGACATGGTAATGATCTTTCCTGTAAAGTTTGGATGAAATTGCACAAGTAGTTTTTGAGGTGTAGTCGGGAAAAGTTTTGTGACGGATGGACAGACAGATGACAGAGAAGTGGTCCTTTTGTCACCAATACTTTGTAGAAGCGACAAAAAAAACTATTTGGTAGTAATTAAGAAATCAAACCTTCTCTTTGAACAATTTTTAAATCCTATAAGTTTGGATGAAATTTACTTAGCGGTTTATGAGAAGATGGTGTTTTAAGTAAATGTTTACAGACGGATGACGGCGGCTAGACAAAAAGCGATCACAAAAGCTCACCATGTCACTTTGTTAAAAAACAAGAGGAAACAAGGCCCGGAAAAATTGTTGCAAAATACGCCCATCATATTAAAAAGCTTTTTACAGAGATGTGGGCTTTATAGAAATGCATAATAGGAGATATACTTTGGGCAATATCCAGACAATATCTGGATATTTTATCATCTCTAGTGTCCTTGACATTACAAATATAAACCCAAATTACATGTGTCACACTTGTAGTCATGATAGTTATCATTTGTGTTATAATCCATCAATAAATGATGCCTAAATGGTCCCTTATCTTTATGTTGACCTATTGTGACCTTGATTTTGGTAGCAGGGACCCCGATTATGTATGCAATACTTCGCCTCACAATACAGTGAACATTGTGCAAAGTTAAATTGAAATCCCCCAATGAATGTATAAATTTTGCTTTCAATGACCTGTGACCTTTGACCTAGAGACCAGGTTCATGCACTTGACACAACTTCTCATAGTGGTGAACATTTCTATGAAGTTTCATTAAAATTCCTTCATGCCTGTAGGAGATATGCTCCTGACAAAATTGGACGCTGCCCGCCCGTCGGGGGCGAAACTTATAATAATACAACCTGTTTTACAAAAGGGTGTAAAAAAAACAGACATGACTGCAAAAATATTTAAGATTATCATCCCTATTTGAAATCATCAAATGGTAATGTTTAAGAAGAATAAACATGTACAGGTTTGAAATGAATAGCTTTTTTAGTATAATAGAGAATGTGGACTTTAACGCAAGGTTAACCAATACAGACATTAATGCAGACACCTATAAAATAGTCATGACAATAGCTTTCTTTTAAAGGAAGGTAATAAAGGCTAAATACCTGTGCCAGAAAACTGTCTGCTCCTTTTGGTGGATCATTCTTTGAATCCCCGCAAACATTTCCTCTCTTAATGTCCTTGATAGATACATTCTTTACGTTAAATCCCACGTTGTCACCTGGCAGAGCCTCGGTCAAGGCTTCATGGTGCATTTCAACCGACTTGACCTCAGTGGTCAGTTGTACAGGAGCAAAGGTTACCACCATGCCAGGTTTGAGCAGTCCAGTTTCAACACGCCCAACCGGAACAGTTCCTATTCCTGAAATTCCCAAAGGTAAACCTTGCTTAAATCATTTTAAAGGAAGCAGGTTTCAACATATTATGTATAATTATATAGATGTTCCTGCCACATTACAATTATGATCACCATGATTATATATCATTGGTGTGGGTGTTGTGCATGACACATCCCCTAATGTTGGTCAATAATCATTTAGGAATAAGAAAGTTTTAAGCCAAAGGAAAGTGGGCAAACTCAATTTACATGTTTTCAGTTGTGATGACAATAATGTTATGAAAGAGAAAATTTAACTATTCTTTTACAATTGTTTATAAAGCTCTGGAAAATCTAACTTGCTGTTAAGTTAATCACCTACAAATAACCAACAGATGGACAGAGGGTTCAATTACATGTACTATATTCCCTGGGGGTCATTAAAAAGCAAACTGCCATAATTTAACAACACACATGTATATAATTCAATTTTGATTAATTTCTAACAGCAAATGAAATCAATCTTGATACATTTTTTTTGCTGCATCAAATGGATATTTCTTAATCATAAAGAGCCATAATATTTAAAATGATTTCCTTACTGAAATATACATTCACAAAGACTACCACATTGAACAGGTTTTCAAATTTTAAAAGGGTCACATTTACACTTGGATTTCTATAGTACGTCTATTAGATAGAATCATGCAGAGTTTAATAACATTCTTATAAATCACTTGTAAAATAAGGCTCATAATGGTCATTAATTTGCCCTAAAAAGGCCAAGTTTTATAGATGCAATTGGCTAAAACTCGGAAAAACATGTGAAGATTTTGAAAAGTACTAAAATGTGACATTTCTCTACTAAATTATAATTATGTCCATGCCAAGTTCAATAATTTATATCTGATCATCCGCTTGTAAAATATGGCCTTAATAGTTTATTTTCTCTTATAAAGAATCACAAATCAAAAATGCATATAATGATATTAAGACTATTATAATATTTTAAGGACATAAAGGCTAAATAAAATGTAATGTTTTTGCAAAATTTATCAACAATTAAATTAGATAAGTTCCATGGTCAATTCTCAAAAAAGTTGTATTGTAACAAAGAATATTTAATACACATGAATATTGTTCAAAATAATTTTGTGCTTGTGCTTTTTCTACCAATTTTTTTCATCCAAGCAGAGTAAAAAATTAAAGAATTTTTGTAGCAGATATATAGCTTAAAACACTTTTTCCTTATTTTATTAATATTGTTAGCATTTCAATGTAATCAAACACTTGTACGATATATGGACTAAACATGAAAATTTTCATTTAAAAATTGTCCATTTGTTTAGGTCCATTACTCACTGTCAAATGGATGGATGACAAAAAAGTGAGTGATCAAAAAAATATCTCAGGTGACTTAAAACCTTCATTACATTGTGCAAGTTTGTTTAAAGATTCACTTTAAAGTATACCTCCTATCTTGTAGACATCCTGAAGTGGTAATCTGAGTGGTTTGTCTGTAGGTCGGGTTGGAGGAAGAATGGCGTCAAGGGCCTCAAACAAAGTCTTCCCCGTCAGTGACTCCTCCTTTCCATCTGCACCCTTCCTCTCTATTTTCCATCCCTTGTACCATCCCATATTTGGTGATGGTTCCAACATGTTGTCCCCGTGCCAACCAGAAATGGGAACAATTGCTACTGCTTTAGGATTATAACCAACTTTTTTCACATACGCACTTACTTCTTTCTCTATTTCTTTGAATCTGCTCTGCAAGTAAATGTTTTAAATAGTTTTGAAATCAAGTAAATTGGTTCACACATGTTATAATTGAGTGAAAATAAAAGTTTAAAACTATACCTTAAATCCACATAGGGTCAAATCTAAAAATTCTATTATGGGTAAAATGCAAGATTATGTCTAAATTACCTTACCTTAATCTTAACACACAACAATAGCTAGATATATCAAAAGTCTAATATCAACAATATAATTGTCTTATTAGATGGCTTGTATCTGAATATCTGTAATATTGAGACTGCTAACAGACGGACAGACAGATGGATTTCTTATTTTAACTGCTGGAAAACCAATGTTTTGTAAGTACAAAAACAACCTATAGCTATGACTCTAAAGTTTCAGATGTCTTCCTAACATGCTGTTGTATAAGGTTCACCAGTCTAACTTGGTCAGCAACTTGTAAAGGTCTACTACAATATAACATATGCTTAATGTCCAAGTTTTAGCAATGACATTTCTATACACTTTTACAAAAAATATGAACTTCTATACAAGGCCAAATCTGACCTCTGAACTTATAATGGGCATTTCAGTTTTCTGAAAGAATATTTTATTAGACTTCATTTTTTAATGTCTATTTTTGGCTTCTACATAAGAATGATACAACTTGTATACATTAGCTTAGGGTCACTAGGATAATTCTTAAATAGTTAAATTCAAATATGCAGTTTCACTTCAATTTTTTTATATATCGGCATCAATTTAACACTGGTAAGGTATACCTCAGAGTATGGTGGTTCTGTGTTGTCAATCTTATTTACTCCAATTATCATTTGTTTCACACCAAGGGTGTAAGCCAACAGGGCGTGCTCTCTTGTTTGACCGTTCTTGGAGATTCCCGCTTCAAACTCTCCAGTACTGGAGGCGACAATCAGTACAGCGCAGTCAGCTTGTGAGGTTCCTTTCAAATACAAAATGGTAACATTTTATGCTCAAAACTGTGCACCAATTCTTATATTTACATCACAATCACAAAATCGTCTGAACCCTGAAAACATAAGTTATTTAATGCTTTTATTTGTTCAGACATTTACACACCTTTGTTTAGTCACCTTTAGCCATTTCAATAATTGGGACATTTTCAGTTGATTAAGTGTATTATTGATTACTTTTACATAGTAAAATATAAAATTGAACACGATTATGTCAAATTATCAAGTTACTTGGACATATACCTACACTTCACCACCGGGATAGGGCGATGAAATGGCTTAATGTTTCCATCTTAACAATTTGCAGATAAATGTTCTGTAGGTTTTGTATTTGGATACTTCAAAAAGATACCATCATATTTTTATACCTATAGGTCCTAATTTACCACACGTCCATTTAATTCAGGTACAAACTGGTGTAGAACCAGCAACCTATAATCTATGGATAGTTGCTCAAAATAATAAAATGTATAAGACTATGTTTGTTCTGTAAAGTCGGCATAGAAAATGAAAAACATGTTCTTTTGGAGTGCCCCATGTATGAATCAGATAGAGCTGCATTAACAAATAGGGCTGATAGTTTAAATGAAGATTACAATACCATGCAGATAAACTGTTTTTCTTTACACAAACCCAGATACATGTTTGATAAGATTACTAAATGCAAACACCTGTTGTAACATTCTTACTAAAAGAAATAATATGTTATATTCAAATAACTCAAGAAAAATAAGATCCTAGCAGTTGATTAGTCTGTTTTAACTCAGAAGTTTTAGACCATTTTAAGTGATATTTTATCCCTTTTAACTACTTTTTTATGGACCGTTTTAAATTGTAAATGCCTGTATGATAGCAAGAATTTTAAAGTCTATGTAAATAAGGGAGACAACACTGTACTGTATATAGACAGTATATGTATATGAAGTTGTCCCCCTTATAAGCTATTATAGTCTCATAATTCTTTAATAAGAATGGCTATACTTGAAATGTATGTATCATATCTGTTTTACATCTGTTTTTATACATGTAAATCATGTTAGATGAGACTTAAATACATTATTAAATATAAATGTAACAGTTGGAGAATAGTTTTACTTTATTACATTATTAAAGGCCCATTATATATCAGAAATGCAGTCACTTATTTCTCAAATGTTTTACGTGCTCTTAATCCATAATTACACTCTAAATCCATAATTACACTCTAAATCCATAATTACACTCTAAATCCATAATTACACTCTAAATCCATAATTAAACCATTAAACGCACGGTTTGACATCTCTAAAGAATAATTTCTGAGGTATAATGTGCCTTTACTAGCAATGCTTTATGATACCTGTAATCATGTTCTTGATGAAATCACGATGGCCTGGGGCATCAATAATGGTGACGTAGTATTTAGTGGTCTCAAATTTCCACAGGGCAATATCGATGGTGATACCACGTTCTCTTTCTGCCTTCAGTTTGTCCAACACCCAGGCATACTTGAACGAACCTTTGCCCATCTGTTAAATATATAAATAACAAAAATCTTTTAAGTGTATATATATTATGTCATTTAACATGCATACATCAAACATCAAAAGCAGTCTAATTACATCATAGTTTACAATTTTCTTCATATAGTGTAGAAATATGGTGATAAATACTACAAATCAGTTATACTCACATAACATTTAAATTTCTACATGAATCTTGAATATTTTTACTTTTCTTAAAATCTTGGTTAATAATTTTCCAAAGTTTTGTTTTCTTGAAATAACTTGGCTCCTCAGCTGCTAGATAATTGCTATAATTTTGTAACGACTAAGAAAAAATTTGCATATATTTTTTGTCAGGAAAAACTCTAATGTCTATGTTAACTTACCTCAGCAGCCTCTTTCTCAAATTTCTCAATGGTTCTTTTATCAATACCACCACATTTATAGATCAGGTGACCAGTCGAGGTGGACTTGCCAGAGTCCACATGACCAATCACAACAATGTTGATGTGGATCTTTTCTTTACCCATTTTAATTTGTGTTTCTGTTCTTTTCAAATATCAAGCGAAGTTCTGTAAAAAAAGGTAAAAACTTGCATGTTATGCCATTAAATGTTTCCTACTGCAAGATTGTCAATTAAACAAGAGCTGTCAGAAGGACAGCACGCTCGGCTATTCTCAGTGCTTGATAGTAAAAGATCCTTGATAATGTAATTTCAGTAAAAAATTTCAAAAAAAGTTCAAAAGGGGCCTATTATGCTCCCCAAAAAAGTGTATAAAATTTCAGCTTGTGTCAAAGCAACAACTTGTGTCAAAGCAAGATGTCAATTGAGTACATGTATAAAAATATTCGAGGTGGTACCCAATCTTTAAGGGACTCCACTGAGGTTTAAAAGCCTAAAACCATAACATTAGAATTTCTTACATAAATGTACTGGGGCGCTTTAAACAGAAATATATGCAAAGATAGTTAAGGAATATACTTTAAAATAAATCGAAAATCATAGTTTTATGCTTTTCTTAGACCAATTTGAGTGAAAAGCTTTTATACACTTTTCATTTTGGGTCATTTTTTTTACAATTTTGAAAATTATTATGGAAAAACGAAGTGCGCGAATGATCTGAAAGTTTGCACAAAGATTCGTGGTCAAAACCTACATCAAATGGTACATTTATCTGGAAAAAAATATTTTTCAGTCCCATCATGTCAAAAAACCTCAGTGGAGTCGCTTTAAGGTAAATTCTAAGTTGAAAAAGGGGCATAATTCTGTCAAAATGCTTGATAGATTTACTCCTGTGTAAAAGTTGGGGGCATGAGAATGAACAAGTGTGAAAAGTTTTAAAGACATATGTCAATGGACTTTGAAAAATTTGACATAGTATGCAAACTTTAACACAAGTGGTTACGCTCGGGTGTCTAGGATTAGCTCTTACTTATTCTTATTGAATAGTGGAAATAAAATGACCATTGAAAAACAAGGTGCTTGTGGATTAATACCTTATCCAAGATAATAACAAAATTACAGTTTGGATTTAAATTTTTGAAAACGACAATTTGACCAACTTGTATAAGAAATTAAAGCAGCATGCTACAATTTTCTTTATCTTCAGTTTTACGATTATATAATGAAAACTAAGTAGAAAAGAGGATTAATTGTGATAAAACTGTTCGGCAGAAATACAAGTATTTCAAGTTTGAAGTGAATATCTCCTATATTTTTAGAAAATTATGAAAGGGGGAGATAATTGGGCAAGAATGCCCTCCAGGCCCCATGGGGTTTAGTCTAGCCCAACAAATTGTGCGCTTAAAGGTTTTTATTATATAAATGATGGTAGCCCTTCTGTAAAGACAGACATCTATGAAATATCAGATTATAAAATTGGTTGGTCTTGCAGTTGAAATATTGACAGGTCTAGGATTTCATGATATTTATGGACTGTCCATAAATTTATAGATAGTCTAGAATTTTAAAGATTTTTCCATCCATAAATTTACAGATATTCAATGTAAAATTTGCTATTTTTAGTTTTACACTAACATCCGCAGGTTAAGACAAGTTGTTTTATTGATTGTTTATTTTTACAAAGGTAATGGGGTGAGTTTCATCTTTGTATGATGATTTTGAAATTTTTGTTAAAAGTGAAAATTGAAAGTCATCAAATTGTTCTGAATCTTACCATTCTGTTACATTTATTCATATAATACGTAGCCTTATTCATTTTATCCTGCGGTTTTGAATTTTAATGCAACCTCTACTATTATATTACTTCATATCTGTTTTACAGATAAAAAAAATCTGTAAAATATGGATCTTCCAAAAATTTACAGACTGTCCATAAATATCATGAAATCCTAGACCTGATTGCGACTAGGGCTTAGTCCTTTAATTTTAGCAAGTGATCCTATGCACACAAGATAATTATAAACACAAGAGCGATCAGTAATCACATGTGTCGCCTCATGATGGCCAATTTCATGTTGGGACAAAGTTTGTGACAGACGGACAGACAGACGGACAGTGCACAACTAGACTTGGTACTGATCATTCCTGTAAAGTTTGGATAATATTGCACCAGTAGTTTATGAGGAGTTGTCCGGACAAGCTTTTGCGTATCTGGCAACACACAGAAAAAACACCTTTTTATCAAAGGGCCATAACTCGGCCAAAAAACATTCAACCGGAAAACCCTTGCAATATGCGCAAGGACTTGAGCTACAGATCAATCCTTAGTCCTAATTATAAGACCTATACGTAACCTATTTCATATTTATCATTCATTAATCTGATATTTTACATTTTTCATTTTCCATGTTACGTTAGGTCTTAACAGATCTTTGCAAAATCGTGTAGCAAAAAAATTGACATTAGACATCGATTTAGATCTAATGCATTTTAACAATTAAAACAGCGTGTATTTACATAAATTTTGAACTATTTATGAACAAAACTAAAAATTAAATACCTTTCAACAAAATAATTGAACTGTCACACCCGAAAAGTCATGATTAAATCCTCTCATTTTATTAAATTCCATGTACAGCAGATATACAAATGGCCGCCCTACAGTGCGCGAAATCTGATTGGCTAATTCAAATGCAAGCGTTTAAATGATTCCAGAAGTTTCTAACGGAATATTTTTTGAACGAAATAATTGCCCATGCACCGTCAGTGTGTTCGAAAATATTTTCCGTTCAAAAAATTGGAATCAATCTGTAAAACGCTTTACTTAACCAGTATGGCCGATGAGCGAAATAGATTGATATTTATATTTTATTTTTAATTAATAAGTACATTGTTTGAAATTTTTGTTACTGATAGACCATGCAATTGAAAGAACAGAAGATAAGCTTTTGAATAAAGCTTGAAAGGCAAGTCAACAGACATTTTTTTAATTTTCAAAATGCTACGCGTTTTTGACCAATAACTATTAGACGTCAGGCTTGACCAACATAAAGCTATAACAAGCCTGTAACGTCTAATCTATTGGACTAATCAATCCTGTAAAGTTTCATTGAAATTGCTTTAGTGGTATAAGAGAAGTAGTCCGGACAAACTTTAACATTAAAAATTATTAAAGGGCCATAACTCTGCCAAAAATCATTGAACTGGAAAATGCTGATAATATGCACAACTACTCTTGGTACTGATCATTCCTGTAAAGTTTAGATAAAATTGCACCAGTAGTTTTATCTGGAGTAGACCGGCACAAGCTTTTGTGTATCTGGCAACACGCAGAAAAATACACCTTTTTCATCAAAGGGCCATAACCCGGCCAAAAATCATTTAACCAGAAAACCCTTGCAATATGCGCAAGGACTTGAGCTACAGATCAATCCTGTAAAGTTTCATTGAAATTGCTTTAGTGGTATAAGAGAAGTAGTCCGGACAAACTTTAAAATTAAAAATTATTAAAGGGCCATAACTCTGCCAAAAATCATTGAACTGGAAAATGCTGACAATATGCACAACTAGACTTGGTACTGATCATTCCTGTAAAATTTGAATGAAATTGCATCAGTAGTTTATGAGGAGTAGTCCAGACAAGTTTTGTGACGGACAGACGGACAGACAGAAGGACAGACGCACAGACAGACGACGGAGAAGTGATCCCTATATGTCGCCACTACTCCGTAGAGGCGACACAAAAATGAATTGCGACTGCAGGCAGGGATTTTTTCTTATTTTATAGCCATGTTATTGGGACATATTCCCAACTGAAAATAGTATATTTTTTCCCAATCCTTAAGAAAATATTCCCAATTGAAAGTTACAAAATAAAAATATTGAATAAAGAGTTTTAAAATTTGAAAATAAGGGCTTGTTCACTGTATTAGTGCAAAGGTGTTCGGCGCTTTGATTGGTCACTACCCCCGGGCCAACACCCCCCCTCTCACCCTTTCTACAACCCTCCTACCTCCAAAACCATGTAAACTGCAGTATTTTTCATTTTAAACATGTTTAAATATTTGGTATATGCTTTTAATGCAATTACCTTCAATCTCCCACAAAAACTAAAAAAATGATATACTTATATTTAGTACTAAAAATAAATATAGTTTTTTTTTAGTTTTTGTGGGAGATGAAGGTAATTAAATTAAAAGCATATACCAAATATTAAAACATGTTTAAAATGAAAAATACTGCAGTTTACATGGTTTTGAGAGGTAGGATGGTTGTAGAGTGGGTGAGAGGGGGGGGGGGTGTTGGCCCGGGGGTAGTGACCAATCAACGCGCCGAACACCTTTGGTTTCCAAAATCTTGGGGCAGGTGATTTCATGTCGATCAACATTTATAGAAAACTTGAATGCACGTGGTTGCACCCGCACGTGGCACGGCCGTGCACGTGGTAACCTTTCATGATTGATAAAACACTGCACAAAGCATTTTCTTTTCTTTTTTCCCCGAAGTATGCTAATACTATACATAATAATATATCTTTAAAGATTTTGCAGACGTAAATATTTAAGAAAAGAAACGAGGTGTTCGCTTTCAGATACGCCCTGTACCCCCACCCACACTTACGTGCCGCATCGACCAACAGGAATCAATACTCTCTACCCCAAAGAAATGTGTTGAAATTTTAACGAGAATGAAGAATTATATATATCAAATACGCAAAATAAACATTCCAAACTTATTCTGGTTTAATACTTTTAAACAATTTCATATATAATATAGAATTTTCAATCACTTACCGGTGTATTAGATAATCTTCAGTCTAACCGCGCAAGTAACCGCACATGTAGAAAAGTCGCTTTATAAATGACAATTTCCCGCCAAAAGTAAAAAAAATCATGAATTCTGCGAGATTCTTCCTTCGTATTAACGCGTGTGAAGGGTTTTTACAAAAGTTTCTAAAGAAAAGCAGGAAATCTGTATATATAAATGGATAACTTCAGCTAATGTTGATTTAAGTTTTATTGAAAGACCCTCATTACGCAAAGAAAAGCATCGCTTCAATGATTTTTAAACCACGGATTTATATAAATCCGATTTATGTAACAAAAATAAAATTGTTTTAACTATTACTTTCTATCTACGGTAGCACAAAGGGGACATCAAAATTGTTTTATCACGAGCTTGATCACGTGTTTAAAGATCCTGTAACTCATTTTTTTATGGTTTTATATCAAAGATATTATGCATAATTATATAGATCTACATAATATTATA
Source organism: Ruditapes philippinarum (assembly GCF_026571515.1). Taxonomy (NCBI): domain Eukaryota; kingdom Metazoa; phylum Mollusca; class Bivalvia; order Venerida; family Veneridae; genus Ruditapes; species Ruditapes philippinarum. The sequence continues at coordinate 135,749 of NW_026860859.1, forward strand.
TAAGATTATTACATGTACAAAAATATTTAAAGGACCTTAAAATTTAGCCAGTCTTATTAAATTCAGCTTCTTAATAACGCTTTGTAAACATAGAAGATTTGAACTTGCCACAGACGAGTATATGTTGTCGCTACCGGAAACCAACCAGAAGTTTAGAAAAATTCTCCCTCTGAAATCTAGTTCAGTGGATACAGAACCATCTCTGTCCAGGGAAGGAGGGCGGCAAATCGTTCTTCAGCAGACACGATGTAAAGCGCCGATACATTGGAAATCCGTCATTCAAAAGACAGTTTTGGCCGTCTGTTACTCCATACCAGGAAATCCAAATTGTTCTTTAGCGGCACCGTTACATGGGAAATTTGTTTCAGAATCTCATCGGAAAGAGAATTTTCGTTGATATAGCGGGATTTCGTTTAGTCAAAACACTTGATCACTTGACTACTCCGCTTACTTTGCACCAGTATACGTGTATCAGGATGTCCATAGGACTCCATACCACGTGACATATTTTGTGATATGCCCGAGTCATTTTTGTTTTGTAGAAAATCCGTCGACACAAAGATGAAATACGATTTTATTACAAGAAAATCAGTACGAAAATGTTTCTTCTTTCTTTTGTTTTATAAAAATTGAAAATACTCCCAGTCGGACTCAGAAAGATTGCAATCAATAGACATGAAATACACTTTTAGCACATACCTTTACAAAACATTCAAATCAAATTATCTAAAGCATTAAAACTTTTATTGAAATGTATATTTTTTTTATTGTAAATTATTTTTTCTTTCCGATAAGAATACGAATTTATGTAGAAAGAAAAATATGTTTTGATAAGAGTTTTGAGTTTCGATTTGGGGCAGATATCGTTTTTGGTCTGGCGCCAAATTTTCCATATCATGCCATTTCCTCTGTTTTCGTTGTTGTTACTAAGCTGAAGGAAACCAGCCGAATTCTAAACAATAATAATGATCTGCTGATAATTCAAATAAGTCCTACTTTTATTGAATTACTATGCATATATACATGCATATATAATGTATAACAGACAATCAACGTTGTTACATCATTTGTATTTTGTTCTCAGTATTTTTAAGTTTTTAAGAAATGTACAAACAACAATTAAAATGTCATTTACAATGTATATGTAATCAATATTTTAAAACATAGGTAATATATGTCAATATACCCATCATATTTCTTGACTATTATTGAAATTTATTTTATTATACACCGACGGACTTTGAAAACGCATCAGTTTGGGTTTGTGCTTTATTTATAGGGAAGAGCATATTCGATTTTTATTTAATTATTTTTTTGCATATGTGCATATGTGTAAAATTGTTACTGTCACTGACTCTATTGTTGAGTTTTATTCGAAAACGCGTGGTAATCAGCATTCACAAAAATCACAACCGACCTGTTTTATTAGTTTTATCGTTTAGTCATGATCTCACTGCATGCCATGGAATTGTTTAAGATCATGTCCGTCCTCCATGCAAGACGAGGACGTGTCGGGACGTCGGATAATCTTTCAATTCTTTCAAATTTTGTTATAAAATACACATTATGTCAGATCATGTGAAGCTGTCAAAATCTGCACGTCGCAGAGACGGCATACGGCAGGTCAAGGTCAAGTCATCTAAGGACCAGGAGTGATTGGTTAACCTGTCGTTACTAACCCGGGAGTGTGTGGTCCTACAAAAGGTCATTTTGATTAATGTCTTTAATGATTTTTTCGCCTTCTACTGCCATCTATAAACAAAGAGGTGGTACAAATAACCAGCTTGAACAGTCGCTGTGGAGGGTACAATACCGGATCGGCAAGTAGTGTATATATTCTGGCTAATAATTCATTCCGGTGGAAAGTATAAAAAAACGTAAAACAAACCAACAAATGCTTTGAAAATCACTGTTTATATACTAGTTAATCATCGCGACACAGTCACTGCTTAATATAATATAATCCTATCTTTTTGTGAAGACTTTTATATTGAAATTAAAAAAAATATATAATATGATACAACAATACAGTCATGTGTATCATTGTATATTATGATGTTTCAAATTAGCAAAATTTAGTTTGTTTCATAGTGAAGACTATTTAGCAAAAAATTATTAGATTAAATATCAGTTGTTCTATTAACTTTGTTCAATGTTATTGCTAATACGAATAAAGCTTTATTTTCTTTCTTTTTTCTTTTATTTGATCATTGATGCCATAATTGTTTGTGATTTATATGTCATTAAACATGGTCCTTGATTGGAATTAAAAGTTATTCTATTCTATTCTTTTCTGCTTATTAAGCTAAATGAAACAAGTTCAAAGATATGCCATGTAAAAACAAAATGTACATGTATGATGTAAATGGCTGTATCAACGGGAAGATCTTTATACATGTACATGATAGATTTTTTCACTTCTTATGTGTCCGTATCAATGTCACCGTAAATCTCAACAAGCTCTTTCAATATTTCCTTCTTCTCGTCGTCCGACGCAAAACAGGATTTGGCGGCATTGAAAATCTGTAAAAGATAAAATCATAATTATGTTCAAAGAATTCGAGAACGATACATGGACGCGCATTTACATAACAGAAATAATTATTAACAAGATGATGTCCGGCTTATGAAATTTACAGACTTGCGTTAAGTTTTACATTTCTAAAGATACTGTACGAGTAAACTAAAATTTAATGTTCTACCAACGTATCATTTGTTCTTTCATAGGTTAAAATTAGGACTAGTTATCTAAGAATCGCTAGCGCTGTGGGTTCAAACCCTGTCAGGGGGAAGCTGGTGTTTCCTTCAGCATGAAACTACTTAATGTATTGCTTAATTCCGGTAATGGATTCGATTTTGTCTGTATAAGCTAATATACAACTCGAAATTTGCTAAGGATAACCTTTTTGACATTGCATATTTCAGTCCTATTATCATCATATTAAAAACGATACACCTGTACCTCATAATCGTGTACTTAAGTTATCGATTTGTCATGTACACCTTGCACGATAAGCACGTGGAAAAGCATACCCATGGAAATTTGGTGTTTTATGGCCATGTGCTTTCACTTAAACATGTACATGTAGCACTTCTCTTGTTTTATTGTAAAACTGTGTTCGAAATTAACAAACTATGGCAAATCGACAGGTTAGACGTCGTCTTAGTGAAGATGAGTTGAACAGGGTTATTGGAATGTTTAAGGCTGGCCATTCACAAAAACACGTTGCCCATGTTCTTGGGGTCTACCAGAGCGTTGCCTCCAGGATGTGGAACCGATTCCAAATGACTGGAAATGTATTGCAGGGCCACGCAGGAGGTCGGGAACGTTCAACGACTCAAGTCCAGGACAGTTATGGGAATTGTGCCAATCATATATTAAGATAAATACAGAAAACAAGTGTGAAGTTTCAATTCAATCTCCTCAGTAGTTATGGAGATACCAGCTTACAGCAAAAACTTAACCAAGAATTTCTAAGTCGAAAAGGGGGCATAAATATGCAACAAAGCATATCAGAGTTATGGTACTTAAGCCAATCATGTTAGATCTTCACAGACAACAAGCGTGTGAAGTTAGCCCCCGCTAATTAGCGTGTTTTCGCTCCACGCCTCCACTATCTTAACTGTTAATTCTCGACTTTTCGCTTGGCGGGGTCGCGGGGCGAAACAAGAATGGCACAAATCTGTGGTGGCTGATTTGGAACGCTTTTGTGCGTCGTGTTGGCGCTAGCGCTAGCGCTACAGGACAAAGCGCCAAACGGCGCGTTGTCAGACTTTCGTCTTGTCGTCCTGTCGCTAATGATGTACGTCAAACGGCGCGTTGTTGTGCGGCGTGTTGTCGCTCGGTTAAAATGACAAATCTTACAAGCCAATCGACAAGGCGACATCGCGACGCACGACAACTCGACGTTTGGCGTGCTTCGCCCGAGACAGGACGACAAGACGACAAGACGACAGCGCGTCGTTTGGCGCTTTGTTGTGTTGTTGCTAGCGATAAGACGAAAAGGCGATAACGATATAGGCTGCGTTATCGCTATCCGGTATCGACAACACAAAGGGCAATGTTCCGAATCAGCCACCATACAAATCAGCCACTAAACACGTTATAAACGATTTGTAAAGGCTATTATGTCTCAAAAGCAGCAAGGCAATTGTTATATAGTAATATCTTTTATAAACAAGACCATGTAATACATAGATCCCTGACCTGCCAAATTTCTTATGATCATATTAGTGTATACAATAAGAATTTCACCACGACATAGTTGTTAACAAAAGAGCACATGTCACTGTTTGTAGGTAAAATTTTTGTTATTCAAATGAAAGGTCAGAGTAATGATCCATCAATATGCCAATGTATAGTAATATATTTACTTTAAAATCGCTTTCCTCAATTAAATAAAAATAAATTAGTCATAAATGTGTGTATATATGAGGTATATAAGAACATGTGTCATTATAATCCAATGAAAATTGAAATTACAAACTTGAGGTACTCGCAAAACTATAGACTTATTTTTTCTTACAGATGTGACAATATGTTTGTCCGTCAGTCCCATATCTACGGCAGCATTATAGTCGTCTAACAGACAGCTATCAAACACAAAAGGGTCGTCTGAATTCAAAGAATAGTTCGCCTTATCCTCGGCAAACCTGTGTGGATAAATCAAAAATGTTCAAAACATGTGAACAAACTAAATGTGTTCAGTCAGTTTTAATGTTACATTTTTTCTTGACAAAGGAATATATCAACATCAACAAAAGTAGAAGTAAAACAGTAAGAATAAATCGTAAACTATTCTATTACGTTAGATAACCTCAAATAAGGAAGTGGTAAGATTGGAAGATTTTAAAGGGACCCCACTGAAGTTTTTTGACATTGCGGAACTGGTAACATCGAGGTAAATGTTTCTATTGATGAAGGTCTATACCAATAACTTGTGTGCATAAATTCACAACATTCGCTCACTCCGTCTTATCCAGAACAATATTAGTCTAATTGGGAAAAATGACCCAAAATTGAAAAGCGTTGTAACGCCTTTACTCAAAACCGGCTTATAAAGGCATAAAATACGATTTGAAATTCATCTCTGAGCATATTTCTTAATTATCTTTCGGATAGTTTCCTGATTTAAGAGCTCAAGTTGGTCTAGATAACAAATTGAAATTTTAAGTTTGAAGGGTTTTTGACCTCAGTGGAGTTATTTTAAGGTCGTCTTATTATCCAATGGTAGCAGGGTCTTTCAAAGACTCTGTTGTTATAAAATATAAGCTAGACTTATCAGCTAAATAAAACAACCGAATTCAGTACAGTATTTCAGTGTAAATTTGTAACAAAATAAATAAATAAATAAATAAATAAAACAACCAAAAACAGAAGGTTACCTTTACCTTACTACAGGGTGTTTATGAATATCTTCCGGCACGGCTCCAGTGCATATGCTCGAGATAGGGCATGTTTCTAAGTGCACGTGTTTTTCGCGCACTTCTTTATATATTTTCTCATCCTCGAGTACGCGATATCCGTGCCCTATTCTCTCAGCATGTAAATCGTCAAGTGCCTATAATCACAGAGTACCTTTTGGTTAGTGATGTTTTTATTGTCTGAGACTCTTCGGTACTGTTTTCATGTAATCAGTTTCCACGAGTGTTTTAGCTTGGCCCAAAATATAGGTGAAATAAAAAAAAACCTCTTTGTTTCAATTACATGTAATGTTTCAAGTATTTGTTGTTTTCAAAAATATTTTGACAAAATTCCATATTTCATTTATTTACCTACGTAAAAAACGAAGAATGCCGATGTATAGTGTGCACTTTCACTGAACAGGTAGAATAGAGCAAGTGCATGATAATGGTGTCGTTTGGTAATTAAACATTTGACATTCAAACACTTAAATATTCGACATTTGATGAACAATACACACTTTCCATCTCTCACACCTTAAACAAATGGAGAGTATCAGAAACCTATTATGACAATATAGTGACAGTTTTTTTATTAGTAGAATTTTTAAGCTTCAAAATAAGTCAAATACCTCTTTCACGCTGGCTGCTGTTCCTGCCTCACCGGCGTGGACTGTTATATGAATTCCGAGTTGTTTGGCACGCTATAAAACAAGATGGTAATAATAATTGGCATTATCATGCGAAATCTTGTATTTTAATAATGCTTTTTATTAGAGGGGAGATAATTATGTCCTATTATAATGTTCATTGGGTTATACTAGTTTCCTCCCTTTTGAAGTCAGGTGTCTCTTGAAAGGTAACGGCTGTTTTTCATTTTGTTGAGTATTTTCACATCATAATGTTTAATTTAAACGATCAAAACCCACCCTGTCCCTCCCTAATGATTTTCTGCCTTTGTTGTGCTTTCTTAATTTATATTTTCAGATGTATCTATGAAGAACTTTCATCATGGATGTATTTCATTGAAACAAAACGTCATGGCTGGATTTACAATGTGACTGTTGACATTTGAGACAAGTGCTTACAGACATTATTATTTAGTAATATTAAGTTAGTTTCTGTTATTTGTTATTTCTCTTCCGAGTGTCCGGAGTGAAATCAACATTCTAAATTTCTTGTATATGACATTATATATGTATCAGTCAGTCATTATATCATTACAATATATGTTTAAGGCATGACATTTGCCAGCACGTTGTCTCTTTTTCAAAATATAAAAATTCACTTCCGACTGCCCAGAGTGTAATCAGCCATATGGGCTTTAGTAAAATTCACTTCCGATTGTCCGGAGTGTAATCAGCCATATGGGCTTTTAGTCATATTGTAATCATTATACTAATTGTATTTCCGATTATCCGGAATACATATCCAGCCATTGGACAAAATTCTGCCAAAACCATAGTAAATAGTTTTTAATCTAAAAATTTTGGTTGTTATATATATATTTATCTTTTCTATCTTAATAATTCTCTGATGCATGCTTGTTGTATAATGTTCACTAAGTATCAACATGTCTGACAAATATATTTAGGATATTCATTTTTTTTCTTTAAATACACGATTTATTTTCATCAGGTGATATGAAATAAATGAATAATGATGACTGGCGGTAGCCACTAGTGAAATATGATAATTTTACCATGAGATGAAAATAAATCCCGTATTTATAGAAAAAAATGTTCTGTTTATTATATACTTTTTTCTTTTCTTTGACATTAAAATTTGAAAAACTTCTCCTTCACTTCTGTGTGTTGGTTGAATTTAGATGACAGTAGTTCGGTGAAAATACGGAAAATATGTTTCACTGCGGTGGGAAATAAATGAAAATGAAAATACGCATTTCATTACATCATTTTTTCTTAATATTTCATTTCTAAGTATATAATAAAAATTCATATACAGTAGTTTTCTCCTGCGCATCGGTCGAATGTTTCACTATCGCTCACTGTCTGAAGCAACCCGAGTACAGTCGACCCTCGTTATCTCGAGGTCATCGGGACCGTCCAAAAATATCGAGATAACGAAATGTCGAGATAAATATATAAGGTTTGAACAAGGCAGTAACTGATTTTTACAAAGGCACGTGTATACATTAAGTCAAATTCATTTAAAGTATCATATCTCCATGTCTTGGTTTCTTCAGCCTAATATACCAAAGTTGATATATATATTCAAAGACATGCTTGCAGAAATTTGTGACACTTTTTATCGCATATTTTCATCAAAATATTGCCGAAAAAAATATTATTCAAAAAGTGAAAATATATATTATTAATAAATACAGTGCAGTGCTTTAAACAAAATGAGAGAGATGGTACATATGACAGGGAAAAAACAACAGCAAAGAGGTAACCCGTGCCGCTAAGAAACCGAAAGTAAGTTGTTTTTATTACCTTAAAATGCGTTTTTGACTATTTATATTTTTCCAAAGATAATATAAAATGATTACATGTTAAATGTATTATGTGTAAATTATCAAATCATTGGTTTATTTTGGCGAAAAAACATCGTGATTTTGTGTAGCTTTGAGAAACGTTGAATTAATGAAATTTAACAGCCCGGAAAAGTAAAAATGCCATCATTGAAACCTCTGTTCCAGAAGTATTCATGTGCATGTAATTATTTTTGTTAAATCTTATCAAGTGGGTGTCAAACGTGCAACACCGTCGCCTAGAAATTGACAACGGGATATTTTCTTAGGGAGCTTTTCATATTGCCATTAATGTAACCTTATTAACAGGAACCTTTTTTGTTTATCTTAATTGTGATCACACTCCAAATATGACAAGAAGACTTTAAAATGAAATTGTTGCATTTCTTAAGTTATACTCGTACATGTATATATCTTTAACCAGTAATTAAATCAAATAAAATATTAAAATATTGACTAAACACAACATAATTTTCTTACATTGAAAGCCTTTTTATGACCCTCATGGACAAATTCTACACACACACTTTCATCATTACTCCCTCCGGCGATATCTATGGCAACGACGCCATCTTGTTTGAATTCCTCCGCCAAATCAACAACTTCCTCCGACCAATCTGTAAGTATATATCTCTATATAAAACATATAATCTTTAAACATATGACATATAGTCTCGGAAATTGATCAATACAGGAACTTTTACAGCTACTATTGTTCATTAAAATACATCATATTTTTCTACTATTCCCGAGCAAAGATACGTTCACGCTAAAACAAAATAAGGAAAGAGTGAGTAGTGTTATAAATACGTGTCCCAAAATCCTATTCGTTTGTGAATAAACAAATAAAAGACTGTCACAGCATATGACCACAGAATGGCAAATATATATTATGTTGTGTTACCGTAACATGCCAATGTTTTAATTCATACCATTAAAATACATATTATAATTCCTGCACAACAATTACCTGGTCTGTGCCGTATGCAACATAAAATTGTCTTCACCCTTATTTTGAAATCTTCCATTCCCTTCTTAGTAGCTACATTTACTAGCTGGACTACTTCGTGGGGCGTAAGATCGCCGTGCTGCAATGCGTACTCTGGTTTTGGCTCACTGTTAGCCAAAAGATGTGGCGAGTATCTCGCTTCAACATATTTTATGTTATTTCGCGCACTGTCCTCACAAAATTCATACACCAGTCTAGATATTGCTTCTCGGTCTCCGCTGAAAAAATTAAATACATTCGTCCAAAAAACATGATCAGGAGAAGATTTTCTTTACGAATGGCACTGATATACATGTACAAAATATTGTACATGCACTGTACATGATGATGATGATGATGATGATGATGATGATGATGATGATGATATCTTTGCTGTGTTTATTAATTTCTAATCAATCATGTGTTTTTGCTGTATGTTCTATTCAAATATATTTAAAAAGCACATACACTTACCTTGAATAAAAAAGCCATTTTGTTATAAATATAAATATGTTAAAAATAGTAGGAATGGTCTTTTTATTATTAATAACATTTGTTTACATTGATTCTGTATAATTTAACGTGTGTGCGTGCGTGCGTATGTGCGAACAAGAAAGAGAGATAACTAAACTGAGCTTACGCTATTATAGGCATGAATATAACGAACGACGACAGGACCTTGTAGAGGGAATGGGCGTGGTACACACATACATTCTTACGGAAATCCTCGATGCTGGTAACTTTAAGGTCTATCTTCCTACGTCTACAACATGAAAAGAAAACCTCATGATTAACGAAACATTATATGAATTAAATTAAAAAATCCATTTTCGTATATAGCAATTTACTGTATTTACAAGACTCCTAGAACATTAAAGGGACTCCACTAAGGTATTTTTGTCATGACGGGACTGGAAATAATTTTTTTGAGAATTACGCTCCATTTGATGTAATTTATCTAGATCAAAAAATTGTGTGTAAAATTTCAGATAGTTCGCTCCAGAATAATTATTTCTATTGCGCAAAATGACCAAATATTGAAAAGCATTATAACGCTTTTCAGTCAAATCGGGCTAAGAATAGCACAATTACTCGATTTTAAATTTAATCTGAGTAAAATTTTTAATTGTCTTTTACATATCTTTTTGTTTTAAGTGCTCCAGCTGATCTATGTAAATAAATTGAAATTTTATTTTTATGCTTTCGTACTTCAGTGGAGTTCCTTTAATGGCATCGATCTTGTAATATAAATATAGAATATAATGCTGTTGACTATCTATTGATAGAACCCCTAGCAGTCCGGTCAGCTCAATAGGTAGAGCTCTGGACTGTGAATCGGGTGACCCAGGTTTGATTCCCGGACGGTGCAGGTCACTTTCCTATAATCTTTTTTACGGTCATTCGCACTGTACCTCTGCTCCAGTATGTACAGCTTGCGAAAGTGAGGGCAACTATAGTGCTGGTAAACACAGGAGTTCGAGACATTTGCTTTGCCAATAATGATCAATTATCATGAACTCATCTCCCCTTAATCATCAAGAACAAAAGCAGCTAAATGCATGTTTACTCGTAGTTGATTTCGAAATTTTCTTGGCACTAAACATGTCGACCTCACAATTTTAAGGTATTTTTCACTATCGTAAATGAAGACAGATGGCTCAATATTTTTAACGGTTACTGAAAGATTACCTGCATGTATAAGAATGAAAATATGTCTTATTCTATAACTATGCGAGAGCAAAATGTTCACCGGGGTATTACGCGAATTATATACCTTGTATAATATTTTATACAGTAAACGGGGGCTGGATTCTTGAGGATGAAGGGGAGATTTTTAATGATAATTTCATTAGTATTTACATAGCAAATGTGCCGAACGACTGTGCTGATAAACTGCTTGACAGCCTGTCGAGGAACGATGCGGTGCCTGAACTGTGCTGTGGTAAAGTCAATGAGGCTTACTTTCGTGATCAGGAGTGAAAACTACAAACACCACCATAGAACTACAATCTCTTAGAATATTGAAGTGTCACACTTGCAATGAAAGGGGAAATTACTGTGTAAATATTGCAACAGCATATTATCTCCCTTGACTTATTATACAATAATCTCACCTGGCAATGTCATAAACAGAAGACAGTCTGAAAGCTCCATCTAAATGCACATGCAGCTCTACCTGAAAAACAGAACAACAACAAAATTATTATTGTACACACAGTGATATCACCTTTGTAACATGAATTACAAAAGACACTAGTTTAATATTCTTCTGGTGGCTACCCAGCGCGACCATTGCAGAAATCATGGTCTGCACTGTCCGGTTTATAGTCAGATATTATTTTTAAAATGATGAATCGTTTTTCCAGACTAAATAATATTAACATGTTAAGTGTAAAAAAAAAACTTGGAATATTTTTTTAAAACTTCTTATTAACTTGAGAATGAGCTGATGACAGCGGTAACTAGCACGTCACGGACAAAACAGCTATATTCTACGGTAATATTATTTCAAATTATTTTTGCGGGGGGAAATGTGGATGACAAGAAATCTGCGTCGCGTATACCACGTTGCTATAGACACATATGAGAGACATTTTACACTGACAGCATTCGGGGAGGATTTAGAGAAATAATGACGCATGTTTACAAAAACTTACATTTTATTCCATGCTGCAAAATAGTTCGCATTAAGATTTGATTGTTATGTTATCAATACGGTCTCAAGTTCCGAGTTACCTTAATTGATGCTATTTTTTTTTCATTTTCTTATAGAATATTAGAATATATTTTATTTATCCTCTTCATTCGCTCTTATGTTTTTGGGGACGATCCATAAACTTGTACTGTTATCTGTTGTACAAAAACGATGTAGATTTACGAAGAAGTCCTTTAATTGACTGGTTGTTATTTGCATAGACTGTACCAGTTATCTGCCAACATATAATAAATAGCTACTTCTCCTATACAACTAAATTACAATAACTGGTGTTGATATGATGTGTTAATCAAACGTGCATCACACTGATTTTAAAGAGCTTATTATGATTATTAATAAGATACTCAAAATATAATAATGTCTTAATACAAAAAAATTACAATGATACTCATGCTATACAAATTATTCTTAATTCATAATATTATGCGTACAAACTGTCATAATAGAATAAGAATATTAGCTAGTATGTTAGAATATCAACGCAACAACACAAAATACGAATTGGCGAATATTCCCTTACATAAATTATATTAAGTACTTTTCTGAATCAATCGCATATTATTACAAGAATGGTGTTAGTTTGAATTATTTTCTATGTCATATAACTGAAACAAAAAAGTCAAATATATTATAAAGATACAGGCATTAGTAACCGCTACACAGTAACAAAAATAAAAGGAATAATACCTTGTACGGGAAATTATCCTTTGTTGGATTTACCCTCTGTCGTTTTTCGTCCATGGTTATCTAAATTAATGTAGGTCATGGATAATAGTCGCTGGACGGTGACACATTCAATTAATTTCTACCCGACCACCGCTTGCTGTAAGCCAAGATAATTTAATATCATTACAAGACGCTTTTAATTATGGGGCACACCATCCACATTTTTAATCGGGTAACTACAGGAATTGAAAGACATGTACTATTTTCGCGTCATTCGGGACGTCACAATAACCTTTGACTTTATACAGAGATATGAGTTCTACCACGTGGTTTTAGATGTAAACAAAAACCAAAACCGGGATTGCGATCTTTAATAACATATGACTAATGTATATATTTTACATACATAGGAAGATAAAGTCTAATTCGGTAAAATTGTTATTGAAAATATGTCATTCAATTTAAGAATCCCCACTGATGATACGAATTATTGTCAACAATGATGTATCATGAATATACATGTATACATGAAATAATGAAGTACAGTGTATATAAATTATGTACTGTTTACTTTTATATCAATAAATTTACTTAATGTATGTGGACTTTTACTTGATATATTGGAATAAATGTAGCTAACAACTCCAAGTAATAAATCACTATTTGATTTTTTTTCCGAAAACTGAAAGGGCCGAAAAGATGCGATTGTCTTCACCGAAGAATAAAGAACAGGTTCCTACCATTTTTGGAAATGCTAAAATTGTAGGCATGTGTGAACTTCTAAACTACGGAATGCCGTTAGGGCCATCGCCTATGAATGTGTTGATCTAAAACGCGATAGTCGATAGTACGATGGTGAAAACGCGAAATCACGAAACTACGATGGTGAAAACGCGAAAGCACGATGATGAAAACGCGATAGTACGATGATGAAAACGCGACAGTACGATACTACGATGATGAAAACGCGATAAACTATCGTGTTTTCACCATCGTACTGTCGCGTTTTCACCATCGTAGTTTCGTGATTTCGCGTTTTCATCATCGTACTGTCGAGTATCGCGTTTCAGATCAAACCATTCATAGGCGATGGCCCTAACGGCATTCCGGAATGCGTTAGGGCCATCGCCTATGAATGTGTTAATTCTGAAAACGCGATAGTCGATAGTACGATGGTGAAAACACGAAATCACGAAACTACGATGGTGAAAAACGCGATAGTACGATGATGAAAACGCGATAGTACGATGATGAAAACGCGGATAGTACGATGATGAAAACACGACAGTACGATGGTGAAAACGCGATAGTACGATGATGAAAACACGACAGTACGATGATGAAAACGCGATAGTACGATGGTGAAAACGCGATAGTACGATGATGAAAAACACGACAGTACGATGATGAAAACGCGAAATCACGAAACTACGATGGTGAAAACGCGAAATCACGAAACTACGATGGTGAAAACGCGACAGTACGATGGTGAAAACACGAAAGTTTATCGCATTTTCATCATCGTAGTATCGTACTGTCGCGTTTTCATCATCGTACTATCGCGTTTTCATCATCGTAATTTCGCGTTTTCACCATCGTAGTTTCGTGATTTCGCGTTTTCACCATCGTACTATCGACTATCGCGTTTCAGATCAACACATTCATAGGCGATGGCCCTAACGGCATTCCGTACTAAACACCGTGTCCAATCGTCAATGTTAATACGTAACAGGATCAGTATATCTAACATCACATAATACGTTAAAGGGACTCCACTAAGGTTTTTCTTTTACATGACGCGGTTAGAGAATAATGTTCCTTTTGATGTAGGTCTAGACAAATAAATTGTGTGCAAAAGCTCAGATCATTCGCTTACTTCTTTTATCAGAATAAGTATTCTTATTGTATAAATTACTAAAAATTGAAAAGAGTTGCAATGGTTTTTGCCCAAATAAGGCTAAGAATTGTATAAAAATACGATTTGCATTTTATTTCTCAGTATATGACTTAATTATTTTTTGCATATCGTTCTGTTTTAGTGCCCTAGCTGATCTATGTTCGAAATCTTATGTTTTTAAGGAAATCACTTTTTTACTTAAGCATATGGATGAAAACGTTCTGCACGTTACATGAAAATATTCTTACGTATATTATAAATAGCATTATTGTATTACAATTGTGATTTACATTAAAAAATGAAAATAAACATGACCAGCCGAATTTTTATGTTTGCTTAATCATTAAATCTCGTTGCACGAAAATGATAAGAAATCAAGACACATAATGAATTTGACCGAATGTTTCCCTCTAGAAACTGTGCCACTTTCTTGTATAATCGTCTTTTCGGCAAATTTGCATTGTCCTTAGCAAAATGCAACGACACGTTTTCCATTTTCTTTTTGTCGCATGGCGGGACGAAAAGAGATAGCGAGCGAAAACCACTAAAATACTCTTGACGCGAGGCGCCTTCTCTTGTCATTCTGTCGTGCGGCGCATGGATTTGCTGTCATCCTTTGGTGCAGCGCCTTGTCTTGTTGTTTTGTTGTGCCTTGTCTTGCCATTCTGTCGTGCGGCGCATGGTCTTTTTGTCATCTTTTCGTCTAGCACCTTACCATGTTGTCATTTTGTCGTGCGGTACATGGTCTTGTTGTCATCTTTTCGCGCAGCACCTTGTCTTGTTGTCTTGTGGTGCCTTGTCTTGCCATTTTGTCGTGCGGTGCATGGTCTTGTTGTAATCTTTTCGTGCAGCACCTTGCCATGTTGTCATTTTGTCGTGCGGTGCATGGTCTTGTTGTCATCTTTTCGCGCAAGACCTTGCCATGTTGTCATTTTGTCGTGCGTTGTATGGTCTTTTTGTCATGTTTTCGCGCAGCACCTTACGATGTTGTCAATGTTTCGTGCAGTGCATGATCTTGTTGTCGTCTTTTCGCCCAGCGCCTTGCCATTTTGTCGTGCGTTGCATGGTCTTGTTGTCATCTTTATGCGCAGCGGCTTGTCTTGTTGTCTTGTGGTGCCTTGTCTTGTCATTTTGTCGTGCGGTGCATGGTCTTGTTGTCATCTTTTCGCGCAGCGGCTTGCCATGTTGTCATCTTGTCGTGCGGTGCATGGTCTTGTCATCTTTTCGATTTTTGATACTGGACAACAATAGGGGAGCCAATCCCAACAATAGGAATTAATGTAGATAATAGACGTTTTATAATAATAACATGTATGGTGTTAACAAATAATAAAGGCTTTTTTGTATATCAATACTATTGTTGTAATTAATATAGGGTATCTTGTCAAATTTAAATAGTTGATCAGGATCCTATTTGAGTAATTGTTTTTCCTATTACAACGCATCAATACCTAACGCTTAAAAGGACTCAACTGTGGGATTTTTTTACAGATTAATATTGATGTAGATATAGACCAATAACTTGTGTGCAAAATTTAAGGCCATACTCGTTTTGGTTTTTTCCCAGAATTGTAAAAAATGACCCAAAACTAAAAATCGTTCATTTAAATCTGGCTCATAAATGCATAATTACGCGCTTCAATTTAGAATTTAAATATCTTTCTTATTTTCTTTGCATATCTTTCTGATTTAAGTGTCTCAGCTGATGTAAGTACATGTAGTTTTAGGCTTTTTGTACCTCAGACGGTGGAGTTCCTGTAATATATTTACTTGCCACAATAAACGTTTGTGCACAAAGAACGTTTGATATAAAAATGACATTTTATTGCAGATGTATACAATTAAACATTTAGTTTATCGGTAAAGTTGATTTAGATATTATATTTATATTGTTATACATACGTAGCCGACAGTTATTCATTGTGTATAAAACTAGCATTCATTTTTACATTAAAACAAAACAAATAAAAGTTGATAAAATATATTTGTGTGTATGTCTTATAGTACTTTGCTGAGTTTATTAAAGTTTCAGTAAATATTTTAGTAGCCAGAACAAGCAGTTTTAACAAAAACCTGTAGGTATTTTATATCTTTATACACAATTATGTAATGTAAATGCATATATATATATTACTAATGTATTTTCTCATTCTAATATAGAAAGGCAGTATTTGTTTAAAAGATGTTTTACATATGATTTTATTCATTGATGAAACTATAAAAAATAATTTTCGTTACTCGCACTCCCCACCGCAACTCCGCCACTGCACTGAAACGCTCGCGGGAACTGACTGACGGGTGCAGCGAACCATAGGCAATCTATTTTGCATGGCCTTTACTTTAAAAGCCACTTGTCAAAACTTTGGAAATGTTCGGATGCGATCGTAAAACTTAAATGGACTTTTTAAATGTTTAAGGCTGAACAATAATGAATATCTGGATAATTATTGATTAGTGATTGCAGGAGTTCTCATCAGGTAGGCTTTTTACATGTATGATATTATGTCATAATAAGTTTATAACATCAGTTGCTGGTTAGAGTGCAGGTAAATAGTAAATACGTGTTTATTTTTAGCGTGTCAGTACAGAAGCCACCAAAAGTATGGACACATCGTATTTTCAGTAGTACGATAAATGTAAATATAAAACAGTAAATAATAACGAAAATATTTATATTTATTGTTAATGTTTGTGCTAATGTTACAAAAATACCGTCACTGTATATAATAGTAATTAAACTACCGGTATAAAAGATATTACTTTGACGGAGAGACTTAATAGTAGTTTGTAAGCGGAGTAAAACACATTTTCGATTTGATGTCAGATGTTAATAATGACTTAGTTGTTTTCTTTTTATGGTAAACTTTGTTTTCTCTATATTATATATATGTAATGTTATGGTATTATGAAATCTTTCCTTAACACCTGTTTATATTTACATAAACAATAAGTTAGTACTGTTCAAAGACCAATTACACATATGTTTTAAAAGATGGTTATTATAACGAAAATTTAACTAATGTTACATACAAGTCTAAAATTGATATTGATCCATATATAAAGTTTACAATTATTCAGTTATGAGATATCAAAGTAATGACTATAATACGTTCATGGGTTCAAACCCAATCAAGGGCAAGTCGTTGTATCCTTGAGCAAGAAACTTTACACTCATTGCTCAGTACTGGTTGGTTCCAGGAACGGATTCGAAAGTGTGTCTATAAGCTTATAGCTTCCTACACAATCGAACTAAAATAAATTCTGTATAAACCAATACGTTCGTTGACAAAACTAACCAAAAAAGAGTTTTGTATGCGCTAAAAAAATTTCCTATTTCAAACTTTTGGACGGTACTGTAGCATGATAAACTTAGCATGAATAACAGCCGCCGATAAGAATGTAAACAACCACAACGATAAGCAAGTTAAAATCTCAATTGAAAAATCTGTTAACTTGTGTTTATATACATGTACACTGTTTGTTAACTTCTTAACCTACTTTAACATATGCAGACTTTGACCTATATATAAAATGTAGAAATACGTATTTTAGTGTACATGAAAAGTATGTGCTACTGGACAGAGCATGGTGTATTAACGTTTTATGAAGAAGAAAAAACATATCAAGCCTGGATGGAGCTTGCAAACATCTCTCTAGACATCCCCGCCCCCCCCCCCCCCCCCCCCCTAACACACACCACCACCACCACTGCTACACTTTTAAACTTTCTTTCATGCTAATTTTGTTTTTTTCCCCCGCAAATATACCCAAATATATTGATATAATAACCGTTTAGCAAAGAGATCAGCTGCAGATGATTGCATTTTGAAATGTTATGTCAATTAGAGCTTGTAGAGTTTTAGAATACAAGGGTGAAACATTTTTGTTATTTTTTGTTATAAATTCGTTTTAAATCAAACGAAATCTTCAGACTTTTCTGATTAATATGTCTTAGGTTTTTATGTCGAACAATTAATTATGTAAGAACATTTGTCTTCTTTCTTCACAAGTCACTTTGCTTTACAGTGTATTACACTTTACAGAATCTAGTTGACTATATTCCAATCCTTTTTAGTTTACAAAAGGTTATCAGGTAAATTCGGTAGTTTTTGAACACCTCACAACTTGAAGATTCCGATGATGATAACATTTATAATATGTCATTCGGCGTCACTTCGTTAATATTGTCAGGTGCATTGCTTTAATTGTCGGACGTCTGTCATCATTATAAAATGTATATTGAGCCCTAGGGCAAATGGACAATGTTTAATGAAATAAAATTCTACGTTGAACAAAATATTGTGAGTAGTGAACGTTCATGAGTAAACAATTAATACATATATAGAGGTAAACCTTGTTCAGGTGTAGAATACATACCAGCAGTAATTTAAAGGCCCATTATGCCTCAGAAATGTTATAATTTTACTTCTCAAAAACTTATTTTGGTTTCTTGTAACAGTTTTCAAAAATATACGCATTTGCTTAATAATCTATCTTTTGCATCTTTAGCTCCGTTTATGAATAGGGAAATAATCGACGAAAAGAAACACTGATACTGTTAATTTCATTTAGAACAATTTAATTTTTTTCCTATTTAACAAGGTATTCTGAAATTTGATGTTTGTCGCCAGACGGGCGTTAACTTCTACATTTCTCAATTTTCGCAACACTGTACATAAAGTCCTTAAATGTTGAGGTGCAAATTGATAGGACCTTAATGATTGGACTTTTTAAGTTAAGCTAAAATATGGCCCTTTGTTTGAGTTATTTCATACATCATTAATATATTCTTTTCTGTGAGTAATTCTTCCTTCAATTATTATGGTATTTAAACCAAAATTTTACATACCTGCTGTCACAAAGTGCACCTTGCAAAAAGGAATTAATAAGGAGTTTAATAATATTTCATAGTATAAATATACACACAATATACAAATTCACAATTTATCAAGTGTACATACAAAGGGATTGTGCTAAATGTTCTAGCAACATAACAGTAGGCCCTTAACTGAGGATGCGCTTTTTGTCCACAAGACCTTCAAACATTTCTAAATGGATTTCAAGACATTATTTTTATATTATATCAACCTGCATTTGTAACAATTCCTGTCGCTGGGTGTTTGTTTCTTTTGTTAAATTATATTATTTTTTACATATTTTCAGGAACCCCTGGTTGGAGTTTCAGCTATGTTTGGACTTCGGCTGCTTTCACTTCTGGCATGTGTTACCATGGTAACGGGTGATGACAATTTTAATGAAACTTTTCACGTCTATCGACTGGACTCTACAGTAATAACCTATGAGTATCCATGGCAGCCTTCTTCGGAATGCTTCTACGACCAACGTTTAGATATGCTTACATGCGTGAAAAATCATCCATATGCGAATGTAACATCAGTATGGAAAGAATCACCAGAAGATGTCTTATACATAAGCGTGAACTGCCTTTCACGAGGACAATACCGTAAAAATGCATGCATTTGCAAGTCTTCAGCGGCTAGTTCAAAGGATGGCTCCGATAGGGAGTCGTATATTCCTTGTCAGCTGAGGCGATTAGACGAAGGTATCTTAAAACGTCTGGTTAATTTAGAAGTTGTTGATCTGTCGTTTAATCAAATAACAACAGTCTCTCGGCGGGCATTTACTGGATTAAAGAAATTGAAATATTTATCGCTTAACAATAACATGATAAAAGAAATACCGTCAGGACTTCTCTGTCAGACTCCAAACTTGGAATATTTGGGATTTAGTGAGCTTGTTTTGACTTCGTATCCAGATCAGAGTTTTAGATGTAAAGGAAATTTTACCAGTTTGAAAGTGATGGAAATAAGAGGAGGAAAATTTACAGATATACCAGACGATGCTCTGGACCATCTGCCTGCGCTGCAGTCGTTAGATTTGAGTTTTACTCACATCACGCAAGTAAAGAAAAGGGCTTTCTCCGGAAGTCGTTTCTTAGAATTTTTAGACTTGTCGAATTGCAACATATCTAGTATATTTCCATATTTCTGCGATTATTTACCACATATTTCACGCCTGTATTTGCATGACAACAATTTTACGACATTTGATTTTACGACAGTCGAAAAATGTTCTTCCTTGACCCACCTTGACCTTTCTTCAAATTATATTGGTACGTTGTCAGGTAATATGACTCATTTGAAGGCACTAACCGCGATTAATCTAGGGTTTAATAGACTTGAATATTTAAACATGACTTTTAAAGGGCTAGACAATCTGACTGCCTTTTTCTTAACTCACAATAATTTAACAACCCTGCATGATCACATGTTTGAGGGGTTGCTTAATTTGATTATTTTGGATATATCAGGAAACAGAATCAACGATAGCACAAACTTTGATTCCGTCTTTGGTGACCTTGAAAATCTGCACTTACTTGACCTTAGTTTCAACAATATTAATACGGTTTCAGACAAAGCCTTTTCAAGCTTACAGACATTGAAGCAGTTACTTCTTAATCAAAATTCTTTAGACAAACTACAGCCATTATCGTTTAATGGTCTCACTTCTCTCGACCATCTAAGTTTGGACAATAACCGTCTGTCAACACTTCCAGACGACATTTTCAAGCCGTTTATATCCGAAAATGAAACAATCCTGAGTCATTTGACGATGAGCTACAATAAATTGTCAACATTATCAAACATTGCCAACTGGCCAAAAACTAAATATCTTGATATATCAAATAATAATTTAGAGTCAGTACCATCAGCTTTAGATTATTCAAAAATGGAAGTGCTCAATGTTTCACACAACAAAATTGTGTCGTTCTTTGGAAAACAAGAAAATCTGATAGCTGACTTTGCAAGCATGACTTCAATCGACTTATCATATAACGCTATAGTTGATATTGACACGACTAAACTCCGTACAATGACCAACCTGACTCATATGAACGCCGAAAGTAACAAACTGGATTTTGTTCTCAACAGTGCAACCTTTAAAAGCATGGGAAACTTGAAGGATTTGAACCTAGCAAATAACAGTATTCATTCTATTGATAACCCTTTCAGTGCGGGTTCATTGCAAAATCTTACTGTTCTGAATATTTCAAGGAACTTGATACAAAATTTAGGCAATTTGTCGCAGAATTACAATGGATCGATGCTAGAAACAGTTGACATGTCAAAATGTAATATTTCAACTATTGGAGAACACACGTTCCGAGGTTTACTCAAACTTAAGAGTGTGGATCTGCGTGAAAATGTTATTGAAACTTTCCCGCCATTTTTGGCCGATGTATCAACAAACTATAATATTGTCGATAATCCTTTACTTTGTGCATGCAACATGTCTTGGTTGAAAGAAATGTATGTAAACTTTACGGAGGAAAGTAAAAAGGTTCCAGTAGCTAATTATAAAGTTTCCAAGTGTAGAGTTTATACTGAACAAGCTGTGTACATTCCAACGGATTTAAAGCGTCAGCAATTTCTGTGCCCGGATGTAGATGATTGTGACTCGCAATGCTCGTGCTTTAAAACAAATTTGAACGGAAACATTACAATTATTGAATGCCGTCATAACTTAAGTGTCATGCCAAAGTTGTCCCCGAAAGCGCTTTCTATATTTCTGGACGGAAATGATTTTGTTGAAAGGACATCGCTGTCAGAATTGTTGAATTTAACGGAAATGGAAGCCAAAGAATTATATATGAATAAAAGTAAAATATCATACTTAAAATCGGAATACTTTTCTTCATTTGGGCGGCTAGAAATTTTAGATCTTGCTTTTAATCTATTGACAACTTTGCCGTCTGGAATATTTGAATCTCAGACAATGCTCAAGCAATTGTATATGAATGACAATTTATTACAAACAATTGAAGTAAACGTGTTTAATAATTTATACAGCCTCAAAGAACTTGATATAAGTGGAAACAATTTGGTGGTCTTATCACCTACAACTGTAACAGAGCTATCTGATTTGGACTATATGAGATATTATTTTCTTGCACGAAATAAATGGACTTGTGGCTGCGCAAACCTTGGTTTCAAAGACCTGGTTGATGACGTGCAGAATAAAATACGTGATAGAAACTCACTTGTCTGTGAACAAGGAACCTTGAAGAAAGAAATACGATACATGCCTAGATCTGATTTTCTTTGTTCAGTCAAAGACAACTCAAAAGATTCAAAGAAAACGATTTTTATACTTGTTATTGTTGTTATTTGTATAGTGTTGATTTTGTTGGCTCTGTTTGTATACTTCAGACGTGAAGTGTTGTCTGTTTTGTATTATTTAACCGGATGTCACATACCTGGTAAAGCCAGATATATCGGAGTTCAGTTTGATGCATACCTGACCTTTGATCCTGCCGACCAGCACTGCTCTACTTACGTTCAAACCATACTGATGCCAAAATTGAAAAACAATTCTTTTAATATTCAGACATCATCAGATGTGATTCAAGACTTGGAAGTCACCAGAAAAGTGATCGAGGACAGCCGCTGTACTATATTCATTATAGACAAAAATTTTGCGACAAATTCATTTCTGTTGGACACATTTCTTATAGCTACTGAGAGACACAGAGCTGAGAAACGTCATAGAGTCATAATAATTATACACGGTGACATTGACCTTTTAACATTAGAACCGGAACTTCTGAAGCGCATGCGCAAGGGAGATTACATAACGGCTAGATCAAAACTCTGGTGGCAGAGACTAGTTTATGAACTTCCGGAGCAGAATTCTGGTTTCCGGCATGGGTTAGAGAATGATGAAGATGATGTAGTTGTTTTCAGTTCACTTGCCGAGGACCAGAGCAAATATCAACAGTTTTAATAAATTGCATTTTAATAAATTGCATTAGGCAAGTAAATCTTAGACAGAATGCAAATAATAGAGTGGTTGTTGTATTATCACGCCAGTATTATGTTTGTTTGGAGTTGTTCAAATGGGCTTTTGCCCATGTACGTCATAGACAAAGGACAATATATTTAACATAATTATAGACAGACCAATCATTTCATGATAATGCTCCAGACAATATCACCCATTTTTCAGATGGAGACACTTTGATAATATGATTGTAATTTTTAAGACCACATCTTTATTAGTTTGCTAGAACCGAAAGTGATATGCTTTTTCAGTGTAGTCTGGCCAGGCCTGATACTGTATGCAACTTAATTGTTGTGCTAAACTGGAATTGAAATATCTTAAACTTTGAACTGACTGTTCCAAATGTTCCAAATACATTACACAAAACCAGAAGGTTCAGGGTACATATAACAAAACATGTTCAAATCTATATAATAAGTTGATAGATATTTTATATAAGATTTTTTGTGTGTTTCATAGAATTTAAACACCTAACACTTGTACATGTTGCCTTGTATGTCAAATCTGTTAGTATTAAATATAGAGTGTCAATAATAAACATTATAATGCAGGCTATTTGACTGAAAAACTGGCAAAGGTTACATATGATATTATTGTATGAAATATGGTAAATTGTTTATTGTTTATGATTATGTTGTTGCATTTATGACATGTACGAAGTTGTATGTCTGTGATGGTTAAAATCTGTAGAATATAGTAGCATTTCAATGATATTCAATCAAACCCTATTAAGGAAAATTATTGGGCTTACACAAAATGTTTTATGAACAGCATTCTAGCATGTTACAAGTGTCCTCATCCATTTAATTTGAAGATACATTGAATTATGTTTGTTCTTTATTATGAATTCTTCCTCAACTACCTAACATGCATTACACTTCTCAACGTCTAGTCTCAAATACATACTTTGTTCACGCATCTAGTTTGTTCAGGCATCTTCTTTGTTGAAACATGTAGATTGTTTTTAACATCGCGTTGATTCAGACATCAAGTCCAATGTAACTCGCTTTAAAACCCAAGTATCAGACATATTATTAGAGACTTGTATACACATTTACATGTATTTTTTGTATTTTGGAGATAATCATGACATTTTGTTACAATCCTGATAAAACGAATCTGTGTTTTCACATATACATTCCTGTACTTTAACCATGAGAAATAAACGGTGCTATGAATAATTTGAATTTGTTACTTTATTGTTAGCTCACCTGAGCTAGCTCAGGGTGAGCTTAAATTAGGATCGTTGAATGTCCGTCGTCCGTCCACATTTGTTTGTTAACACTCTAGCTGTCACATTTTTACCTCGATCATCATCAAACTTTGTCAGGATGCTTGTCTATGTAATTGCTCGTATGAGTTCGAACATGGGTCATCTCGGATGAAAAACTAGGTCACAGGGGCTAAAAATGAAGAAAAAAATGTTAACACTGTATTGGCTACTGTTTTGATCGAAATATCCTGGAAATTGGTCTGAAAGTCTGTTTTGATGATTTCTAGGTAAAGTTTGAATATGGGTCACCTGGGGTCAAAAACTAGGTCACACTGCTCAAATATGGAAAATCCTTGTTAACACTCTAGTGGTCGCATTTTTGACTCACCTGTCACGAAACTTGGTCAGGGTGCTGGTCTAGGTAATTGCTCGGATGAGTCAGGTGAGCGATCAAGGGCCATCTTGGCCCTCTTGTTAATGTTTGTACAAACGTCAATCAACGAAACCTTCTATTGTTACTAGTGTCAATACACAAAGTTTGACGGAAATGGTCGAGAAGCAACGATATGCTGTACAAACCGAAATTAGTATATGTTATCAAATACATGTACTTGATAAGCTTGACAGAATATTATTTGGTTATAAAAATAGAGTGAAGTTAATTCATCTGTCTCTGGCTATGTGTGTCACGTGTGTTAAAGGGTTTCACTCCTAAAACCGTATTATTTTGAAATTCTTACATAGATCCATTGATGCACTAAAAGGAAAACAAAAACATACAATAGATAAAGTATTAAAAAGATGCCAAGAATGAAATTGAAAATCAATTTTGTGCCCTTCTTAGCACGAGCTGTGTTAAAACGATTGAAAGGTTTTCAATCTTGCACTATAGTAAAAATCATTAATCTGGGAAAATGGAGTGAGCGAATAATTGGAAATTTTGCACTCAACCTATATCATAGGGTTCACAAATATAAAAAAATCCTGTTCCTTCATATCTGTGTCCGTACAAATTTTACAAAAACCACTGCAATCCGTAGCCGTCAGAGAGCTGTGTATATCTTTTCAATTTTAATCTTAATTTTTAATATTTGATGTTTCTTTCATTATGCATAATGTATACAAAAAAGTCAAGAATTTAACGTATTTTGTAAAGGAATATTTCGCTAAAATAACGAAAGTATTTGGTATGTAACGTGATACTGTAAATGTATAAGTTACCGACATAAACTACTTCTTCTTCTCTTTTTCTCTATATTTAACATTAAGATGAGTCTCATTTCCTGCCTGCTATGCATTTCAAATTTTGTTTAAATGACTGGTATAGCAAGTTAGAAGTAACATTTATTATAGTAAAATTGCGTGGCGGCTACAGTTGTAACTTCATTTCAAGCCTATTTCATAATTTTCTAATTTCCTAAATATTTGAACCACATGACATCGCTAATGAAAACGTATACAATGCCGAAAATCATTACAATTTTAGGGGAAAAAAACGTTTGTAAATCAATTTATCTATATGACGACCATGATCACTCTATCAGTTAACCTTTAAGTAAATGTAAATTAGTGTCTATAATTATAATTATTAATACATGTTGAAATATGTTTTTTTTTTTCAAAACGGCTTATATTAAGTTTTTTTTATATATATGATCATTACATGTGCTGGGATTGACAAATATGCATTTTATTTGGATTTTAAAGGCATTTTGAGCTCCAAACCCCAAGTGTCTGTGCAATTCTGGTCACGAGATATACATATCGTCACGTGAGTTTTAGCAAATCGTGACGTTACTGCTGCTAGTAGTTTTGGCGTACTAATACACAAACAAATGCATGCATAAGTTAATATTTTCAATTGCTACCTTCAAAAATACCTTTGTAATTAATATAATTAAACGTACATGTATACTAGTAATACAAAATCTTACAGAATACGAAAATCTACTCATCGACGGTGAGTGATTTATTATTTTTTTTTGTTTTTGTTTTTTTATTATTATTATTATTATTGTTATTATTATTATTATTATTTTACAACTATATTTACTGCGTAACAATTTATGTAATTCGGTTCTGCTCGCTTTTGAACAAAAATTTTATAGTCTCAGAAAGCGTCTAGTTTAGCGAAAAAATCCATATTCTGACTTGGACATAATATTATTGATCCTACCAGATGAGGAGCATATTTTGATAACTTTTTTTTTCGATTTCGAGTTATTTTTGTTTAATATGAACTATTCTTGAAGAAACTGAAATGCTTGCAAGCCCTTCTTAATTTTTTCGATAATTAATGTTGTTACGTGAGTAAAGATGCGGTCGGTGCAAATGGTGTGACTGTTGTATCTTTATATGAGCCGCGTCACGACAAAACCAACATAGTGTGTTTGCGACCAGCATGGATCCAGACCAGTCTGCGCATCAGCGCAGTCTGACCAGGATCCATGCTGTTCGCTTACCAACCCTATTACAAGTAGAGAAACTGATAGCGAACAGCATGGATCCTGATCAGACTGCGCGGATGCGCAGGCTGGTCTGGATACATGCTGGTCGCAAACCCATTATGTTGGTTTTGTCGTTTCGCGGCTCATATTATGTCCCAGGGTACACGTAAGTGTTATACATACAATATCATGTATATTTAAAATTGGCTTCATATCTCCTTTTTACCAAATTGCAATATTATGATTATATAGACCTGGATTTATACAGGTCAATAACCCAGTATAAACGTATATCTGCAAAAGTAATCATTTCATTGCTGACATGAGTGAATTATGAAATAAGAAAATGAATAGATAACTAGATACATAATTATACATGTATAGCATTCTTTTTAAGACCTTTTACTTTTTTACTTTTTATCCTTTATTTTTTTAATGTTTTTATCCTTTCTTTTTTTATTCGCACTGCAAACGGTACTTTCAATCCACGTCATTACAAAATAAAGGTCGATATATATATTTTAAATAGTTTTAACACATCTGCGGATGTTTCAAAATTCAAAAATGTACCAGTTCATGTTAAATGTTGAATTCTGTTTAAGCCGGTGCTAGGGGGCGTGGACTATAACTTGCACTTTCCATTACCGTCCATGAACAGGCACAATCACAGCGAGTCTGCAACATTTTCAATTTTGCCGTGTTGGGCTTTCTTTAGGGATTCTTATTTTCTCTATTTACTGCATTTGAATGATTTGTCCCGCAGTAGAAATATGGTGATAAAAGCTGGAAAATCAGTCAGTCTTTGTATATCCTCGACTGACATTTTAATCATTGTGAATATTTTCTTAAAACCTTAGTACATTTTTCTCAAAATTTCTTAATTATGTGGCTCGTGCGGAGGTATGTAGCTTAAGTTAACAGAGTTAATAATTTAGTGGTATTTTATCAAAATGAGTCCAATATCACAAATAGTTACTTCTTCTACACCGTACAGCGCATGCGTATTGAGTAAATGGAAGCGCCGAAGTCTGCAAAAATTTCAGAAACCGGCTT
This sequence comes from Ruditapes philippinarum, assembly GCF_026571515.1. Taxonomy (NCBI): domain Eukaryota; kingdom Metazoa; phylum Mollusca; class Bivalvia; order Venerida; family Veneridae; genus Ruditapes; species Ruditapes philippinarum. Next base: position 163,488 of record NW_026860859.1, read on the forward strand.
TAAATTCCTTCAGTATTGTAGGACAGCATTTCAACAAACTCCTTTAAGTCAGTTCAAAATACATTAAACAAAATGGCGAGCGTTTCTTACCATATCGCCAATCTTCTTGAGAAGGTAAATTGAACGATTAGAATTGTATTGTTTTTACCCCACCCACACTAATTTTATTGTCAAAATAGTCAATTTCAAATTATAAGTGTCATTAAAGTTCAAAGCAATGGTATATTTCCATTTTTCCAGTGGTAACTTTGGTAAATGTTTTTGCATTTTCAGTCATACAATCATTCAGTCTGGACATTTTAGATTTTCAGTTTTTCCTGGGCTCCAGAAAACTTGTGCATTTGCGTGAATCACTAGGCTACTGGCTAGTGATCAGGGTTCTCACTAGGACTTTAAAACATGGAGTCCATGGACTCCCAACCCTGAAAAAGTTGGAGTCCAAAAGCGTGTCGCAATTAATATGTTTACAGATTAGTCATTCAATGTGCATTAGCATTGCTGATATTTTGAATCTTCAAGAAGACTTTCAAAGTTTTAGTTATTCAAAAGAAACTCTGAACTACATAGTATAATTATTGTTTTGTTGTTAATATTTATTATGAAATGATTTTATTTTAATGCATCAACACATGGAAATCGGTTTTCTTGTTTGTTTGTTTTTTCACTTTTATACCAAATCAAATTTTATTCTGATTAAATAAGTCCATGCTAAAGACAAAAAGTTTATATTTGTAAAAAAAAACGTAAATGTATATAGGCAGCGTTTAGCGGAATGAATAGGAAAATCGTGTACAGCTTCACACAGTGTGTAAGAGATTCATCCGATCGACAATTATTTTAGCAAATATCTTCAAAAGGGGGCAAATTGAAGATCGATATTTAAAGATTTAATGTTGATTAAATAATAAAGGAACAATTCATTCACATGTTTGGCTTGGAAACTGAAAATTTTTGCGAAATTTTAGGGTTTCTGGCGAACGTGAAATCGCCGATGTTCAGGATCAATTTTCGGATAGAATCTAAATATCAAAGAAAAGCGTATGTGTATTTTGGTTTGTTGTCCTGGCATTTCGGCACAATATCTTAAATTCTTAATACTTTTATAGAACGTTTTTGCAAGAATGAAACTAAAGCAAAATTGTGCCTAGAAAATGCCGAAAATATTCGACAATCATTCAAAATTACACTCATTTGTAATTTGAGAAAACAGTCTTTAAACTTGCGGCGTAAATAGTCGATAATTTTATCCTTTAGTCGGTAAAATTTGCTAATTTCCAATCAACTGTTGATCAAAGATATAAAATTATCACCTCGTGTTATATCTGGTAATTACATGTACAGCGCGTGTATACATTAGTCTGATCACTATTGCGTGATAATGATCGGAAGCGTTATCGCTAATTGGCTAATCGCTTCACGGGTCGATGTGCATAGGACCGCCTACATGTACCTATAGACTGACACGCGCTGACATATTTGTGGTTGTAAACAATCGGTAATGTTTATGCGTCCCCAGGCAAAATTAAGCGTACGTGGAATCCTTGCTCTGAAAAATATGCGTCCAGCTGTAATAAACATGCGTCCGAAATACGCCGAAATAATTGTCCCCGAGAACCCTGGTGATGTTAACTTACACACAGAATGTCTGAATGTGGCCGGCCTTGTGAGTGCTGTAGCACACATAGATAACATTAATGATGTGTATAAGTTATGCTGCCATAAGTGAAATTGAAATCACAATATAATCAATAATAGAGTCAAAGTCTAACAAGTTTAAGAAAAACCCGTAGTTGATCAGGGCACTGCCATTTGAAAATCTTGAATGGGCCCTCGGGTTTAAATTTTTTAAGTTTACCTAAGACCTCTCAATGTTCACAATATTTTTTTTCAAGAATTTGCGTCTTTCGGCAGACAACATGGAATTTCATCTTGTCCAATGCCCAGAAAAATCGGTGAGCTTTTCTCCTTGCAATTCATTCTGTAAATCAGGGAATGGAATGGGTTGGGAGAGCGATGGGAATGGATAGTTAAAGGGAAAGATACTACGAAGAGGGGAATGTCTGAAAGAGGTCAATTGGGGATAAAAGAAATAAAAACTCTTGCCCAGTTATAACACTCCGTGCTCAGTTACTGAAAATGCAGAAATCACGTTGTATAAAACTACAAAGGCATTTCTATATGTTTTCTGTCCATAAACAGATTTACAACCATGTAAAAGTCTTGTTCAGAGTCAAAGACAGTGACCCTAATTTTCTGGACATATGATATTCATTGCAATAAAACCCCTTTCTACAACCTATACTATTCCAGGGATAGACCTAAAATTTAGGGAGAAGTGACTTCTCCCTCCAGTGAAAATAGGGAGAAGTTTTTACAGGGTTCGACACTAACTGTTTTAACAAGGGATCCCATAGGAATCCCTGAGATTTAATTCAGGGATTCCTCCTAAATGTCAGGGATTCCTCAGATCAAAATAGTAAAATATGAAGGCGAAGAATAACAAGGGAGTGTAGCAATCAGATTTCAAATTCTTTTTTTAAAGGCCACATACATGATATATTGCCTTGTTTCAGATGCAGAAAATGTAGTTTATGAGCCCTTTGGTTTTTTTTGTTTGCTTGGATTTTTACAGCATGTCAACACATAACTGGCCATATGAGCCCTTTGGAAATATTGCTGTTTAAAGTTTTAAAAGTGTTTCAAAGTGTTTTCTTTACTTGTATATATATATAATTGGACTGCTAAGATAAATTAAAACATAATACATTTTTTACATGCACGTAAACAGAATAACATTAAGCTCACCCACTGAACAAGAGTTCGATTTGAAAATAAAACCTGTTTTCTCCCTGGGGTTGGTAATTGTGAACCATGCAGTTTCTGTAAATGAAGGTATAATGCAAGTGACTGGGCAATGGGACTTAGGGTTTGAACTTTTGAAGTTAAGTAGGAACTGGGGAAACATTTTCCAAGATAGCCTAGGGTTCACTGAAATAGAGCCAACAAATCATCTTTAAAAACTTACAGGTAATGATTAGGCTCCATATTCCAGTAAGTTCTGGTATGGATAACTTTTGGAAAATATTTACTTTCATGTCATTTAAAAAGAAATGTTTAATTATGATCACTTTAAAAAGATAAGTGATTTTCAGCTTACTGTACACGTTTTGTGTTTAAAAGGAAATATCCCATAGATTGTTGTAAATTAAATATTTTGTTAAATATTTACTAAAGCTAAAATATCAAGAAAAAAGTTTTGTTTGTACCTTCAAATGATTTCGTTTTTAAAAGTAAAATTGTAAAGTGTAATATCCAAATTTATTACAATTTATCTCAATTTTTACACTGCAATGTCCGATTCTTTTCCTCCCTGTGTGTATTGATTTTTTTTAAGTTTTGACATATGCCACATCAAAGGCACTCAACAACAGTCATGTAGTTCAGAACACTGATTGGCCCAAAGAACTGTCAGATGAAATATACGTCATTTGGTGTATGTTTCACCTTAGGATTTTTCTAATTTTTTTGTCGGTAAATTATGCATGACCTTGATTGACCTTATAACACTTCAGTCTTTAGTTAGACATTTAAGCATATAAGGCTGCAGAGTTTCAAAAAGGATTTTAAGCTGAAAAGTATGGATTCTTTTTATTCTATTTATTAATTATACTTTTGCTGTACTTCAGGGAGAAAAAAAATACATCAGTAATCTTTTTGTTTTTTCACTTTTTTTACGAAAATTTACAATGATCACAAATGCCGATTTTTGGCACACAAAAAAAACACGTACTTGTTAACTTCGTAGCTACCGCCGGCAACGCTGATCTGCACATATTTGAAGTGCACACCGCTCGTGTAAAAAATTATACGATAATTATATTTCTTTCTTGAATTTTCACAACTTAACAGGGCTTTTTTTGACAGGTTGGGGAAGCAGCCCTGTCCTTAATTTTGGGGAAAAATTACACGGTATATTTGCCAAAGGGGAAGAAAAAACTTGATGTAAATTCAATTTTGGGGGAAAACTGCATGATTTTAAAGAATTTTCTTTGGGGAAGCAGCCCTATAACGGCCCCTACTAAAGAAGGAAAAAAGGCCCTGCTTAATATTATGAAGTCAATGCATGATATAAAATTATTCAAGAATGTTTCTTTAGCCAAAATATTTTTCATTATATATCGCAAATGAGTTGATAGCAGTCACTGCACAAAGGAAATCTGGCGTACATGATTCAAGAGCGTAGATTTTACCGGCGGGACTTTTCTTTTCTTTCTTGAACCTTGCAGTTGTGCCAGTCTTTATTAACACTTTTCTTGAATATTTGTGATTCAATGATATTAATTCAGACAATTTCAAAAATTTACACAGCAATTTTTCAGGGATCCCAACGGAATCCCCAGCTAGGAATCACAGAGATTCCTCCCGACTTTTTGGGATCCTCGGAATCCCGGGATCCCGTTAATGTCGAACCCTGTTTTAGGGACAAGGAGAAGTGCATACGAACTGCATTTTTTTGAAGTGTTGATGTTCCATTTCTAAGTTTTAAGATTGATTAACATTATGTGGAGTACATAACAGTTTATTAAGTAACTCATAACAATATACAGCAAAATTACAAATGTGGCAGTTTTTTTCCCTTCTATACCATCTTTATCATAGGTTTTGTGTAGCTTGTTTTGATTTTAATGCTGCAGCCATGTGATGTTGTGCTGAAATAAAAGAAAAAAATATTTTAGTATCACTAGTAGGCCCCTAGGCCCTATACATGTATTTCATTATTTTCCCCAGAAATAGGGAGTGCCGAGTCAAAGTTCATATAAACTTAATAAGGTTTATGTGGATGCTTTTTTCTTTATTTCATTTATTTATTATCCCCCGCCGAAAAATTTCGGCGGAGGATATAGAAATAGTCTCCGTCCGTCCAACCTTCCGTCCGTCCGTCCGTCCTTCCGTTCGACATTTTTGTCCGGAGCATATCTCTAAAAGTATTTGAGTTATCAACTTGAAACTTCATAGGTGGATAGACCTCATTTGGGAGGAGTGCAGTGCACAAGAATGATAACTCTACCTTGCATGATTTTTGAGTTATTGCCCTTTGTTATTTTTCAAAATTGATTTTTGTCCAGAGCATAACTCCAAAAGCCTATGAGATATTAACATGAAACTTTAGGTGCATAGATCTCACTCAGGAGGTGTGCAGTGCACAAGAATGATAACTCTACCTTTCATAATTTTTGAGTTATTGCCCTTTGTTATTTTTCATACCTAATTTTTCACCTGAGTGGAGCATAACTCAAAAAGTGTTTGAGATATCAACATGAAATGTCATAGGTGGATAGATCTTATTGAGGAGGAATGTTGTGCGCAAGAATGATAACTCTTCCCTATACAATTTTTTTGAGTTATTGCCCTTTGTTTTTTTTATGCTATTTTGTCCAGAGCTTATCTCAAAAAGTATTTTAGGTATCAACTTGAAACTTCAAAGGTGGATGGATCTCATTGAGGAGGAGTGCAGTGCTTAAGAATGATAACTCTACCCTGCATTATTTTTGAGTTATTGCCCTTTGTTATTTTTCAAAATTAATTTTTGTCCAGAGCATAACTCAAAAAGCCTTTGAGATATCAAAATGAAACTTCATAGGTGCATAGATCTCACTCAGGAGGTGTGCACTGCACAAGAATGATAACTCTACCTTTTATAATTTTTGAGTTATTGCCCTTTGTTCTTTTTCATACTTAATTTTTCAATTCAATTTTTTTCTCAAAAAGTATTTGAGGTATCAACTTGAAACTTCATAGGTGGATAGATTTTACTGAGGAGGGATGCAGCACACAAGAATGATAACCTACCCTGCATTATTTTTCAGTAATTGCCCTTTGTTATTTTCAGCCATCAGTATTCACATAGGTTTCATATCTGTAATCACTATAGCCATCAGTTTTCATTACCAAAAGACCTCTTAAAATGGAATTATTCCGCTCTACTACATATACATTCTTCCAATGAGCAAACACATTCGGCGGGGGATGGCCATGTTGACATGGCTCTTGTTTATTTTTTAAAGAAAATCTAACGTGTACCTAGTTGTTAATTTTTTTTTTCTTCGACGGACTTTTTCTGCATAATGCATTAAATCTATCGGTAAAAAAGTTCTTTTAAAGAATAATAATCAAGGAATAAATCATCACCAACATTTATAACAGCTAGAGACCCATTTTCAAAATTGCTGAGACAATTGTAAACATCGATACATGTGACCAACACTTTTGGCGACACGCTTTTGTACAGATAAGATCACTAAACTTACCGACTAATTAATGCAATAAGTATGCCCCCAATTTATCCTAACTGGCATGAATCGCCAATACCCGAAGATGTCAACCATTCAATTCCAACACTCGCTAAATTGTCTCGCTGCGTTTCATTGGCTTTCCAATTTTACGGACCAATGAAAATGCGTTTAACAAATCGCTTTGAAATAGGAGGAGCGTAGACGATTACCGAGGTGCTTGACACTTTAGAATTTATTGCAACCGTTTGTTAAAAATTAGGGCGACTTTGTTTTCGCTTTTCTGAGCGATCCGGGCGAAATGGAGAGAGACAAGGCGTTTTTGTCGCCCAAGTCGCCTAGAAACTAGATCCCTGCTATACAACTGCATTAGACACTAGACAGTAATTATAGCACCTGTAGACACTTTGAAGTTTATGACAATAGCAAACATTACTTTTTAAAATTTATCTAGTTTTACATGTACAAATATTTTTTCTATTGAATTGCTAATGGGAAAATTTAAAACCTATCACTCTAGCGTGAATATTGAATGAAATATGGCCTATCAGCTTCAATTCCAGACAAAAGACAGGACTCTGTCAAAAGTTTTAACAAAAGTATACTTGTCTTTAGATTTACAATTTTGATTTAGTTTTTGTACTTTCCCACTGTTTTTAGTAAAGGGCATTAATTATACTCTTTAAGGTATTTCCATAACTCTTTATGCCTTTTTTTTCCCAACAAGTCAATGTGTAACTTTACTTTACTTATTCAGTAGTCACTTACAAGTACTTAAAAAAAAGTAATCAATAGTGCTACAGACAGCTTTTGTTTAATTTGGAGCCATCAACATTAAAGAAAGGGGAAAATATTGTAAAAATTGAGTGCTTTATTAAATGTATGCATTTTTTTTCTTTCATAGATGACATCCAATGACAAAGATTTTCGTTTCATGGCAACAAATGATTTAATGACAGAGTTACAAAAAGATTCAATCAAACTGGATGATGACAGTGAAAGAAAGGTTTGCTTCACTTTAGGGTTTTAATACTTGAAATAATATATTTTACTTGCAGTGATTTTTTTCGTTTAATTGGGAGGAGGCCTTAGCCTCATGATTTTGTGAAAATAAATCGCTAAAATTGCTAATTTGGGAAGAAAAAAGCAGGTTTAAGTTCAGATTTTTGGGAAAACTGCATGATTTTAAAGAAAATTTCAATAGGGGAAGAGGCCCTTTTTCGGAGTCTGTTTTATAAGTAGGAAAATCACTGACTTGATACATAATCTGAAGACTGACATTTTAGATGTTTGTTTTTTATGCCCCCAAAATGTGGGAGCATATAGCGTTGCACTTGTCCGTCCGTCAGTCAGTCCAAAATCTTGTGAACACAACTCCTCTTAAACCGGATGGCAGATTTTGCTTAAACTTAAAGGGATGAACAACCTTAATGTGTAGATGGTAGTAAAGGAAGGAATTTTCGCTGCGACCAAATTTAACAGAATTATGGCCCTTTGTTGAGTTTTTCACTAGATACTATGTAGAAATTTTGTGAACGCAACTCCTCTTAAACCGGATGGCAGATTTTGCTTAAACTTACAGGGATGAACAACCTAAAGGTGTAGATGGTAGTAAAGGAAGGAATTTTTGCTGCGACCAAATTTAACAGAATTATGGCCCTTTGTTGATTTTTTCACTATATACTATGTAGAAATTTTGTGAACGCAACTCCTCTTAAACCGGATATCAGATTTTGCTTAAACTTACAGGGATGAACAACCTTGACCAAATTTTACAGAGTAATGGCCCTTTGTTGATTTTTTCACTATATACTATATAGAAATTTTGTGAATGCAACTCCTCTTAAACCGGATGGCAGATTTTGCTTAAACTTCCAGGGATGAACAACCTTAATGTGTAGATGGTAGTTAAGGAAGGAATTTTTGCTGCGACCAAATTTAACAGAATGATGGCCCTTTGTTGATTTTTTCACTATATACTATATAGAAATTTTGTGAATGCAACTCCTCTTAAACAGGATGGCAGATTTTGCTTAAACTTACAGGGATGAACAACCTTAAGGTGTAGATGGTAGTAAAGGAAGGAATTTTTGCTGCGACCAAATTTAACAGAATTATGGCCCTTTGTTGATTTTTTCACTATATACTATGTAGAAATTTTGTGAATGCAACTCCTCTTAAACTGGATGGCAGATTTTGCTTAAACTTCCAGGGATGAACAACCTTAATTTGTAGATGGTAGTAAAGGAAGGAATTTTTGCTGCAACCAAATTTAACAGAATTATGGCACTTTGTTGATTTTTTCATTATATACTATATAGAAATTTTGTGAATGCAACTCCTCTTAAACCGGATGGCAGATTTTGCTTAAACTTCCAGGGATTAACAACCTTAATGTGTAGATGGTAGTAAAGGAAGGATTTTTTGCTGCGACCAAATTTAACAGAATTATGGCCCTTTGTTGATTTTTAGTTTTCAACTTGTGGCACATGTAGTTCAAAAAATATTTGACCTAGAGTCATAAGATTGACAGAACAGTGGCGTGCGGAGGCATCAGTGTCCTATGGACACATTTTTAGTTGTGTTGTTGATATGCTTTTCCTTAGTCAAAACCTCAAAAAATCAGTGCTATATTATACATGATGATGAAGTACATATGAAAAGTAATATGATATAGACATACTATATATATTAAAAAACGGTGTTCTATGTTTTACAGTAATCCTTGCCTATTAAACAGGGAAATTTTAGTGAGGTTTTAACATGATAGTGATTTAGCAAACTTGTTTAAATAGTATAAAAAGGGTGTTTCATAAAAAATAAAACATATTTGCCTAATAATGGATCTTGTTGGGAGTATGTTCTCAGTTTTATGGAAATTTAAGGAGTGAATTAGCTTGTCAGTCAGAATAAATCTGTATTCACTTATTTTATGAAAATAAAAAACACTTGAAGGTAAAAATTAATCTCCATCAAGGCAGTTGTAATACTAATATATTTTTCTGTGAAGATTTTCTTTTCTTTCTTTAACAGGTAGTAAAAATGTTGCTAAAACTTCTAGAAGACAAGAATGGTGAAGTTCAAAATCTTGCTGTCAAATGGTAAGTTTCTTGATATTTTAATAAGAAATTAATATTTAAACAAGCATATATAAGTCAAGTAATTCTTTCCTGCTTAATTTTTTGTTCTGGATTTTCCCTACTTTGACTTTGGTCCAGTCCATCCAAAGGACAAGGGATTTCAACACTAAGTCTATGGCCAAGTCAATGAGATTGTTGACTTTAAACCCATTAACTGTTGTGGGTTTGAATCTAAAAAGGGACTTTGGATTCTTTCATGTGGGGAAGAATGTCATTGTTTCTACTCAAGTGCCTGTCTGTGCCTTAAATAATGGATGGAAGTGTACCTGAGATTTTTCTCCACTGTAAAAAGCTGGAAAGTTGCTGTACTGTTTTTGTGTGACACTTTAAAAAAGAAGAAGAAATTCGGCTCAGAGTATAGAGCCTGATCAGACAGCATGATTATTGTGTTCAAGCTTGCATGGCTCTACGCTGGTGGCAAAAGCTATCTGTTTTTTCTGCAAAATTATTAAACGTCTAATAACTTTATCAGGGCAATAATTCAAAACTGTTACTTTTCATTTCAGCCTCGGTCCCCTGGTGAATAAAGTAAAGGAGTTTCAAGTGGAGACTATAGTTGAGACATTGTGTAGTAATATGTTATCTGACAAAGAACAGTTGCGAGATATTTCTAGCATTGGTGAGATGTTATATAACTAGCTTTTCTAAATAGGAAAAACCTCTAGGTCTTACATATACCCAGTAATGATAAAGCCTTAAGGATTATTTTATATAAGAGTCTCCCTACATGCATTTATCTCTCGTTATTGGGCCTCTTGATTTTAGGAAGAAGTATTGCTAAAAGTAAAAGGCTGGTGTAAGTTTGTATTTTTAAGAAAACTGCATAATTTGAAAGAAAATTTTGTTTGGGAAGAAGCCTTTTATAGGCCTCTTTTTAATAAGATGAGCATTTTTGATATAGAAATTTAAGATTGCCTCAAGGGCACTTGTCTGTTGTCAATGCCTTGATCTTACAGAAGAGCTAAATGTGTTAATTCATGAGAGCATAATAGATATTCTCTTACAGCGTATTTCAGTTGTATGTTAAAATTACATAATTTGATACAGCATGGCATTAATTCCTTGATACATTGTTATTGTTATGGTCATGTAAACTGATAACTAATGACATATTTTTGGCTTAAATATGCAGGGTTAAAGACAGTTATAAGTGAGTTACCTCCCTCATCAACAGCTCTTGCTGCCAGTATATGCAAGAAAATTACAGGTCGACTAACCAGTGCAATCTCAAAGGTATTATTGATTCTTTTTGTTTGGTTTTGATATTGAGTTATATCTTGTGTACATTGAGGGTTCACAAGTCAATGATAATGGACTTTGAATCACTGTTAAAACCTTATTTAAGAAAGCAGCATGATATTTGGTTTGGAACATTTTTTTCCGTTAATGTGCAATTTTCATGTGTGTTAGATAACTAAAGACATTCCATGTAACAGCTGTATCGGAAATTAACCATAAGATCATGCGACAACATAAATTTACTGTTCATAATTTTCATAAAAATGTCTTGTAAGATACAGCTTTATATTTTAAAGACTTTATAACAATGATATTTTACAGCAAGAAGACATGTCTGTACAGTTGGAAGCTCTCGATATCCTAGGAGATTTGCTGAGTAGATTTGGAGGTAAAACTATTCTATTTTTAGCTCGACTATACGAAGTATATGGAGAGCTGTCCTACTCGCCCCGGCGTCGGCGTCCGCGTCCAGATTTTAGATTAAAGTTTTGGTGCAGTAAAATATTTTTCACTATAACTTTGTCATTTCTTAAGGTATCAACTTCAAACTTCAAATATATCTTCCTTATCATCAACCACATCATATGTGACAAGGTTCATAACTCTAGCACCAATATTTTCAGATTTATCTCCCCTTGAACTTAGAATTTTCCTTAAAAAATACTATTTTTTACTGTTACTTCCTTATTTCTTAAGGGATCAACCTCATACTTCAAATATATGTACCTTATCATCATCCCCATCTTATGTGACAAGGTTCATAACTCTAGCACCAATATTTTCAGATTTATCTCCCCTTGAACTTAGAATTTTCCTTAAAAAATACTATTTTTTACTGTTACTTCCTTATTTCTTAAGGGATCAACCTCATACTTCAAATATATGTACCTTATCATCATCCCCATCTTATGTGACAAGGTTCATAACTCTAGCACCAATAGTTTCAGATTTATCTCCCCTTGAACTTAGAATTTTCCTCAAAAAGTACTATTTCTTACTGTTTCTTCTTTATTTCTTAAGGGATCAACCTCATACTTCAAATGTATTTACGTTATCATCATCCCCATCTTATGTGACAAGGTTCATAACTCTAGCACCAATATTTTCAGATTTATCTCCCTTTGAACCTAGAATTTTCAATAAAAAATATTTTTTTTACTGTTATTTATTTATTTCTAAAGGGATCAACTTCATATTTCAAATATGTTTACGTTATCATCATCCACATCTTATGTGACAAGGTTCATAACTCTAGCACCAATATTACAAGAATTATCTCCCCATAAACTTAGATTTTTTTACTAGAAAAATGTTATTTTTTATTATAACTTTTTTATTTTTAAAGGTATCTACCTCAAATTTCAAATACTTATTCCTTATCAACAATTACATTTTATGTGACATTGTTCATAACTCTTGATGCAATATTTACAGATTTATCTCTCTTTGAACTTAGGATTTTCTTTAAGAAATATAATAGCTTCTTTTCTTTTTAAGGTATCTACTTCAAACTTCAAATATATGTTTCTTATCATTACACAAATGTTGTGTGACAAGGTCCATAACTCTAGCATGACTATTTCTAGCATTATTCCCCTTGGAATTTATGTTAACAAATATTATTTTTTTACTATAACTTAATACATAATTATACATAATTGATTTTTCTTTCATAGTTTTGTCCTCCTTACTGCGTCCAGTATTTCATTAGTCGAGCTTCGCTGTCTCCTGTGACAGCTCTTGTTATCATTTAAATAATGTAAAGATACTAGTTTTTAATACACAGATATTTTATGCCTTTTGTAATGACAGAATTATTATAAAAATTGTAATTTTTTGTAATGTGAAGTATTTCACTGTGAAATTTTATCTATAATTCCAAACAGCATGCTGAACAATTCTTGGTGTTAAAAAAAATGATGTTAAGAATATTTGTCTTTAAAACTTTAAAGATTGAAATGTGTACCATAGTTAGGTGCCATAGCAAAATTGAAATCTGCTGTAGGACCAAATCATGGAGAATATTTGGATGTATTGTTCCAGATCAGGACCGGACGCAAATTAGCTTTTAGGGGACTAGGGGAATTTTGTGTTGTTTTGAACAAAAAATCTCCGTAACTCAAAATGTGAAGTATATGATATTATTTTGAAAAAAGGAAAATTTAAAAAATGTATAATATTGCTAAGGGTCTTGTGCTTTGGGCTGGTAAAACTTAAAAGAAAAAAAAATAGATAGGATTTTTTTTTCCAAAAATAGTGATGAAAAGATGTATATTAATTTAGGAGACAATTTTCAGCCAAAAAAAAAGTAAAATGAGGACCCTTTGCATGTAAATCTGTAAAGCTTCTATAACTATTGCATGTAACAACATGCATGATGTAAAGTTGGTTTAATAAAATAATAATTATATATATATTTTTTTTTTTACAGGATTGTTGATAAGTTTTCACCCAACCATTTTACAATCACTAACTCCCCAATTGTCCAGCCAGAGATTAGCTGTCAGAAAAAGGGCAATTATTGCAATAGGTAAGAAATTTCTGTTTTCTCTATGTAGTTGAGAAGTGTTGTTTAAGATGATACCTACTTCCAAGTGATCAAATAGTTTCATGTATTTTGATTGTCCAACAACTTAAATATAAAATTTTGAAGGCTTTCTGTAGCACATATTAAAGGATTTTTAGTGAAAAGAAAAAAAAACTGATTAAATGTGATTTGGGAGCATATGCTTGTGGTATTATCTGATGAATTAGTGATAGTGCTAAATTTGTTTGTTTGTTTACAACAGGATATCTTGTAATGAGTTGTAACAACACATTGTTTGTGGAGTTGATAGATTATCTGTTATCTGAACTGGCCAAAAACACTAGCACATCTACAACTAGAACATATATACAATGTGTAGGCGCCATCAGGTATGATTAACTCATATTTCACAGTAAATTTTATAATACTATATAAATGATTTCAGTTGAGAATGCTCTATCTTTCTAGATAACATTTGGACGGTAAATTCAAAATTATACAAAATAGTTAAAGAAGACAAAAATACTCACTGGCAAATATAAATAATTGTTTGCCTCTTATTTCTGAGAAGTAGTAAGCCATTATATTATGTTAAAATGACTGCTATACTAATAATCTAGCAAATGTGTCCTTGTAATGGTTATATTTGACAGTGTTTGGAATTTATGGAGTCTGTATGCCAAGTGGTTAAAATAGCTCTCACTGCTCTGGTTTTGAATCCTGCTCATAACTTATGATTCTTTTATGCATGGAAGCTATTCAGCTGGCTTATAGAAGGCCAGTGGTGTCTCTCTGATGCTTGAACAAGTGGTTCCCAACCTGTAAATCATGAAAGTCATAGTGTGAGCTTTACAGTGACAGCATGATCTGAAACAAACAAAACATGAGATAAAAGAATTTACTGGCAATACTAACAGACAAAATAAAGTCTACAGTTATATTGATTTTTCTCTGTTTTAAGTCGTCAAGCAGGACACAGATTTGGGGAACACTTGGAGAAGATTATGCCACACATAATAAAATTCTGCCGTTTAGAAGATGATGAACTTAGAGAGTACTGTCTGCAGGCCTTTGAGTCTTTCGTCAGAAGATGTCCAAAAGAAATCTCACCTTTTGTTTCTGATGTATGTGTTCAATTTCCATTTTAAGTCTATAAATTAAGTTCATTAAGTGCTGCAGTGTTTTTCAAAAAAAGGGGAAAAAAATATGTTGATGTAGGTAGAAAATTATAATGAAATAATCACTCCTTCCAGTCTGCATGTCTACCTGTTAAATTTAGTATTTATTAATCTTATTGTTTGAAATTATATTTTATCCATTGAGATTGTTCCATTTTTAGCTCGACTTTTCTATGAAAAGGGGAGCTATCCTACTCGCCCCGGCGTTGGCGTCACACCTTGGTTAAGTTTTTCGTACCACCCCACTTTATTTCAGAAGTATTACAAGTATGGCTTTGAAACTTACCATACTTGTTCACCATCATAACCTCCATCTACAGACAAGAGTACATAACTCTGTCAAGGTTTTTGACAGAATTATGGCCCTTTTTTGACTTAGAAAGTGTATTGAGCTTGGTTAAGTTTTTTGTACCACCTCACTTTATTTCAAAACCATTGGAGGTATTGCTTTGAAACTGACCATACTTGTTTACCATCACGACCTTCATCAACAGACAAGAGGACATAACTCTGTCAAGGTTTTTGACAGAATTATGCCCCTTTTTGACTTAGAAAATACATTGAATATGGGTAAAATCCACTTATTGCCTTAACCCTTTGAGATATTGCTTTGAAACTTTTAATGCTATTTCACATCATTACCCCCATCTGTACGCAAGAGAAGGTAACTCTGTCAAGGATTTGTTTTAAAAATTAAGGCCTTTTATCGACTTAGAATCTTGGTTAAGTTTTTAGTACCAGTCCACTTTTTGACTGAACTGTTTGAGATATTAATTTGAAAGTTGGAATACTTGTTTACAATCATGATTCCCAAACATGTCCAGGAGAAGGTAATTCTGTCAAAGATTTTATTTGAATTATGGCCCTTAACTGTCAATGTTTTGTATTATAGGCAAGCACTAAAAAACTTAAAAAATCTAAAAAAATTCATTCCTATCCACTTGTTCACTTTACCATAAATTATGTCATATAAACATTGCTGTAATATTCAAGGGTATCAAACAACTAGTTCACTTTAAAAATACAGAGATTCTTGTATTGCCTTTTACTGCAAAAACTTTTTTTATTGGCAAGCAATAAAAAAGTCGAGCGCGCTGTCTTACGGACAGCTCTTGTTCATTTTCTTTGTTGCATTCAGTTATCAGCTTATCCACTTGTGAATAAATTCAACAGAGGTGAAGATGTGAAATTATATTTTGTTTTCTGTTTATAGATAATACAGATATGTTTAAAATACATTTGTCATGATCCTAACTATAACTATGATGATGATGATGACAACGATATGGAGATGGAAGCAGACGAGGAGGAGGAAGAGTAAGTTAGACTGTGCCCTTGATTTTAGTTCTCCTTTAATTCAACTTTTTAAAGAATTGTGGAACTATCTTACTCTCTTTGCACAAGATCATTGCCATAACATTTATTTTTGTTAAACTTCATATATGGTCAATCCTCATCCATTTAAAAATTCACGAAAGTTTTTAAGATCGTAATTGTAGGTCGCTGGCCATGACCCATAACTGATACTCTGACATGGACTTTGTCTAAATTATAGCGCTTTGTCAACACAGAAAATTTCTTGTTTTAGTTTTGCTGGTGAGATCAATCTTCTTTACTACTACTGAAAGTATTTGAATTTCACACATGTCCTAGAATCATACTTTTAGGTCACTAATCAAGACCCATAACTCTGGTCTGGATTTTTACTGAATTAAAAGCCCTTTATGATCTAAGAAAATGTAACTACATACTAATATTACTAGTATTATACTGTATATTACTTGAAATTTGGTTGATCAGCTTCTTAACCCTTACAACATAGGGATGAAATTAACACTGCAATGTATTAGATTTTATAATATAAAGTGTTCACACACAAGTGCTAGTATTGTTGTAATGTTATATATATTACAGGGGATCAGATGAGGAATATAGTGATGATGATGATATGTCATGGAAAGTTCGTCGAGCAGCTGCCAAATGTTTATCTGCTGTCATAGCAACCAGGCATGAGATGTTGTCAGACTTCTATAAAACTGTCTCACCAGCTCTCATTCAAAGATTTAAAGGTAATTTCTTTTTATTTCACATAATTATTACACTTAATCAAGTTTGTCAGATGTTAACAGAGTATTTGAATGAAGGAGAAATGTAACTGTTGTTAGAATATGTAGCTGCATGGCTGTTTATTGAGATAAGGGGTCACTTTATCATTTGTCATTTGAAACATATGCTGTAATAATGAATAAATTAATCTTTATTTTTCGAGTTGCTCTTTATAAAAAAAAATGGAAATTTGTGAGGCAGGTTATAAAAAGGTATACATGTAGTTCTCAATTAAATAGCTTTAAAACAATTTGATGTTTGAGACTGACTTTGCTTTAAATCATGAATCTTTCTGACATATAAAGGAGCAGACTGCTAGTTACTGTCTACAATATACATGCATCATGTTTCTATAGAATTTGGTGTGTTTCTAAAAAGTCCTGAAAACCTGTTTTGGTGAAAATAGAATTGATTATTCACAATGAACTGTTGACATATACATTACAGTGTTCAGTGCTTGTTTGGGACCTAATTATTTGGTTGCTTTTAACTGACTTTACAATATACACAAGTTTGTTTTAAACAAAGATTTTGATATAAAATAAAGAAGAAATATAATTTGGACCTTGGAGAAGTTCTTAATAATATGGTGATTGCTTTATTGGAATGTGGACGATTGTGCTGGGCTGCATTGAAAGTTATACATAAATTCAGAAGGGTAACGGCTAAAAGTTCTGAAATCATGTCAATATTTACATAGATATAAATATATTATAATTACAGAGAGGGAGGAGAATGTAAAGGCAGACATATTTCAGGCATATATTACACTGTTACGACAAACCAGACCTACAGTATCTCCAGATCCTGATGCAATGGAGCAAGAAGGAGGGTAAATATAAACTTGTTTCATCTCTTAAATTATAATTTCCCTTGTCTAATGTCACACTGTCTGTTGTCTGACAAAACAGTAAAACGTGGCGGAATCAACACTTTTCATTTTATTGGGCATATTCGTGTTTAAAGAACTGATTTTCAGTTACAAATATAAAAATGATATAGTTGCAGAGTGACTTAGGTTGTCTCACTTCAGTTCACTTGCACCTCTCTGCTGAATATTTGAATCTGGTCATGGACAATAGATTGTCCAGGAAGCTATTCAGCTAGCATTTGAGGTATTTGTTTCCCAGTAAAAAGCTGGAAACTCCCCATATGATCTTTACAGGGTCATTGTTACAAAACAGACAACAAAAAGATTGATGTGAAGTATATAAGCTTTCTCCATGTTTAATTCTTTCTATGTTACTAAGTAGGATACAATGTGGCATTAACATATTTGAATATTAAAGACCTTTCAATACTGTTACATACCCATATTTTTAATACTTTATATACAAATATAGACTATAGTGCAAGTGTTTATTGATTTTTTCAGCCCAGTTTCAATGCTTCAAACCCAGATTCCAGAAATTGTTAAGGCTATACACAAACAGCTAAAGGAAAAAAGTGTGAAAACAAGACAGGGTTGTTTCAGTCTCCTTACAGAACTTGTCTTAGTTCTGCCTGGTGCCCTCACAGATCATTTACCTATGCTGGTTCCCGGTATACAGTATGCACTTGGGTAAGTTTGCTGAAATAACTTTGTATGGCCAAAGATCATTGACCTATGCTAGAACTTTCTTGCATTATAGATTTGGGATATTAGACTCTTTGATTCTGCTGGTACAGTGTTCTTTATGCTCAATAAATTAAAGATTAGACCAGGCATTGTAAATGAGCAAGATTCCATCAATATTTTATTAAATTTACGATTTTACTTATAGAATTTAAGGCATTTTGATTACTAAAATGTATATTATAGTTAGATATGAAGTTATTTTGATGAATATTTTATGATTTCAGTGACAAGAACTCCACATCAAACATGAAGATAGATACTCTAGCTTTCCTTAATTGTTTACTGAGTAACCATAGTCCTGTAGTGTTCCATCCTCATATAACTGTAATAGTTCCTGTAAGTATGTTGTGTAATTTACTGTAAAATGTCTTGTTTACATAATTTAACGTTTTGATTAATTAATGGAAAAAGGTTGTTACGATTCAGGAAGACTTTGGCGCTGATGATATGAGTCACAGATTTGAAACTTATATTTATGCTTAGAAATATTGCAAATGTATTAAAGCACAGTGCTCCTATGCAAGATTGTGACCTCAGTGTAAAATGTGTTAGGTTGCTGCTGTGTGTTTAAGTCCAGCTAAGGACTTTGACTTGTTTCATGTATGAAAGCTAAACAGTTGACTTACAGACTGAAGGTTGGTAGTTCTACTCAGATGGCATCTTAGTCTGAAATGATGGTGGGAAATCTTAAGTGTTCCTCGATCTGTAAAGCTGGCAAGTCACCATTTAAACTTTACTGTGACAGAGTTACCTATAGGCTTACAGTAATAAAAAGAAACAATATACACGACTTCTGCCAAATGAAAATACTATCAAGTTAAAAAGTGAAACATAAAACAAATGGCATTTTGATGATTCAGCACTTTATAACCAGTAATATGTCAATGTCGCTGTTAAATCCATACAAACAAAAAAAAACTTTGAAATTTGATTTTGTTTTCCTTTGGGCGCATCTCTTCATACATTTGAGCTTGTTATTATTTATTGATTGAAAATGAAACCATGTTTTACTGATGTATGTATGATATTGATTTTCAGCCTATTGTACATGCAGTAGCTGATCCTTTCTATAAGATTACATCTGAAGCTCTCCTAGTAACTCAACAACTGGTCAAAGTTATTAGACCATTAGGTATGTACACTGTTTATTGAAACCATAATTAATAGCCCAATCCAGTGAGTCTACATGGACAAGTACTTTAATATAAGAAACACCAATTATCCCGTGTTACTGATTATTTTCCAGTGGAATCCTTTAACACTAACATGGTACGGAAAATTTGTTACCAATGTCTACATACTGATAACAAGGATAAAATGCTGAAGTTGATTCATGCTACATTATGTTAAATCCTATAAATTCCTGTGTTGAAACTATTGAATGTTGGTAAATACGAAATGGGGAAAATAAATGATTTATAAATTCAGCTTTGTCATTGTTTGATGGAATGTATATTTGATATACATGTGTGCTTGTGTTTATATTGTAGATATACAGACATCGTTTGATTTTAAACCATATGTAAGGGAGGTGTATGGATGTACCTTGATGAGACTGAAAGCTGCAGATATTGATCAAGAAGTCAAAGAAAGGGCTATCTCTTGCATGTTAGTCTCTGTGACCTTTTAATTCATTAATTACTGGTAGTGATAACTTGTATTAACCAAGTCTGACTGTTACTTTCCAGCAGTCAGACTGGATTTTATACTGCTCAATTTACTGATCTGTTTTATATTTTTACAATTTAAACCTTAACAATAGATAGTTCTGAATGATAGAAATTGAGGAGGGTGAGGGTTATTATGATTTATGAAAGTGGCAGCTGAGGGATTAGTCTTACAATTTCTTGAGTATTAGCTTAATAAAATCAGTGAGGTATAGAACAAAATGTTTTACTGATATAAGAAAATACCAGTTTCTCTTCTTCATAATTAATGAATAACTTGTTTATTTGCAGGGGACAGATAATTCGTAATCTAGGAGATGTGTTATCATCAGAACTTAAAGAATGTTTGCCAATATTCCTAGAGAGATTGAAAAATGAAATAACCAGACTCACAGCAGTGAAAGCTTTAACCATGATTGCAGGGTATGTTTGTATACATTAAACTTGTTGTAGCGTAATAAAAGCAATTATTTTTGCAAGAAAGCAAAAAGAAAAATTGGAATGTCTTGTTGATTACAAGATCATATTTTTGAAAATGACTCCTTTATAAATTTTAGGACTGTAGTGCTAGTCCTAGTAATAAGATATCTGAATGGTAGACAGTTTGATTATTTCAAACCAAATATTACAGATATTAATGAAATAATTTCCTTGCTTGGTATTCAGCATTACAGGGAAACTTACAATAACATGTTCTTTTTTTCATTGAGTTAGCACAAAAGTGGGGATCTTTGTTATATATGATTTGAAATTCTGTTCCGAGGTGGGGGGGACAGCTAAAATGTTTATTTTGAACCTGTAATTAAAAGATGTCATCATTTATTCTTTTTTAACACAACTATTCACCCCAGCATTGGCGTCACACTTTCATGAAAAGACTATTTTGATGTTTGATGTTTATTTTCAGGTCACCACTAAAGATTGATCTCAGACCTATTCTAGTGAGTATTTTATATATTAGATACAATATACATGTACAATATTTATTACAATTTTATCAGTGACAGATAAATTGTGAAACATCATAATAAAAAGATACCTGTAAACTATGATTTTTCTTGAAATATCCTTTTAAAAATATTTAATTTCATAGACAGGTACTGTATTAATTTTGTCTACTTGAAAGCAAGTCTTCATTTTTAGCTTGTCTGATTCTGAGAGTAAGCTAGTATTATCTGCTCAGTCATTGTTGTGGTGTGTAAAATCTTTAATGCGGTCATTTATTCAAAAATTAAAAAAATTACTAACATGAAATTTGGACTGTTGCTAATAATGACAAGGTGCAGTTGTTCAACAAGGGGCATAATGCTATACTTCTGTAATAATGCCATTGTTTAATATAGATTTTTTTTGGGTTAAAATTGGTTGCACTGAACAAACAAGAGTTATCTTCACATGTACATTAGAAATTAAAAAAAAAAAATTCTGAGAAATAATAACGACTCCAGTCAACTTTGAAACCACAATACCTTGGATAAGAGGCACACTGAAGAAGGTACCTTAACCACTTAGTCAACTGTCCCCTTGAAAACAATTGAGAGTGAACAATATGATTGATTATTTTATGTAACATACTTGTTTTATATTTATAACTGAATAAGCTGCAGTCTTTTTTTTTTGTTCGTTAAAGTTATAATGAACATTAAATATTTCAGACTGATGGAATTCCAATACTTGCCTCATTCTTGAGAAAAAATCAACGAGCTTTGAAACTAAGCACACTAGCGTGTCTAGATGTTCTTGTTCGTAACTATGGTAATGTATTCTATTCTCCTACTATACTTATAATCAAAAGTTCAAAGCCTAGAGTCTACCACTACAGACCCATGCCAACATGATTAAAATACTCATACAATACATCTCCTTGAATTAAAACCATATATTTAAAAATAATGTGATAGTATTACAGTACATCAAAAATATTATGTGAGATAACACTTGTATATAATATATATTTTCTTTCTATTGGGTTGTATTTGTGCATGTCATTGAACATAGCAAAATATATTCAAGTATATAATGAAGGAGAACATTGCAAAGATGTGCTATTCTGATGAATTTTTATTTCTTCTACTCTGATTTAAGTGCATGAAGAAAATCTAAACAAACAGAAGGAATTATTTTCCTTAATGCCAGTATATATATTCATGTTGTCATAACAAACAATATTACAATGTGATGAATGTAGTATTTCATCTATTGAAAATAATCATTTTTATCAGAACAGTTATATTATAACACTGTATATTACAGGATCAGCATTGACTGCCAGTATGATAAATGAAATGATGAAAGAGATGCCACCTCTCATCAATGAAAATGATCTGCATGTTTCTCAGGTAATATCATATAATACTACACATCTCTCAGGTAATATCAGCCATTCAATACTACACAACTAAGATAATGTCACACATGATATTTTATACAAGACTGTCTATGCAACTCCTGAGTGCAATTGATTAGTAAATTTTGACTTTGCATTCTTTACTTCAATGAAGCTTTCTTTTTACTTTCTGGGAGGTCAGAGTTTCTATTTAATTGCTGTTGTAGGCATGAAAGAATGCAAAAAGGGGCACATAAGGTCTTCTTCTAAGACACATGCTCAAAGCTGAAAAGTTGGCATATGACCTAAACAGTGCCCATTTTGTCTAGTCAAATATGGGTTTATGCTTTAAATATGTTTTTGTTGTGGCAGAAAAGGAGAGATATCTGTAAATTTAGACTGTTCATATAGCTTTTAATACATCCATGTTCTATTTCTGTTTACAGCTGACATTGAACCTGTTGTCATCTATATCTAAAATACACAAGCAATCAATGGCAAATATCCCCAATGAGATACTGCCTCAGATATTGGTGCTCATACAGTCTCCACTTCTACAAGGTGGTGCACTAGGAGCCATGCTGGAGTTCTTCCAGGCAATTGTTGGTTTACCGAAGCTTGGATTTAAGGATTTACTACAGATGTTGATTAAACCAGTTTATAACCCCACATCTCAGACCCACCACCAGGCTTTCTCTATACATAAACAGGTAATGTGTATATGTAATTTATATTTGTACAAAACTTGTAATAACGTCAGTGAAAGACAGGTGTTTGTCATTTAATAGTTTTTAGCTTGACTTGTTGAAGAATAGGGAGAGCTATTGTACTCACCCAGATTCAGCATCACACTTTATGCAAGTTGGTTATAGGTTGAAACTTCACACACTTATTTGGTAGCATAATCACTTACCAAGGTTCATAACTGTTACATGGACAGAATTGTGGCCCTTTCTGATCTTAGAAAATTCTACATTATCCAGGCTCTTGTCTTGTCAAGCACTGTGAAAAGTCTATCACGCTGTTCTGCCAACAGTTCTTGTTGTTCTAATAAACTGTTGGTTCATTCTTATCACAGAAAAATTATTTTTGTAAAGTTTTATTTTTTAACCAATACTGCTGAAATTTACTACTTAGTAATTAAAAGAACTTTCCGTCTCAAAATTTAACTATTACATGAAGACTACATGTTTAAGCCAGCTTGGATCTTCTTTGTTTTAATTAGTGATCTGGTTAAACATGAGTAGGTTTTATCTAAAGATAAAAGCAAAAATTCCTTTATCAAAAAGAAAAAACAGAATCACACAATGTATTCTGTTCATTACAATATGCATTTTAGGTTTGTATATGGATGCTAAAAGTAACAGCCTAGTTGTGACCTGTGTCTGATGTATGAAGTATGGTAAGCATTGGCAATATATCAAGGCTTAATTATACAGTTATCTACTAACTACTAGTTATCTAAAAAATTATATATGCTATGTTTATATTTCAGGCGTTCCATTCAATAGCAAAATGTGTTGCAGCACTTACTGTGATGTCACCTAATGAAGCTACAAATGTTGTCAACCAATTTGTCAATGATGTCAAGGTAGGTTGAGAGAAATATAGCCTACCTGACTAGCTTAAACCCTGTCACTGAGCTGTTTCTACAGCTGTAATTTTTGTTGTCTAGCTTACAATCTGAATTATCTCCCTTCAGTGAATTTAAATTACAAGTTACAGGCACAAATATGTTGCATAAATTTGTAATATAGCTTATATATTTTATATCATTTTTGTTTTCTTTATGCATTTACAGAACACAAAATCAACAGACTCAATTAGATTGTTCTCTCTGTTGGCTCTGGGAGAAATTGGTAAACATTTGTAAGTATAGCAGTTCTATTAGCAATGTTTCTCTGTTCATATTTTCCTCTATTTTGAAAGCTTGATGTGATTCGGACACAAAAATCAGTGGTCAATATGCTCTATTTATATTAGTTGTTCGTTTTTTATGCCGATTTAAACTGGTCTTATTCGGTAGTTGGTCCATCTTTCTGTTGAGTATTAATTTCCTCTGCAAATGATGGTCTGTTTATCCCACATGATTTCTGAATCAGCTGTCACAGACAAATGACCATTAGACTTAATGATTAATTGTTGCAATGCTTGTATTTTGAAGGAAATAATGCTGAATGTGAAATAATTGGTGATAAATGTAAGAAACAAAGTAGTATTATGTCTTCAACACAAAATACTAAATTGCTACATGTATAACTGTACTAATTGCTTAAACATAAAGGCAGCAAAATATGGCTAATGAAAAACTTTTTTGAAACTGTGTTAGGGCACCAAGAATAAAAAGTTTTTGAAGGAACTCCATTGCTCCAAAAGCCACAAATCATAAAAAATAAGTTCTAACATAAGCTGGGACACTTAAAACAGAAAGATGTGCAAAAGATAATTGAGACATAAATTGAAAATTGTATATTGTTCTATTCTTAGTCACATTTGAGGGAAAGTCATTGCAATGCTTTTGAATTTAGATTTTCACAATTAAAATAATTATTCTGGAAATAGTGAGATCTGAAATTTTGCACATTAGTATATTGTCTAGATCTATGTCAAATGAAATCTCTATGAATTATTTTCCTGTCCCGTCATGTCAAAAAAATTTCCTCAGTGAAGTCCCTTTAAGGGTTATGCAACTTTTAAAAAACTCTGATATAAACTGTATATATTTACAGGGATTTGAGTGCGCAGGGTGAGATACAGACTGTGATACTAGATGCTTTCTCATCACAAAATGAAGAGGTGAAAGCAGCTGCATCATATGCTTTAGGTATGTACTACTTTATTTCTTTATTAAACAGACACGGCAGTCAAGTGTTTTATTACAGTACTCTAGTACCGATTTAGTATCTGGTTACTCGCAAGATTTCTTACAACTTCTCAAATGTAAAGCCATGATTCTTGTACGTTTCATCACGAAAACAAAGACTGTACTTCATTTGTAAGATCTACTTGAAATGCAAGGACTGTACCTTGAAAATAATAAAAAAATATTGTTGATTCAAAGATATAATAAATAACTTAAATCTATAATTATTGAAACCATTATCTTACCTTAAAAGCTGTGTACAAGTACCTCGGAACAAATATTGGTAACACACTTGTCACTAAAGGTCATCATGAGTGAGTGAGTGACAAAGTTGGTTATTACATACACTTGTTTAACAACAGATTGCCTTATTAAGGCGTTAACCATTGTCAATTTGCTGTAAAAATTTGTACCTTTATTAAATCTAGGAAGTTTATAGTGGACAATATTCCAGAAAGTTTCACATGCAAAAAAGATTTGATACGTATTTCTACGGAGTACTTGAGTATCAATCATGTTGAACGCTACTGACACGTTAGATATATTACTTGATTGATTTGTTACTTGTTTATGTTACTCGTTGCCATCATACTTGCTTTCATTTTATTTTGGAGAATAGTTTACCTTGTTAGATAGTGAGATATTATTTTATTTCAGGTAATGTAAGTGTGGGCAACTTGAACAAATTTCTGCCATTTGTTTTACAAGAAATTGAAAGTCAGCCAAAGAGACAATACTTACTGTTACATTCACTTAAAGAGGTAAGTCGAAAATATATGTTATTAAGTTTGACTTCTAAATTATAAAGAATTATATATATTTAAACTAAATTTATATAATGGATTTGTCCTACTTTTAAAAGATTTCATTAAAATCAAATAGCTTCAAACAACACAGATGATAATTAGCATTCAAATTTTAAAATATGCTTCAGTTAGTGTAACACTATAGACACGTCAATGAAACATTACTCTTTTAATTGTAAAACAGTTCTTATTTTGTATATGTGATGTATAGAACGTTTGTATAGATTTCAGTTCCCTAATTTATAGAACTCATTAAATAAAACCATATTTTGTTTGCCAGAGGCTTGCATAATATGAATTTTTATAAACTTGTTCAATAAATTGAGTATTAAATCTACACTCAGTCAATACCTATATCTATAAATAAATGTTAACATATGATTACAGATTATAAGTTGTGAGTCGGCATCACCTGCAGGAGTTAGCAACCTTAAACCTTATGTACAAACTATATGGTATGTATTATTATAATATAAAACTGTCAATTTTTATGGTGTCATTGTTTTAAGAGATTGATTTGTAACTTTTTGTGTAACAAAAGCGTTAGTAAAAGTTTATAGTATGCAAGTAGTCTTATCTGTGTTCCTGAAATTGCAACAAAAGGGCTATAAATTCAGTATAGAAGTGGATGCTGCTTACAGTATTTGTTGGTTTTACTTGACTACCTTGTATAAGATACTGCAGGCCACTAAATATCCGCCAGTGTATGCAAACACTTTCCATTTTACCTCTGTAGTGTTATTTGAACTTGAGTAAGCATTTTATCTAATTAAGCATAAAAATACAATGTGAAATTGGTGAACCATTTATTTTAGCTTTAGAAAAAGTGTATTGTATATCACATTAAGAAATTTAAAGTTTGTATGATTGATTGTTATTGTAGGAATATGTTATTTACACATTGTGAATGTCCGGAGGAGGGTACAAGAAATGTGGTATCTGAATGTCTCGGTAAACTAACATTAATGGATCCTCAAACATTGCTGGCAAGCTTGAAGAAACATCTGACATCTCAATCAGCTTTGACTAGAAGTACAGTTGTCACAGCTATTAAATTTACCATATCAGATCAGGTAATGTCTCCACTTGATTTAACCATTTACCTGCTCAAATTGTGTGATTAATCTGTCCAGCTTTGACTTTAGAACATTTTATTTGTATTTCATCAAAATAAAAAAAACCTGGGCTACCAACAGTACAGAGCCTGGTCAGACTGCATGGATGTACAAACTGGCCTGGCTCTATACTTGTGGCTATGGCCTATCATTTTCTGTTCCTGCATGTTAAGGGTTATAATCTGTTTACATCTTACGGTAAAAATATTGCTTACTCTTCAGGCAAACATGAAAAATTGGCAGATTTATAAATGGTTATTCTATCCTTCGTGTATGTACTGTAAAGATTAAATTGTACTTTAAGCAGCAATAAAGTTTAAGTTTGACTTTAAACTCATCAAGATAAATCAGATGCTTGATAAGAAACTAATTAAAAAGAAAACAAACAATCTTACTTCACAGATTATTTGGGAAATCATCATATGGCTTTACATGGTTGATGCTGTAGGAATACAAAAACAAGACTGTTGAAAGTTCTACTAGATTTCTTGCCTGTGCTTAAAATAATGACGGCAGGATATTGTAGGTATCCCTCTAATAGTCATGATGCCTCAATTGATTATACTGATTTTCTCTTATTTCAGCCTCAAGGTATAGACCAGTTGTTACGTGCATGTATTGGAGAGTTCCTGCAAACATTACAAGATCCAGACCTGAATGTTAGACGTGTTGCCTTGGTAACGTTCAACTCGGCAGCTCACAATAAACCTGCCCTGATTAGAGATCTGTTAGAAAGTGTTCTACCACATTTATATAATGAAACTAAAGTGCGGGTAAGTATCATCAATATTAAAATGTTTTATTGATGAGGTTAACGTTTAGAGTTTAGTCTTTGATAAGGGATGAAATTAGGGGAGGGGTGAGGTGGGTGTTGAGTACATTTAATCAAGGATGCAAGTTAAACATTATATGGATGAAAAATATTCTGCAGAAAATATTTAGGACAAAGGTTTGAGGGTAAGTCGACTTTATATATAGGATTCATATTGAGAATATTGGTTCACAGGCAATGTTCAGTGCTCTAGGTTTAACGATTCTAAATGAAAATAGTTTCATGAAAATTTATTTAGTAAATTATGAATATAAGTTATATGAAGCCTGTTTGTTCAGGACTTTTTATGATACTTTCATTGTCTTTGATTGTTTATTTTCTTAATTTAGACTAGTTTATTTTATTGTAGTATACTACTATTAAGGAAGCTTGTTGATAGAATGTTAATTGCTCTACACCTAATGTGCCTGATCATATTTATAGAGTGATACTTCCTTAAATAGTACAATTTACAATAAACATTCTGACCAAGTAAAAAAGTTCATATATTAAATCATTGTAATTTCAGAAAGAACTTATACGTGAGGTTGAAATGGGTCCTTTCAAACACACACTGGATGATGGTCTAGATATAAGAAAGGTAAAAAATAATTGTTGCCATGGTAACCTAAATAGTGATTTTATATCATTGCATATATAGGTTTTTTCCTGTTCTAAATATGTCTTAGTTGGACCCACTTACTCTTTATCCTGTCAAGGACTTCTGATAAAGCCAATAAGCTAAGTTATTGAAGGACAATGGTTCAGCTCAGGTGCCAACTTGTTCATGGAGGGTCACCTGAGGTCAGTCTCCTTGCCAGGAAAGTTTGAAAGTCACCATATGTCTTTAACAGTCTTTGTGTCAACCCTAACCTGCGGACTTGGTGTATTAAATTTCCTCTGAGATAGCTTTTTTCAGTGGTCAAATATTGAATTGTTTCGTTAGTTTTTGAACAAAATATTGACATGAATATATGCATGTTTATTATCAGAGAGGTTATGGTGAATCTTCAATGCCTTTATAACCATCTTGTAAAATTCCTTCATAATCAAAATTATGTATATTCCTTGTTTTTCTGGATTTAATGAATTTGACTATTTGAGCATACATTTTATACATGCAGTGGAATCATTTCATTGAAATTCTTATTACCACAGGTTAAATGTGAATTTGTGTTTTTTTATGAATTTTGTAGGCAGCGTTTGAATGTATGTATACATTATTGGACTCGTGCCTGGATAGAATAGACATTTTTGAATTCCTGAATCACGTTGAAGATGGCTTGAAGGATCACTATGACATTAAAATGTTAACATATTTAATGTTGGTACGTCTATCACATCTCTGTCCTAGTGCAGTATTACAAAGTAAGTTCTACTATTTTATAAAAACAATTGTTTTTAGCGTTTGACTAATTTATCAGTTAGTCATATCATTAAATGGTTCATGATCTAACTATGCCATGAAGATAGAAAAGATGATGAATTACTCTACTGTGTTGTTACAATTACCAGATTCATCATGAGAGTGGGCATCCATGGCAGAGTGGTTAAGTTTGTTGAATTTGAAAAACTTCCACCTAACTGCTGTTTGGTTCAAGTGAATCAAGTACCTGTAGAGACTTTGAATTCTTTCATGTTAGGAAGCTATCCAGCTAACTTACCGGAAGGATGGTGGTTCTACTTTGGTGACTACACATGCCTGAAATAATGAACAGAAGGGCATCTGAATTCTTACACCAGCAGTTAAAACTAGAAAGACATATTATGACAATTGAAGTGTCTGTGTTAATTAAAACCCAACACAAAATATTTAGTAGAACATAACCAATTGCATTTCATAGTTTCCATATTAAATTTCTCGGGCAGAGTGGTTTAAGGTTGTTGACTTCAACTACTTGTCCATCAAATTTGTGAAATAAATTCCTGCCAGGGACTTTTACATGTGAGGAAGCGATCCAACTAGCTAGGTTCTACTTGGGTGTCTTTCATGCCAGAAATAAAGCACTGAAGGGCACCTGAGGTATTCTTCCACCATTAACCACCATTAAAGCTGGAAAGTCCCCATATGACATTTACTGTAAAACATTATGATGTGATATCTATACAGGACTTGACAGACTGGTGGAGCCATTGAGAGCAACTTGTACAACAAAGGTGAAGGCCAACTCTGTAAAACAAGAGTTTGAGAAACAAGACGAGCTCAAGAGATCAGCTATGAGAGCTGTGGCAGCATTGTTGTCTGTTCCTGATGCAGGTAAATATGAGCCGCGTCACAACAAAACTAACATAGTGGGTTTGCGACCAGCATGGATCCAAACCAGCCTGCGCATCCGCGCAGTCTGATCAGGATCCATGCTGTTTGCTTACAAACCCTATAACAAGTAGAGAAACTGATAGCGAACAGCATGGATCCTGATAAGACTGCGCGGATGCGCAGCCTGGTCTGGATCCATGCTGGTCGCAAACTCATTATTTTGGTTTTGTCGTGACGAGGCTCATATCTTAAATACACTGGTTCCTCACATCCAAATCTTGAAAAGTATATAACCTATAACTGACTTACAGTTAGCCACGCCCATTCAAATTGAGTCCATTATGTAAATAGGCGGAGACCTTTATATCGGCTCATGTTAACGTATATTTAATACATACAGTTGAGTTATAGCACTGTATGGTAAATACTTCGGTAAAATTTAAACAAAATAGAGCAAATTATTGGCAGACAGACTTTGGCGAACTGTAAATTTTGCTACCATAATTCTTAAGGGATCTCTTAGAAATTAGTTTATTTCTTAAAAATATTGATATATTAAGTTGAATAGTTGACCAACTATATTTTGATTCAATTAATACATGTGTACTGTATCGTTGTGTATCTACATAATGTATAATGTTTGATTTGTTGATATTGTAATGTTTACAGATAAAAGCCCACAGATGAACGAGTTTCTAACCCAGATAAAATCCAACTCTGATCTAACACAAATGTTTGAGAACATACAGAAAGATGTGATGGCAACATCATCAGATACTGTGATCATGGATACAAGTTGAGGACCTGACAATGTTATATAACAGTGTTTCTTCACAATATTACCTGTAAATGTAAAAACTTACTGGGGATTAGAAACTAATGCCCCATATTTCACAGCCATATAAGACTGTTGTTTTTCTTCATCTCTTTGGTTATATATAGTGATAGGATAAATAAATGTCTAATAGGAATGAAATGCTTCAGTAAAAAATAATAGGATGTTCGCTCTGTAGAAAACTCCGGTGTATTTCATGATTTCAAGCATTATCAGGGAAAGGTATGCTTGCTCTCTTTTTTTAATGAAAAACGTTTGAAAGTTGACAATGAAGAACTTTGTAAAAAAAAAATTCATGATACTTCAAGATACTGTATAACTTGATGAATCCTCAGAGTTCATTTCTCATTGTGTAAAACAACATCAGTGGACCTAATGATTAGTTTTTCTAACTTTGACTATTTATTTGTCAAAAAAACAGTATTTGTCATTGATGTAATAAGTATGAGAGCTTGAATTTGAATACAGGATGCTCCATTTTGGTGTGTGTAGCTTTTTCTATTATTGACTTTAAGTAAGAACATTTGATATGTGTGGAAAGTATGTCAGATATGTTTAAATAATGTTACCCTTTTGCTGTCTGAGTCTGTGTTCTTGTAGTTAATATAGATAACTAAATATCTATGGATATTTAAAGTCACTTTGATTCTATTATTTAGAATTATTCAAAATATTTATAACTATACACTATGTACAGAAGTTATAGCTGCATGCCTCCAGATAAGCCAAAATATTTAAAAAGATAAAACTTGAGAAAAATGTACATGTACTTCATTGTAAGAAAAGTAGAAAAAAATCATGATTTGCAATTTATATGCGATAAACAACTGATTTTTTCATGTTTAACTGTATATTTCTACTGATATCTAATGCAATAAGGGCTATTTTTGCATATTTTGACCCCCTTTTGTAGTACTTTAAATGTATGTGGATTGCAAGCACTGTTTACAATTTGTAAATTAATATATAAATAATGTTTGTTTCTTTACAATATTTTATTTTTAAATACATTTTCAAAATGTTCATGACAGCAAGCATGAATCTGGAGGCATACTACTTTAATTGTTTATGTCTGTGTTGGTTATATATTTAGCTATAAGCACTAAACAACATACTGGTATCTGTCCACTTTTGAATGACACTAAGTTTTTTTTAATATATATGCTAAGTGCTGCAGCAAGGCTGCCTTATCTTTAAGTAAGTGCTATATTACTGTTTCTACTTGATCTAGCTTGACTATACATGTATAAGATTGGGGCTTACCATATGTAGTGAGTTTGTTAAGTAGTAATGTGTAATAACATTATAACTGTTGCAGTATCAACTGCAGTTACATCCCACTACTTCTGGGCTGGGGGTGGGGTATAAAGATTTGTATGTCACAGTGTGTCAATATAATTGTACTAAAGATGGTTCAGGTATGTAACAGATGTGTGACATTTTAGAAACGGAAATGGGACACTCAAAATAAAAAAAGCTTTTGAAAAATATTAGCATTTTTAGGCTTAGTGGGCCTTAAAAAAGTTGACAATGAATGGTGTAATTTCAGGACTGTTTTCTGGAACTATAATAATAAAATAATGCTAATTTGATACCTGTATAAACCATGTGACAAACAAGAAGTCGGTATCATTCTACATGTATACAAATTGGTCAAATATGTTAACACAAATATATGTATATGTGTTTCTCTCAATTGTTACTATATGTGATATTAAGTAACTTAACTTGAAATTAAAACTTGGTGTAGTAGTCTATATTCATCTTAAATACATGTATAAATCAAGAATATGCATAATAGATAGGAGTTATAGCCAATGTTGCACATGTGGGAGGTATATTTATATAGGGACTTTGGGGAAAAAACGGCAAAATAATTTATATGTTTGTATTACATGTGTATAATCAAAATGGAAAGATAATGGATTTACAGATTTATTTTATGTAATAAGTTATTTAAAATTGTGAGCACACATTACGCATTCATTCAAATATAACTTAAAGGTCGCTAGTTTAGCGTGGCATATGTGGTTATGGTCACTGAACTGTATCATTTACCACTCACAACTGTGGTTTTTGTACCATGAGAGACTGTGGAATTTTTTCGTGTGAGGGAGTTATCCAGTTCAAACTTGCCAGAGATAATACACGGAGAGGCTCTGCTCTGAAGATGTAACTCACTTTGATAATTTTTGCTTGTATAGTGTTTCCAAACCCTAGTTTATGAAGTGAATGAATGAAAATGGCTACATGAGGCATACAAACCTCTTTATTCAAACTAAAAGTGCTTTTTTCTGCAGTATTTGGTGCATATTTGTTTACTTATTAAAGGCCAAGACATGATAAATTAGAGATTTGTTTAAATATGAATGTGTTGCAATTTTCTTCTTAATTCTTTTGATGAGTAAGTATTGCTTTGTTTAATAAGGAAATTTCAGTGCACATATTTCCTTGAGTGTTACTTTTAATCATGTATACATGTACCTAATCAAATTTAATATATCAACTTACCTTCTCTAATATTCACAATTTAGTTACTTCATATGTTATAATTACAATATAAGTATATAGAAAAGGGCACACAAAAAATGTTCTAGATCTTCCTGATATATCACGTGACTAGCAGATTTGTCACGTGACTTCTATGTACGTGTATATTGTTTTATGTCAGATTAACTCATAGTAACAGATTATGAAATCTTGTGATTGCTTGCAAAATAATTTTGCGGATGTTCAAATCATGGCTTCTTTCAGCATAACATTACACATATTGTAAGTTTTGTATTAACATATATACTGGTATGATATGTTATAATACTACCAGGTTATGTATGTGACATCTTGGTTCCTTTGTTCTCTTCTACCTGTAACTTATGTAACAGTTTTTTTTGTGTTTTTTTATTTGTGAATGGCTGTTAACTATTTTTATAGTTCATGAAATAAATTTAGCTGTAAACACAATTTTTTGGCGTTTATTATTATATGATCACCTTGTTCATACCACTGGTCTTTGATCACATGATCTTGTCTTGTTATCCCAGGTGAGTGATACTTGCAGTCACGTCATCTTGCTATGTAATTAGTTATTAGTCCCCTACCGGTTTAACCGGATGGGACTTTAGGTTTACTGTCTGTCTGTCAGTCCGTCCGTCCACAAAACTGGATCCCGAGATAACGCAAAAAATACTGAAAATATTTTTATGAAACTTGATATATGGATAAATGGCAGTATGGAGATTATGCACATCTTTTTCTTTTCTTTCTATGTTGAAAATTCTGGTTGCTATGGCAACAAATAGACTGAAAATATGGCAAATTTAACACATAAACTGGATCCAGTGATAACTCAAAAAGTACTGAAAATATTTTTATGAAACTTGAAATATAGGTAGATGGCAGTCTGGAGATTATGCACATCTTTTTCTTTTCTTCCTATGTTGAAAATTCTGGTTGCTATGGCAACAAATGGACTGAATTTCAAGATTTCTGATTTGAATTTTTACGCTTTTTCACTATAAGTTCTTTAATTCTTAAGGTGTTTACTTTAAACTTTAAATATAAGTTTCTGGTCATCAACCACATCATATGTGACAAGGTTTACAACTCTAGCTCACAAATTAGCAGAATTACCTCCCTTGAACTTAGAATTTTTATGAATAACTTCTTTTTTTCTTAATGTATCTTCTTCAAACTTCATATATATGTTTCTTATTATCACTCAACATTTGTGAGAAGGTTAAATACTCTAGCAAGACTATTTCCAGAATTATGTCCCCCTTGAACTTACATTTTTTTCTAGAATTTGATATTTTTTACTCCAACTTCTTCATTCCTTATAGGATTTACTTTAAAATCCCACATCGTAATAATATGACAAGGTTCATAAATCTAGAATCCATATTTCCAGAATTATCTCCTCCTTAAACTGAATTTTTCTTATTATGCCCCCACTTCAAAGAAGAGGGGGTATATTGCTTTGCACTTGTTGGTCTGTAGACCAAATGGTTTCCGAGTGATAACTAAAGAACGCTTAGGCCTAGGAACTTCAAACTTGGTATGGTGATTGGTCATGACCAGCAGATGACCCCTATTGATTTTGGGGTCAAAGGATCCAAGGTCAAGGTCACATTGACCTTGTAGGTAAAAACGGTTTCCTTTAAATTACAAAAGAACGCTTAGGCCTAGGAACTTCAAACTTGGTATGGTTATTGGTCATGACCAGGAGATGACCCCTATTGATTTTAGGGTCAAGGGGTCAACGGTCAAGGTCACATTGACCTTGTAGGTAAAAAAAGTTTCCTGTCAATAACTCAAGAATGCTTAGGCATAGGATCTTCAAACTTGGTATGGTGATTGGTCATGACCAGCAGATGGTCCCTATTGATTTTGGGGTCAAGGGGTCAAAGGTCAAGGTCACATTGGCCTTGTAGGTAAAAATGGTTTTTGATCAATAACTAAAGAACACTTAGGCTTAGGAACTTCAAACTTGGTATGATGATTGGTCATGACCAGCAGATGACTCCTATTGATTTAGGGGTCAAAGGTCATGTTGACCTTGTAGGTTAAAACGGTTTCTGATCAATAACTAAAGAATGCTTAGGCCTAGGAACTTGGTATGATGATTGGTCATGACCAGTAGATGACCCCTTTTGATTTTGGGGTCAATGTCATATTGACCTTGTACTTAATGACGGTTTGTGACCAATAACTCAAGTTGTCTTGGTTGATATTTTTATATTAAACTTAAAATGCTTTTGGTATACACATTTGAAGATCTTATGTAGTATAACAACTTGGCTGTCATTAATGAGGCCTACATGATTCATAAAATTTATGCATATATTATTTGTAAGATTTGTTATAACTTTAACTGCTGCACGCAATTGGGGTCACAATAATTATTACCTTGTGACTAGTCATGACCAGTAGATACTAGATAACCCTTATTAATTGTTTGTTCAGTGGGTCAGAAGTCATGCATAATAACCTGATCATATGACTAATTGGCTGCCGATAGGGGGCATACATGTTTTACAAACATATCTTGTTCATTCTTTAACTTCTATTTTTTTCTTCATGGATTTTCTTCAAATTCAAAATAAACATTCATTATCAACACCTACATTATATTTTTTTTTATTTTAATTTTTATTACTTACTATACATTATAGTTAATGCTATAGTTGAAAATTGTTATTTTTTTACTTACCTTTTTTGTGACTATAAATGGTATCTTTAAACTTAAAGTAAAACTCGCATTATATATGACAATGTCCATAAATCTAGCATCTTTATTTCAAGAGTTATCTCCTCTTTAAGAATTTTGCATTATAATTTGTTATATTTTGGTAACAGGGATGTTTAAAAAAATAACTTAAGAGTCTCCTTCAGTCTGTCTGTTCATAAAAACTGTTTCCTGAGATCACTTTTAAAGATTTTTTCCAACAAATTTACTTAAAATAGAGAAAAGTTTAAACATTAGTTATACTTATTCATCCTGAGAAAATTGGACCTTTTGATTATCTGTTGTATAAACATAATTTCCTTACTAGGCAGGGAAACTTAACACATTACTATGATATAGACAAACTAAGAACTCAAAAGATTTATGTTCATTCATTCACTGGTAAAATTGAATGGCCAATGGCACATCAGAATGTTGCTGGGGTTCTAACCGGTAGGGGATTATGGATTGCTTGCAATACTATGATAATTGCTTGTTAACTTCTGCATACATGTAATTGCATACATGTAATTGTATATCTCATGAATGCTTGTATATGACTCTTTTAAGAGTTAATTTGCAAAATAAAGATTCTTCTTCTACATTTTGTATTGATGGGTATATATTTGGCTTTGTCTGGTGTCCGTCCTTCCTCACGTCTGTCTTCATTTTCAGCCGGTGTCCGTCCTTCCACATTTGCATCTAGTGTCTGTCCGTCCTTGTGTTCATCCTGTGTCCGTCCGACCCTCGCTTTCATCTGGTGTCCGTCCGTCTTCATTTCCACCCGGTGTCTTTCCGTCCTCAGTTCCATCTAGTGTCCGTCCTCGTGTCCATCTGGTGTCCGTCCTCATTTCCATCTGTTGTCAGTCCATCCTCATGTCCATTTCGTGTCCGTCCTTCTTCATCTGATGTCTGTCCGTCCTCATGTTAATCTTGTGTCAGTCCGTCCACATTTCCATCTGGTGTCAGACCGTCTTCGTTTCCATCTGGTGTCCGTCCTTCTCATGTTTATCTGGTGTCCGTCCGTCTACACTTCCATCTGACATCATGACAACTTTATATAGCTTATTAGTTTTTCACTAATAAATTTTGTTAATCAGTTTGTCCTCATATATTTCCATTCTTTAAGTTTTAGAAGAGAAATGCCCAAGAATCATATAGAATCCACTTGAAACCTTATAAATTGATTTATATTTTAAGAAAACATTTACTGTCCAAGAAACATTCTCTTTCGCCGTTTTTGAAGGCATTTTATCGCCCTTTATTGTTACATTATAAATCATAGTTAATATTTGACTTACATTTATTCCTGGTTTTATTGGATTCAATGAAGTTTATTATTTGAACATAAACATGATGTCACTTCACTTGAATCTTACGACTGTCATTCATATATGAACGACTAAATGACACTGATTAATGTCGAAACAATATTTGCATGAAAAGATTGATTTTGTATCTCCCAGTGAAGGATATCACTTCAATGAAATTGCTTATTATTATAGAATTTAAGTTTAATGAGGGAGATGATTTTTAAATGATAAAAGTTCTGCCTTTCGACCCAAGATGATGGGCTCGAGCAGTCAAAGTCTTGATTTTTTTCTTATGGTTTTTACCTTTGCGGGGGTATTTCATTACTTTCTAGCATATTTTGTTAATTTTAAATCAAAATGGATTTACAGCAAAAATAAAATTAGTGAAAGTTCTACGAGCAGATATTTATATGTCATACGAGCCAGTACCTGCAGTATATCCAGCAAATCCAAATCCAGAAATTCTTATTTCCATCCTAGTGTGTTCCTTCACACTTCTGTAAGTTGAACGATGTAAAACTCGCTGTCGTTGCGGAATCGGTTCATGTAACCAAAAAATCGTGAAATCTGGCCTCTATATAAACCGGTTTACGTATAATAAAATTAAATTCCCCAATATTTAAGATGATGAACAATCAGTGACGCGATTTAAAATTTCGTCTGATACTTTTATCATGGGAAATCATACATTTACGTCTTAGTATAGTTGATATTAGCGCAGTTTAGAAGTATTGAAGTAAAGAAGTAAGAAAAATGAAGAATTAGAAACATTATATTCGTATTTACATATAATCAGATACGTGGTTAAAAGATGTACATATATACATTCATTATATTTTCTATTTGATAGTTCTGTTTTCATCTTTATAGATTAATAAAGCACATTTTAATGCCCATGTTTTTGTTGTTTTTTTCCCAAACTATTGCACCATTGTAAATTTAAGGACGCTGGCATACATTTCATATAGTGAAACAATAAAATGAATTACTGGATATTACCTATGCAAATTATAAAACATTTCAACTCTTTTCGACTTACTTTAACAAAGAAGAAATGTTCAATCTGACCAATTTATGATCGCTTTCATAGCAAGAAATCAACTAAAAATACAAAGCCTTGATAAAGAACGATATTATACGTTTCGATCTCTTCAAAGTTTTCGTTTTATAATATCTAATAAATTATACGAATTTGTTATCATTAAAGTCAGTTAAACTTTATCGAATGTGAAATTCATTTTTCCTATAGATTGCTTAATAAAATGATCAGAAGTTCAGTTCCTTGTACGCTTTGTGCCTTGTTTCTCGTCGCCCAGATGTGGCACGTGCGTTGCACGCGGACAGACACGTGCACGAACCATTACGTCATAAGTTTTGACGCTCCGTTCATCCAATGGTATAATTAAAGCTAATTTTACTAATAAAGAAGTAAATCGTAGCAATCCATGCGAGTGCAATTTAGTTCTGGAATATTTATGAGATATGTTAGGTAAATGGGACATCTGTCTACTTGTACAACTAATAAGTCAATAACACGAGATTTTCGTACTAATTTGATATATCAGGATATTTCGTTTGAATTTATTGGATCAGAAATATTACATAGGTCGCCTTGTCATTCCAAACTCTGTAAGAGCGGCTGCGAGTCTTCGTTATAAAAATTTGAGCCGTGTCACGACAAAACCAACATAATGGGTTTGCGACCAGCATGGATCCAGACCAGCCTGCGCATCCGCGCAGTCTGATCAGGATCCATGCTGTTGGCTATCAGTTTCTCTACTTGTTATACACTTTGTAAGCGAACAGCATGGATCCTGATCAGACTGCGCGGATGCGCAGGCTGGTCTGGATCCATGCTGGTCGCAAACCCATTATGTTGGTTTTGTCATGACGCGGCTCAAATGTTTCTTTAACGTTTCTTGTGTGATACAACTTCCGGGAAAGTCTATGTTCATGCTTAATATATAAATTTGTTCTTATTATACTAAGTTTTTATATCGAATTTTATAAATAGTTGAATTAATCTGTCAAAGTTATTTGTTTTGTTTTTTTAGCTCGTCGGTTTCGAAGAAAAAGTCTATTAATCAAACATTTCAAAACGGACCGTCACAAAACTTGGAATAGTTGTTTATCACGACAAGGTGCAGTGGTTAGACTTTGGGCATAATTCTGAAAGCAGTATTTTTGGAGCATTGCACCTTTTTAACTTAGAATTTCAACAGACGAGCGTTAACACCTCACGAGGTGCTCGTGTTGAATTTAGTTTTTAATTGATATATTTTCAAAAATTGTCTCGCGTTTTCCCAAAATTGTACAAACATCTTTTAAAAATTAATTAAAACGAACTTAAGCCATACAATGGTTAATTAGAAGTTATTTAAAGTGCTTTATTTATAGAATAAAACTGAACGTATAGCGACGTAGTCGTGTGGTTAAAGCGTCGGAACAGTTATATTATTCCCGGCAGCGTTTGTCCAAACCACGTCAGAAGCAAGCCATTGTTTCCTAAAGCAAGTTACTTTACACTCATTACTAAGTACTGGTTGGTACTAGGAGACCGTGTCTTTCAACTTTCTACACAATCGAACCCAAATAATTTCTGTATAAACTACAACTTAAAAACAAAGCGATGCTGTGTGACATGATCTGAATGTACAAATGTAGTCCTCGGAAGATTATGAGTCAATAAATCACACGATCACACATACTTATATTAGTATCTTAAATAATACAGCAGTTATTGTAGATAAGATGGACCTTTGCTAAGTTATAGAAGAAAAAATGTCACATTTCTTCTTATACACTTTCTATTCTTATTCTTGGAAAAAAGTCTCATTCTGTTAAAATTCATACAAAGACATTACATTAGATTTACACACAAAAGTATAATATACCCTTATAACGTTATATGCATGATGTTGTATCTAATGGGATGAAGAGATTTTATTTATATGAGGGTAACAACGGCTTAGCCAAAGTTACAACTTGACCCGACAAAACAAAGAGTTCCACTGTAGCCCTTTGTTGTCAACTTATTAAACATGACAGAGGTCTAGCAGATGCGTGGACGGACGCACGGCACGTGCTCATCGCGTCCTAAATGAGTCAACAAAACACAAATTTGATCAATTAGTTTCCATCCTACTTCAAAACTCTCGTATAAATACACATTTCATGCATAAATGCTTCCATATCTATCCAACTAACTGATATTCATATAGTCCAGTCACAAGCAGTACCGAAAATTTGCAGCTGAAAATTGACACGTGCATTACGTGTGTCATGAGTACACGCGCACGCGCAGAGATGAGTTTTAATTGCAAAGTGTCTGGGAATCTTCTCAATTTTCTCTAGGCATTGTGGATATATTCGTATTAAATTTCAACGATGAATTTCAAGTTAAGACCAATTCATCAGAAAAATTCTGAATATCAATTGTTCAAGTTATTCATTGTCAAAAGATATTAAATCTTGTAAACACGGCTAATTCAAACTTCTTTCACGACACGCGCACTGACTTCCGCCGGACGGTCGTTTATTCCTCCGCTGCAATAATTAGTCCGGTTAGTTAGAATGATAACCTCGGAGTTTTGATAGAAAGTCGCGTGTTAGGACTCTTTTATGATTATATTTAACACCTGGCATATAAAAACAAAGCAACTGTAAAAGAAATCTCAGATTCCAAAAAGTAATCTGTACAGTATGGTGGGGTTATTGCACGGTGTACAGTATGGTGGGGTAATTGTACAGAAAATTCGAATTTCAGTTTTCGGTACGTTTATAAGTTGAATTCGACCGACAGCTTAGGATCTTATTCACGAGGAAGGAATTGTTACCCGAAGGATGGAGCTCTTATGATAACTTGTCAGAAGTTATTGTGGTAACTGTCACGGAGTTTGCAGACACTCAAGACCAACGTTATATTCAATTTTTTGTCCAAAGGATGAGCGTACTACATTCCATAATGATTTACAACCTTATTGAATAATAAAAAACACTAAAACGTGCTAGATTTAGCGTAAGAAACACACAGGCAGTAACAAAAGTTATCATAAGAACTCTAGGGCATCTTTAGAGTTATGACAAGAACTCTAGGACATTTGAAAAATCGGGTATTAGTTTGTTATCCGGGGCTTTATGTTTGCAATTTTGCATTATAATCAGGTAATTATGTATGGCAAGGATGAAGACCTGAAATAAACATGTCAACATGGGCAAATTAGGAAATAATTTTGAAATTTTACTCAAAATTACAAGATTTTAAACAAGAGGCGATGAAAATTGGACTATGAAATAGTTTTTGACACATATACAAAATGTAAGGCAAGCTTAATCATTCAAATTTAATCTAGCACCTAAAACTCACATTTTAAAGATGAAAATTACCATTTTTGAGGAGTGTTTTTGTAGTATTTCCGACGAACTCCGCGACAATTATCACAAGAACTCCTGACAAGTTATCACAAGAACACCATTCCTCGTGTAACAGTTCTCCCCCGTGTTATTCAGACTGGAAAAATCTTGACAATTTCTTAATTTCTGATAAAGAATAAAGATGACGTAATCAGGGTGATCACGTGACATCCGTGTACGTTAACATTGGATCATTGGTAATGGTCGCGCCAGTATTTGCTAGTTTTTCATTGGATCATCAAATA
Organism: Ruditapes philippinarum; assembly: GCF_026571515.1. Lineage (NCBI taxonomy): Eukaryota > Metazoa > Mollusca > Bivalvia > Venerida > Veneridae > Ruditapes > Ruditapes philippinarum. The sequence goes on from NW_026860859.1 coordinate 205,461, forward strand.
TTTGAATAATAAACTGCAGGTTTGTTATGTCGAAACGCATGTCAAGTTCGATTTACGCTGTAATACTTTTTTACTGATAAGGTTCTCCGTTTTAAATCATTTTTTGTTGATAATTAACGTCCCGGGCACTACTTGCAGGCCGCCCGTGTACCTTGATATATCCAGACACTCTTGAAAACTGCTTTTATGGTAGCCAGAAATATTCTTTGGTACCCGATAATACTAAAATACCCCCAGATTTTTTCCTGCTGTTTTTTTTTCAGATTTGTCAAAATTCCATTTATGCATATAAATTTTAACAGTTCCTTCAAAAATTATAGCGATAATCTACTAATTTTAGCATCGTTCAAATTTATTTGCGATGTTGTAAAACGGAAAAATGGTAACCAGGAGCTGAATCCAAACAACAACAACAACATAATTTTACAACAAGCAGACTGACTTGTTGTCTTATTTATATGGCAGGCAAACAACAATGGCAAGTAAGGGGAGGGAGGTGCAAATGAATTCAGTTTTGATACAGAAAACCGTTACTTAATTTGTTTTACGACATCATTTTTTGGCGTGTAAAATTCTAGAATTTCTGGTACCAATGAGTGTTTTCTATATGGGTGGTTACTGTTCTTTTGCACTGGCACCAGAGCTTCAATGTCTTTTCCCTACAATCATTAAAACCATAAAAATCATTTTACTTTGTTGTATTTATCCAAATATATTATCCAAACTATTAAATAACGTTTTTATGCTTATTTATCTTTGTATAGAAAGGGTCCAAGAGCAAAAGCCTAGTTTTGATGATTATATTATTTTGTATCAACAAATCGGATCATATGTATGTTACTCTTGGGCTTTTACAAAAAATATTGGATAAAAACTAATATTTTGGGTTCTCTTGTCATTTTATTCACACTTGTCTGTCACAAGTAAATAAAATGATTGTTAATGAAGTTACATGAAGTTAAAACACGTGACCAGTGTGTTTTTTTATACTAAAAGAAACCCAAAGATGGTCTACAAGTAGTACAATAGACGGCAATTACTCCTACAGCAAACATTTTGGTTCCCGCGGGAAAACCTTTGAAGGTTTTCAGCATAGCTTTTGATCAATTTTGCTATTAAAACTCAAATTTTAACAATAGTAATTATTGGTGTAGGAATCAATAATTCTAAAGAGTCTGTTCCCGGTCTATCATATTTGATATTTACCGAAATTGTTCTTATTACATGTCCATGTTATTAAGGGCCGCTAGCTATGTGTTATAATCTGTCTGGTGAAATGATTTATTCATGTAATTAGAGTATATAAGTTGTGAAAGTTTGATACCTTATGTATCGAAACATGTATTTATTGAAACACCTCAATATAATCAGTCATTCACATTAACTTCATTAAGTGTTTGTAATATGACTTCATAATTACAATAACGTAAGTCATCTAAAGGCAAACGCAACTTTTCGGACCTTTCCGTCTACTTTCGAAAAAGGACATCGAACACTTCACAAACGTGTTTACCATCCATATGTCGACTTAAAAGTAAGATGCACAAAGTACATTTTTTGTGGGAGGGTGTTCCACGGTGTCAAAGTTAAATTTTACACCGGCCCTTCCTGCAACGAATCTACAATCTTCGTCCAAGTCCTTTAAGACCATCCTCCAGAGTAAGTCACCATATATAACCAGAAGGGCCCACAATGTCTACTTTTGATATATCTGGAGCAATTCTTTACTTGTCCCTAGGATATTAAAGAAAATTGTAAAAAAACCAATCACCTGACCGTATATTTCTTACGTTTAATGATTGCAAAATATTAAGTTGATAAAATTTTAATACATTTCAATTTATGCCAATGCAAATTTATAATATTTTACAATACATGTATTTTTTTCAGTGCAAAGTAGTATTTTCATTTTTTTAAACTTAGTTGTTTTCATTTTTACCATGGCAAAATATATTCATTTCCAACGGTAAATTTACAGTATTACACGTGACATTTTCTGTCCCGATGAAATATTCAAAAGACAAATACTTGGATGCAGTTATGAACATGTCCAGGTGATTTTTTTGTAACAAAATATTGACTTATGTAGTTAAAATGCATTTTGCCATATAACTAATGACCCAAATATTTTGTATGTTCAGTTTATTGTTATTGTATGGAAAACTGTTATGAATTGGTAACTTGTGTGTTTATTTTTACAATAAAATGAAATTTTATTAATCTAATAATTTTAAACACCTTTTTGTAATTAACAATTGCTAAAGTATATAAAGTTATTAATTGCTGACTAAAATGATATTGTGATTGTAATTATTACAGAATACCTCAAACGAAAGATATTTGTCAGTGTGTTTAAACATCGCCAAACTTTACAAAATAGCAAGCGGAAAGTTTTATTCTGTAAACGACAAAGAGGTTATTATTACAACACAATTTTAATGTCTTAAATTTTTATATAAATTTCACCATATGTAGCTGTATACACATGTAATTTCATTTTATTTCTTACTTTGCATGTACGTTTATTCTTGTGCTGTGATTTAACGGTGTATTTTTTTTGGCTAAAACAGATGTTTTCTTTGAGAAATACGGCCGCTAATCAAGAAATTAAGTTATCAGAAAAACTGGTAGGATATTATCATATTTTTGGAGACTTATAATAAATGTTATCTTCTATGATTATTCCCTTAAGTGCTGCGATTCAATTAGAAAGCTACTGAATCATAGAACCAGATATGTTTAATTATAAATTCCTAGTATCAGAACATTTGCTAATAAGTTTTCTTTCAAGTCAAAAGAGTCTTGGAAGTGTATGCTATAACGTTTTTTTCTTTCCAAACTCATCTGCCATAAAATTTACTTTAAATTCGTTTTGAAAGACAAAAAATATTTTATTTATGTTTTCTTTTTACGGAACCGATAAACACCAATGGCATCCAATTGTCACTTTATATCTTCCCATAATTTCCCAGTCACGTGTTTCCGTGGGATTTTTGCTGTTTTCGCGACGAAACAATGTGATATAAACTCGTGAAACCATTATCCCAATTGATCCCAATTAGTAGCTTGTGAACCTGATTAGCATTAATTGATTTTAGGAGAAAAAATGAGAGATGTAAGGGAAGACATGCTATTCTCATGATACTGATGTGTAGATTATCTAACTAAACGGTGCTTAACTCGCTTTGATTTATGTCCGAGCAATATTCAATATGAAAGAAATCGGAACAATAGTGTGAATTTGGCTAAAGGTGGCACGAAAAACTCAGGATCGTATATTGGTGTGGGAAATCGGTTACATGTTCAAGAAAGACTTTGCAAATATGGGGGCCCGCTATTTTTTTTAACGAAACACAAAACATAATGTGATCATTATTTTTTTTTTAATTTACTAGTTCATGCCAGCGTTAAAGTTAAATTTTTTTAACAAAGATATATACATAATTTATTTTATCTATAGTGATTTTAAGGCACTTCTATGCAAAAATGATTTTATGGGTATTTGTTTCTTTTTTGGCCGATTTTTTTTAAAGTAAGAAATAATTTTTATCACTATGCAGACTAGCATGTATTTATGCATGGTACTTGTTAGGTATACACTTCATTCGCAGACAGTGGAATCAATTCCCGTGGGTTCCGATGATGGTATCTATATTAAATTTGATTACTAACTCTATAAATGGGGCGTTTTCTTACAAAACTTTCTGATACCCTTTTAATTGTATAATAAGAAGGAAGAAAAACAAGTTGTGATATATTGATTATAATATCTCATTAATCCTTACCGCGCTAAACATTTTTCTCCAAAAACCTTCACCATTTGTAGAATAAAACGAAGCGACTAGCTTACAGTACCGACCATGATCAGACGGCGTGGATGAATACTGTTTGAATTTTACTAATTAGTGAATATTGTTTTTTTAGATGTTGTTCACGTCATTTAAATTCCATATCTAGCTTTCCTATACTGAAAATCAAATATAAACATAAGTATAATAATTGAAAATTGAATTTGTCGTCTTCTTGTATCTCTCAGGAGACGTGTTCTAAGATAATTATTTTGACGTGGAACATCGTTCACTTTAAATCAATTTGTATTATTAAATAAAGTTAAAACTATGACAGAGTGTCAGTGCAATCACTCTAGCTATTAGCTCTTACATTTTGGTGTTCTTCCACGATCACATTTTCATTTCATCTTAAAAATGACGAGTTGACAGTATAGTTCCGTGTGTGGGAAAGTCCATCTTAAATGGCGCTAAACGGCACGAGCGTTATTGCAATTATTGCTTGTAAGCGATCGACTCTCCGATTATGACACCATTTGTACTCCTTAGATAATATCATAGCGGATTAATCAACCGAAATTAGATTAATTAATCCCAATATTGTTAAAGTATTGAGAATTTTTTCTGGCTAATATGATTCCTGGAAATGAGGAACGCCTTCTACAATTATAGAAATTCTCGTTTCATGTATAAAAATGTTGGAAATATTTGTTTTATTTATAGGAATATCAATGCATTATGATATCAAAGCACAGAAGGCGCTGAATTTGTTTGGGTCTCAGAATGTCAGAAAGGTGAAGGTTGTGAGATTATAAACCAATTTGTTTTTGTATAGTGCCACCAATGCTTTCCAGCGTTTTAATTGTAGTAAAGGCTATAAGACTAAATGCAACACTGATATTCAATTCAATGTTTATTTGACTTAAACAATTTGGAAAAAAAAAATGAGTTGCGTTAACTGGGATTTGAACTTCAGACCTCTCGCTTCCTAAGCGAGGGCGAAACCCATCGGCCACGGTGAAGTTATATGTTAATGGCCTGAAGAAAACCATATTATTCTAACTTAAGGTTTGTAACCCTTATTATTGTAAATAATCATGAAGCTTACTGTACGCATGTATATATATAAAGAATAAAACAATATTATAAATCTTCGACCATTCGGGAACTATTTTGCTTAAAAATTAATGCGCCTGTCATTTGACTATCTTTACGCAGTGATCTCCCCTGATTTTTTCGGCGTTAGTGTACATATAAAGGGAAGTTACCGCTTCAGCGGACTACTTTCGGCATTTGCAATTAACAGCATCAGGGTCTGAAATTTCGCTACCACTATTTGTTTGGTCTGACGACCCAAACAAATAAAAATGCTTCATTGTACTGTGTCATTAATTCTTTTTTTATACATGCACATGCCTTTCGGTATAAATAAATATATCAAATGAAAAACAGTGAGACTACTTTTGTTACAGTTTTAAGGAAGAAAGTGATGATGTAATGAGAACGACACTTCCCTACCCATCACTCAAACGTATCCAACCACAAACGTGCAAGTGCATTGATTCTTTATCCTATTTATTTTGTGTAAAGCTGAAATGAACGAGATTGAAAAACTCGCAAGAAATTGCATAGAATGTGAAATAAAAGGTTTCATTTTAACTTTATTTATTTCGATGTACATTTCCTTTTAAACCAATCAAAGTCTTTTGAACAGACATGATTAACTTTCTCGAATTTTATTCAAAATGCAATACTGCGCAATTGTGATAGCTTTATTAAAGTTACAGAGATGGCATGATTTCAAAAGAACGTCCATTTTCCGTTTTCAATTAGAAAGACCCTATAATTATACAGATTGTTTCCTGCTATTCCATATTTCCCAAAAGTATATGACAACACACTATTATACTTTCAAAACAGTATTATATTGATTGATCTCCTTTAGGATAATATCATACAAAAGACTGGACAGTCTTTAAACTTAGTAGATTAAATGTCAAAAATATATATGTTTTATTTATTAAAATTATTCGTCTGATGATATACACAAGCATTTGAAGCGTTGCCGAAATTATGAAAAATTACGCAGTTTGTTGTTAGTTTTTAGATATATTATTTTTTCTTTATGTTTTAATCTGTGTTGTTATATCGTAAATAAAATGATGAGGACTCAAGTTTAACAGCTAATTACAGTTGTCATTACAGACTTTATTTGTACAGATGTGCAGTGAAGAAATGATACAGAATGAAATAATGACGAATGTATACTGTAAGATAATCACTGGAAGAAATAGACTTGTGAATAAATCTGATTACTTTTCTTTTAAAGATAAAAAAGATCAAGAATGTCTTATCTGTGAAATTCTGACTTAACATTTTCTCACTGCCTTTATAAAAAATCTTGTTCATAAATTATTCACAAAAAATATTTACCACTGTTTGGCACAGCATATAACCTGTAATTTACTTTAATAATATTATTTTCTCAACAACCACTTGAATACAAAAAATGGCAAAACACACTATTGGCCACAGCGGTACTGTGTAACATTCTCACGCGAGATTCACGCGATATTAGAGTAGTTCACAATACAATCAAACAAAAAGCTGTTTGCAGCAAATATTTGCTCTTTCAAACAGAGTAAAATTGGTTACAGAAAGTACGTGAAGTTTATTTATTTCAATCTCCCCTATCATCATATTAAAGTTGATGTTTTTAAAAGAAAGACATTATCAAGATGATATTGATAAACGATTTAATGATTGTGTGAAAGAAAGAAGAAATGATAAGATGATTTTTTACAGTTTAAACTTCAGCGAAGATGGATGCGGTGGGCAAAATACTGAATGTGTCTTCTTCTTAACGAACGGATTGTAGGTTCGATTCCTGATGGTTCATACATACGTGTACACATATTTTACTTCATTTGTAATCAAAATAAGATGAAAAAGTTAAAAATTACCTAATAAGTGTGTGTAGGCTGGGACATACTATATTTTTATGTCCCTGGTCACGGATTTATATACTAGTAATTAAGATCCGTGCCCTGATGTAGAGCAATGGTCTTATATTTCTACGCAGATTGCGCATGCGCGAAAAATTAAGCCCTCGGTCTAACGAGGTCCATAATTATTGTTTTTACTCTTGCCATTAATTTATATAAAAAAGAAACGATTTAAAAGCTGCTGGTCCTAGAATTTACAAATAAACTAATAAAGAGAAGATTATATGTTTAGGAAATAGATATCAATTCTGAGTGCATTGTTGTAGAATAATGCACGGTTTGAGTTCAAATGCGTAGTAATTTAATCACGAAGGCCGATAGGCCTGAGTGATTAAATTACAAAGCATTTGAACGAAAAACGTGCATTATTATACAATAATGCACGAAGAATTGATATCTATTTCCATTCTAATACGTCAAGAAAAAATATAATTTTTATTATAACGTTGGGCTTTATGTTTGGTGGTTGAATTTGTTTTCGCATCAGAGTTTCCAATAGAAACGTTCTTTAGAGGCCGTTCCAGTGGGTTGAAAAAAAAACTGTTAAATCTACCGTTTGTAGAAACATTTTGAAAATAACGAATTTTGAAAACGTTGATACAACTTTGTTTGTTTATTTATTTCAGTTTATAATTTTCCAAGCGAAATACAAATTATTAAAAGTGAAATAAATGTAAAACTAAACTCGTTTGCGACATTAAATAGCGAACTTGATTTGATTGTTTTGCACGTGCTGTTTGGCGCTACATTGTGACGTCACGTAAACAACACTTTAAACGTCTGTACAGCGTTAACGACTGAATTAAAGATATTGGTGTTCGGATTAATTTTCTTAGTTAGACCATTTTCTTTCATTCTAGATAGTTTTCACAACAAAATTCGAAAAAAATTGTTTTAATTTATCAGATTTTTTAAACAAAATGGCGCCTTCAATGTGAAAATACACAGGGAGATAATAAGAACGGCGAGTGCATTGTTGTAGAATAATGCACGCTTCCGGCCTTCTTTGTCTATATAGAAAAAATTCCGATAGTGTTAGAATGAAAAGTAATACATATAATAGAAAAGATTTATCTCAAAACTGGGCAACTCAAATCAAAATGATATACATGTACATGTATGATCGTCATGCTTTTTAGTACGTGTATATTTAGAATTACGAGTTTGATGTAGCTATTCCGTTTGAGGAGATTATTGACAAAGTTCGTACACTGAAATAAGAAATTCAACAATATGCACTCTTTTTGATATATAAACACAGTTTTTCGCTGGAGAAACGTTTTAAATATATTTAGGAACAAACGTTGAGAATAGCATTAATCAAATTTAAAGCAATAGCGCATAATGCACGAACGAAACCTGGAAGATATGATGAAACAACACGAAATAAATCGAGAACGAATATCATATCTTGTAAGGCTGCCCTTACTATAGAGATATGGGACCAAAATATTTGCCTAAATATAAATTCCATTGGCCGACAGTCACAAAATTTGAATCTATCCAGAATGTATCAAAAATGCGTATATGTGTTTTGACAAATACAAAGTAATTTAGATTATTTTTTAATTGTGTATTAGTCTTGTCGCTAACCCATAATGTTCCATTACGTTGGTATATAAACAATATTCAAAGTGGCGGCTTGGACGAGTAGTTAACGCGTCGGACTACTAATCTAATGATCGCTAGCTTCATGAGAGTTCAAACCTTGCCAGGGGCAAGTTGTTGTTATCTTGAGCAAGAAAATTTACATTCATTGCTCAGTACTGATTCCAGGAACGGATTCGAAAGTGTGTCTATAAGCTTATTGCTTCCTAGACAATCAAACTTAAATAAATGTTGTCTAAACCCAAAAGGATCATTCCGCTGACAATAAGTTGGTATATTTTTATTGTATGATTACTATTGCCTGTCAATGTATTATGCTGTGTAACACCGCACTTTGGGGTTCAACCCCAAAGTGCGTTAAACTTCGCACCGCACTTTGGGGTCAAACGCACTTTTGGGTCAAAAACGAGAAATTGACCCCAAAGTGCGTTAATATGCTACATATCAACGCACTTTGGGTTCCAGAGACCTAAAGGTGTCATCTGAGTTCTGCATAATACAGAGTACTGACTTATTTTCGATCTGCGACATTGAAATATTTGAGGTGGAGTTCAAGATGGCGGTAATTACTTTGATGATGCTTAAGTGATAAAAATTTCATTAATTTTACCACTTGAAATATCTAAAAATTGTGTTCATATAACAAAATTACGGTGGCATAAAAGTGACATTTGCATTATTTTTAGTTTTGCATTCATATTTTATTTTAGTTTTTCGTACATATTTAATCTTTGTTTTTTTCGTACATATTTTAGCCAATCAAAACAGCCTTCACATCTCATAACAGCCCATAGTTGAGTATAAAACTAGCACAGTTGTTTGGTCACATTTCGGCCCATTTTTTGGAATCGGCCCAGTCGTTTTCGGCCGGGCAAGTCTAGTTTCGTTCGACCCTTTTCGGCACATTTTTTTTATTATTATAAAACCAATATATTAGTGTATATTTGGCAAGGGCTGAAGATTGGTGATCAGTTATTATTATGAATATGCACCACTCAACCCCATCCCCTGAGAATAGCGGGGGCATTGACTTTAAACCAAGCCGACCACTGGTAAACGGGGGAATACTCGGATAACAACATTCCTTATACTTCGGAACAGCGCCAACATCAAAAAACGATTCTTTTTTAACCCGCACTCCCCCGGGGGCAAGAGAGGTGATTAGAAATGACTGGTGTATTACAATAATGCACAACAAAAGATCTAAAAAGGTCCTTATATTCCAATGATTTAGAAAAAATGCTTAAAGCCAAGCTTTGAAGGATTTTTATGAAAATTGGGTCAATTCTTTAGCACATCCAGATAATGTGCATAACTTATATACCAGGTGTGCCGGCTCAAGGTCGGGGTCACACCTACAGGTCAAAGAATTGTGAGTTGGGTTTCATGTCCGCTCCTTATCTCCGAAACCCCTTGAAGGATTTTCAGGCACTTTGTGTAAAATGTTAACCTAATCGAGACAAAATGCAGAATCTTCCTTTGGGTTACTGCGGACTATATATATACTAAAAGTGTTGTTATTTCTTTGATACCTCAAAAATGAAAATGTTGGTATTTGCAAATGGCATTTGCAAATGGGGTACTATAATTTACAGATGGCAAAGTGTTTAAAAATGGTGTTTTACAAATGGCGTATTTATCCTAACCTCTACTTTGCAAATTGTGTCATGTAAAAATATGAACGAAAAGGAAAAAAAATAAAATATGTACAAAAAACTAAAATAAAATATGTATGCAAAATTAAAAAAAATATATATGCAAAACTGAAAAAAAATGTACGAAAAACAAACAAAAAATATGTACGAAAAAAAAAAAGAAAGTAAAAAACATGCAAAATAATGTCACTTTTATGCCACCGTTCAAAATACTCTAGTACAGAAATTGTGTAGTCCTAAAATTAAAAGATGCTGCGAAAAATGTCCCGTTCTGTCAATCATTTACTTGATAACTTTGGTGCCATATTGAGCCCCAGTTTAAATATGTTGGGAATGAAATAAAATGCAGTTATTTTTTTTTCCAGGGAACTATAAATATACTCTATTGCAATGTCCTGTTGAAACATCAAGTTTTTCGATCGGACTATAAAAAGTGATTTTTACAAATACATTATTAAGCTTATCAACAAACTTAAGCGTTTTTGTAAGCTCCGTAACAACCGTTCGCAAGAGGCTTTTTTTTTTAATGGGAAATCTTACATACTTCGTTAGAAAGAGCAAACATGAATTTTATAATGTTAAAATAATGGTATCAGAGAAATGTAAGATGCTTGTTACCTGAATAAAGTAGCGATAAATGTGAAATTATTTGTCATAAAAGTAGTCAAAACAATGTAGTATTTGACTTCCATATAAATACTAATTCACTATAACTGTACTTATCATTGCCAAAAAGCAACAGATGAAAAAGATGGTTCAGGTAATTGGCCAATGTGTATGTTTTGGAAAATATAGAAGAACATCAAAATAAAAAAGCTTTTATGAAAAACAAATAAAAGCATAATGGGCCTTTAAAACGTTATTTTTAACCCTCGGGGGGGGGGGGGGGGAAGATGGATACCCCACAATCCCCTCTATACCAACAGAGAGAATTTTACATTATGACTACTTAGATAGTATATATTTTTAGGACTACTACCTAAAGCCGCATCTACACCTAGTCAAGTTTCTTATATGTCACATTAAGCTAAATAAACGGCTCTTTCAACATATTATCAGGCACAGTTTTTTACTGAAATGTCTTACTATTATATTATTTAAAACATAATGAACATTAATTTTCTATGACCCCAAAGTGCGGTCGTTTGCTTGATGTTGAAAAATACATATGTACCTGTTTAACGCACTTTGGGGTCGAAATTGGACCCCAAAGTGCGTAACGCACTCTGGGGTCGGACCCCAAAGTACGTAACGCACTTTGGGGTTTGACCCCAAAGTGCGTTTGACCCCAAAGTGCGGTGTTACAATGCTGGAAACATTGTATAATTATATTGTATTACCTAATCATGAATACATCATCATTACTGTAAATGAATAATAAAAATAGACCGCAAACAAACTATAACGCCAGACCACAGTGAAGCATATTGAGATATGATCGATAATCGTGAAATATCGGCTGTTCCGTTAATTAAGATGACGTTCTTGTATGACCGAGGTGATACGGTAAATGAGATAACATTCTGAATAGGGGAATAATTATTAACTGTAGCAATAAAAATGTGATATGAAATAAAACAGATTTGAAATTTTCAAGCGTAAATTTAAGAATAATTTTATTTCAGCAGAAAGATTTAGCGGTTCTGGGCAAGAATGACTTTTTTTTTTCAATAATTATTGTTGATTTCCTTTCTTAAAGTGTATAAAGCTATATATCAACTGCCGGTACTTTAAAGTTAAAAAAAAGAATCATTCCAAAATACCTGTATAAAAGTAATGTTTGTATATTTCCTTAAGAGCAAATGGCGCATGTACATATTCATAGCTGAACCCAACTTAAGATAGCAAAATAATACTTTGTTCAGGAACATTTTATTCTGTTTTACGTAAAATATCCATGTGTGTTTAATAAATAACAAGGAATTTAATGTTAACAACTCTTTCAAGAATCGACCAAACTATTATGGAAACAATATAAGTACACGTTTGTAAATTTTTATAAAAAAACCCCACTATTTTATGAGATATAGCTTTTAAGTCATTTGCAGTAATGTCTAGATTTTGCTAATTGTTTTGTTGGAATATAATTCAAGCTATTGCTGTCAATATCATATTAAAATTGATAGATATATCTCGTGGAAGAAAGACCCCTGGTTGACCCATCATGCAATATTTCTGTTACTAACGACTTTCTGTTTAGAACAATCGACTTGCCGTTAACCAACAGTATAAGTGAAATGACATTAAAATTAATAATTTATAATTTCTTTAGTTAAGACTTATTTATCTCAACTTATTTTTTATCTACAATGTCTAATTTTTATTATCTAATCTGGAAGTCGTTGGCCAAATCCCAACAATTGTTAGCCTCTATTTCGATTTTCACAATACGCACAGGTGAAGAAAAGAGTTCGTTTAGAAAATGGGACAACAGAAGCAAAAAATAAATTAAGAAAGAAGTTGGCCTATATTACAAAGTGGTTTCCGTGAATCAATACTGTTTTGTTTTTTTACTTTAAGTCGCGTGTCTGACACACTGCGACCTTCTAATGGCATATAGTATGTGCCGCCACTACCACACATGCTAACCTTATACCAAAGTTACTTCAATTATAACAATATATCCACGTCCTAGTGCGCTGTCTTTGATTTGTATTTTATTTTTTATAAATGAGACACATATACCAACATTAAAACAATAAACACGCTTAACGCGTTAAGTAAGTCACAGATGTACAGATGTGCCTGCTAACATACAAGCTTTCGTGGACAAAAAATAAACAAGACCATTTTGTATAGATACTAATGTTTTAAATATGTTAATTTCTTATCACAATTGGTAAAGTTCATTAATACCGTATTAACATGGTACGGTTTTTTTATCAGTTGAAACGGAGATGGTCTAAAACAACGCATTTTATTTTCTTGGTTTGCGACAAACGGTTGCTAAATAAGCTGTTACCTGAGACCAAGGTCATCCGAAACTAGAGTCAGTCTATAATTTTTACCAATTCCTGATTTTTTTTCCGTCTAACAAACCGTCTGATTTGACTAAAATGGATTTTTTTCAATTAGTATCCCATAATGAAACTATTATCTTTACAATCAGAAGGCTGAGCGTTGTATCTGCAGTTTTTAATAACATGACTGCATTATTTTGTGATGCCATTTGAACTCTCATTTGAGTGAATAATACTAAAAATATTTTTTTCAGTTAGATTTCAACTTCAGGTTATTCGATCGTTCAAATATAGGACCCTTGAAATTTATGTTAATAAAGAAGACTTTGAAATTGTAGAATATTTAAAATGCACTTATTACAGTTTGTTTGTACGTATGTTCGTAAGTAATGATATTTACAACAGACTGTGTAGCAATTATCAATATTTTACTAATATCAAATGTGAGCTTAGTTTATCTGTAACCATTCTACGTCTATAAAAATAATCATTTTTGTTGTCAACTATTATTCTTTAATAAAATACATGCATATGATGTATTGCAAAAATGACGTAAAATTCCTTTTTAACCGTTGTGTGTTATTTAAGAAATATTTAAGAAATTCTTTAGAGTGCGTTATAATATAATATTGCATGGTTCAAGATCATCTGTCCAATGACATTACCAAAAAGAACATTATTTCCGATCTTTATAAGGTCTTATTGTATTATATTTATCAAGCCTAAAAAAATATTGAAATAAAAAGGTAGTTTAGAAAAAGAAATAAAGGGACACTTACTCTATAAACATTATGGAGATAGACAGGGAAGAAGTGGAGCAAAAACATTTCCTGAATTTGGTGAACAGAACAGCTTTGAACTCCAAAGCGAACATTGGTCCAAGCTAAACAAATGAAAAAAACAAGCATGAAAGATAAAATCTACCTTGTAACATATTAGAATGGTTTAAATCAGTGGAACATTTTATTGTTTTGAGTCGGACACATAATCCCCACATGCTGCTTATTAATGCCCTAAGCATAACGTACGTTAAACTAAAACAATACCGTAAAAACGAAGTCAAACGCTTGCAGTATACAAGAAACAAAAATAGACACGTGTCAAGTTGAAAATCGTGAAAAAATCGCGTGTTTTGAAACATCCTGTAATCGGGAAGATGGTAACTTAAAAGATACAATCATTTCATAATGTCTTTGTTTTCAATTAATTTAGGAAAAAAACATGACGGAAGGCTTGCCCTCACAAAGTAGTTTTTTTCCATTCTGCAAGCCTTTTGAAATTTGACAATTGGAAACATGTGATTCCCTTGTTACGTTTATGACTGCTTAAAGAAAGGGACGTTGTTTAAAGGGTATGTCTATTTCAAGGGACATTTCAATTTTATGGCTGTTATAAGGTTTGGCTGTTTTAAAGGGACATTTTGAGTCGTAGTTGCTTTAAAGGGGCTGTTTTAAAGTTCAAGGCTGTTTTAAAGAGTCATTTAAAGCGTATCGCAGTTTTGAATAAATATTATAAGTTTATTTTTGTTTTAAAGGATATCTTAAGTTTATGGCTGTTTTAAAAGTACATTTTTTCAGTTCATAACTGTTTTAAAGGGTCATTTAAGTTAATGGTTATTTTAAAGGAACATTTTAAGTTTTTGGTTTAAAATGGGCATTTTAAGTAAATAACTGTTTTAAAGGGACATTTAAAGTTATGGCTGTTTTAAAGGGACATTTTAAGTTTATAACTGTTTTAAAGGGTCATTTTAAGTTTATGGTTATTTTAAAATAACATTTTAAGTTTATGGCTGTTTAAAATGGACATTTTAAGGTAATAACTGTTTTGGGACATTTTAAGTTATGGCTGTTTTAAAGGGACATTTAAAGGGACATTTTAAGTTATGGCTGTTTTAAAGGGACATTTAAAGGGACATTCTAAGTTATGGCTGTTTTAAAGGGACATTTAAAGTAATGGCTGTTTTAAAGGGACATTAAAAGTTCAAGGCTGTTGGACATTCTAAGTTTATGTGATAATTTTAATAAAGTTTTTAATTTATTGCTGTTTTAAAAGGATATTTTAAGTAATGCATTTATTTTTTGAAAGAATGTGATGCCTCGATGATATTTTCAATAAAGATAATACTAATTTTGATCAAATAGTATCAATAAGGCTTCTCAAACAGGGCTACCGCTATTACAAACTACGGAAATATTTAACAAAATTAAGTCTCCTCATTCCATTTTTCCCCCGGATTGTGAAAAATGACCCAAACTTAGCCAAAATATAAGATTTTCAATTTATTTCTGAGTATATTTCTCAATTATCTTTCGATAATCGTTCCGTTTAAGTGTATCTTTCGATAATCGTTCCATTTAAGTGTATCTTTCGATAATCGTTCCATTTAAGTGTATCTTTCGATAATCGTTCCATTTAAGTGTATCTTTCGATAATCGTTCCATTTAAGTGTATCTTTCGATAATCGTTCCATTTAAGTGTATCTTTCGATAATCGTTCCGTTTAAGTGTATCTTTCGATAATCGTTCCGTTTAAGTGCCCCAGCTGTTTAAATCTATACATGGATCCAGCAAATTCAAAGAAATAAGTAAAATGTACAATATCATGTTTTAAACAAACCGAAAGTAAGAATGACATGCCTGTTGACGATTCTTTACATGTCACACTGGGTAGTTAAAATTGATTGTTTTATAAACTGAACTGTTCATTTGATTATTCAAACTGGTGTCCATTCTGTCATATAATCTGAAGTGTTCATTTGACTGCTTAAACCGAGGCGTTCATTTCATTATATAAACGGGTGTTCATTTGATTATACACGAAGAAATGATCTGGTGAATAATCGATATATTTCGTGCTTTCGACTTTTCATCATCTAATTTTCGCCTTTTACCAGCGTGGTTACGTTATTTCAACTTTTCAGCATCGTATTTCGACTTTTCATCATCGTAATTTGGTATTTTCAGCATCGTTATTCAACTTTTCACAATCGTGCCATCGACTTTTCACCATCATAGTTTCGCTTCGCCTTCCTATCTTTGTAATTGTATGATGTGGGTGCGCATGAGAGACAGAAAAGCGAAACTGCAATGGTGAAAAGTCAAAACCATGATAGTGAAAAGTCGAAATAACGAAATCAAGACGGTGAAATGTCGATAGTATGATAGTGAAAACACAAAATTATATCGAGTTTTTAATCATCGTCGTTTTGTATTTTCAGCCTTACACCATCGTACTTTTGACTTTTCATCACCATATTTTCGACTTTTCACTATCGCGGGTACGTTACCATCGCGATTTCCTGTTTTCGTTGATTTTTTTTCACCGCCACTAGTTATTTTTATTTTACTTTAAATTTGTAGAAAATAATAAATAAAAAATGGATATTGAATGAGTGTTGTTTCAAATGCACGTGTTGTACAAATGTACACTTTATAATATTCAACAAAATTAGTAATGAAATATACTCATGACATGCATACAAAAAGGTTTACAGTAAAAAAAATTGAATCATATTTTAGTGACGCGTTTTTAAATACTGTACTACAGTAACAGATTGAGTGTTTTGAGACTACGTTTGTATGAAAACGCATAATTATGATGTTACGTCAAAAGCTGTCCGTACAGTTAAATGGGAAAGATTTTCAAAAGTGTCGTATCTGAGTTTTAATTTATGGTCATCCTAGATTCACCTATGTCCTGAAGCAGTTCAACAAGTGCATGATTTTTTCCCAGACTTGATTTTAAGTTAATCTGGAGAATTAACATTCTTAAAATTATCCACAATGGTATTGTAACAGCTGTACCAAGTATATTTAGAATTTTTATTCTAATCGTATAACAGGTAAAAAGTAATCTCATGATAAGGAGCGTTTCCCATTTCCGGTGCGCGTGATTAATTTTCATACATAATTAAAATTACAATATTTTAACCATAAACGAGTACTATTATTGTTAACATGCGATGTTGCATTTTCACCTTATACATTTTCGCTATCTTGCATTATTGCTTTTTCGAACCTTCGCGTACGGTTACGCATGCGCAGTTATATTATACATACATGTATGTCACATGCCACAACATAATGAACAATGGCGTCAAATGACTGAAATTACAATGATTTGAATAATGTTAACATTTTATCTAAAATTCTATATCACATTAAGTAAGTTCATTCATTTCGAAGAAAAGTAACAAATTATCACAAGCACCATTTTAAATTCATAAATTTGCATAAACTGCAACGTCCATCTTAAAGATAGTATTACACTGCACAATTGTAAGCTTTTTAATTGGATAATCGTGACGTTTATATTAACAAGACTGCTGTCAATTTAAGCAGCTAATTTCTTTGTCTAATAAAGAACTTTTTCTGTATAATAAATTCGTTATAAAGGTTCTTGACAGGTTATATTGTCGTTTATAAACGGTTGTCTTGCTAGCAGCTCGGGTTGTATGTGCAAATCAACCGTTTGTATAGGGTCATATAACCTGTCAAAAATCATTATAAGTAATATTATAATACTGCACGTTTGTAACGTCACTTTTCATTGGGTAACAGTGACGTTTATATTATTAGTTATAAAGATCGTTGACAGGTTATATGGCCCTATATAAACGGCTATTTGTAAATATTACCCGAGCCGCTAGGCGAGGGTTATATTGCAAACAGCCGTTTATATACGGCTATATAACCTGTCAACAATCTTTATAACGAATTTATAATACAGCAAACATCATTTTTTAGAGAAAAAAAGTAAGATTTGTTCATGAATCGACAACAGCCGTGTATATAAAACTATATAAACGTCACGATTATCCAATGAAAAACGACGTTACAAACGTGCAGTATTATAATATTAGTAATAAAGATTTTTGACAGGTTATATGGCTCTATATAAACGGTTGATTGTAGATATAACCCGAGCCGCTAGGTTTTATATAAATCGACGTTACAAACGTACGGAGTTAAACAATTTGGAATAATTATCATAATCTTGTATTTTGCAGCATGTACGGAAAGATTTTTTTTATAAAATTTGAATTCTTTAGGGGTTGTTTATTGAATCGCCTTTTGCATCTCTCTTTCCACAAATTCAAATTATTTTGTTTTTATTTCGTTATAGAAACTCGGAAAAATAGGAGTGTTAGTGTTTTTATGTCAACAGACCTTCACAACGTCCATTCCTTTGCCGAGTTATGCACTTTTTTCTTGACATTTTCAATTAGGAAAAATATAAATATATTGATAATATGTGATGATAG
Source organism: Ruditapes philippinarum (assembly GCF_026571515.1). Lineage (NCBI taxonomy): Eukaryota > Metazoa > Mollusca > Bivalvia > Venerida > Veneridae > Ruditapes > Ruditapes philippinarum. The sequence continues at coordinate 223,740 of NW_026860859.1, forward strand.
AAGTAGAGGTAACCCTAATTTAAGTCTAATTAATTTCATTAAGATGAATGATAATGATTTAGTTCTGCTTGAAAGTGAGAAAAAAGGTGAAAAAACCGCCCGCTTTTTTGAAGCCACCATGTGATACACTAACGATATAATGATGCTTGATTATTATTATAATTTTATGCAAATTACGTAACAATCTGACAATCTAACGGAGCTTACGTTTAAAGGCGCAGCATTATTTAGGGTCTGATATTTATCAGATTGATTAATCAATTTATTATTATTATAAATATCATAACTAAATTATCATTATTATTATTATTATTATTATTATTATTATTATTATTATTATTATTATTATTATTATTGTCACCACAAGCACATTGTCGTAACTGGCATCATAATTATGTGCACCATCATTGTCGGTTGTCTGGGATACCACTAACAAATGGATTTTTAGTTTCCATTTTGCCGATATCATCAATACAAAAATATAGCTTTTGTAGAACACTGGTCTTGTATTGTTTTACATTTTGTTTGACATCACTTTTATGACTTTATTCACTAAACGAACAAATATTTTACCTATTTTTTGTTAATTTTCAAATAGTTTAAACCAGGATTAAAGGATATTTTTGAAATTTATTCTACGCGACAGTTCCACTGTGAAGGTGGTAGTCGTGGCGCTAAAGTAATGGGCTGCAGGTATTTTTTTTTTATAAGAGTATCCTTTGTGTCAAACCATTTGCCCCTCGCTACTGTGGGCTCGAATCCCGCAAGGGAATCAGGATAACATTCAGAAGAAAGCTATCCAGCTAGCTCATGGAACGTCGATGGTTCTACTCAGGTGCCGATTGTGCCTGAAATAACAAATAGAGGGGTACATGAGGTCTTCCTCTATAACTAAAGCTGGAAAGTCGCCATATAACCTTTAGTGATGGTACGGCGTAAAACCCAACCAAAAAATGTATCGCCTGGGTCTCCACGATACCGGTGTACATATTTTATACAAGGTGTTTTTCATATAAAAATTTATTGACTTGAAAAAAAGAAGGAATAAACAACTTCATTAACATTTAATCCTCTTAAAATTACATTACAGAGTTCTGTTACTCTGAAATTCTCGCTCATTGTGAATGTAAACAATGGTCGACCATTTTGTATGACGTAGTTAAACAGACTTCATGCTACCGGTGCACTGGTAAAAATGTTATTTATATGGAAAGCCATTGCAGTTTTAATAGCAAATATATCATTTTAGCATTCTTGTATTCATATCTGAAAAAAACGCATTAAAACAACATAAAAACGTGTGTTTCAATAATTTACTGTTCATCTTTTATGACTCCCAAGGGATCTCTGTTTTAGAACCTTTTCCTCCCAATTACAGGTGTATATTATACCATGTGGCTGGATTCAAAAATTCCCCTTCACTTAATTTTAGTGTTGTTGTGATTGCCTGGTCCTTTTGTATCATTGAATCAATTTTATTTCTATATGATGAAGATAAAATATCAATATGGTACTTTACACAGGCTCCCTTAAAAGACTGAATGAAACTGACTTTTTAATTTTCATAAACTATTTTATATGCACTAATGGCTTTCCATAGATTAATTTTTTCCCCACCAAAAATGATGTCAAAAGGTCAAGTGACATGTAATGGAGGTTGAATGACGTCAGCACCTCGACGGTCTAGTGCTATAAGGACGTAAGTCGTACTTACGCCCTTTTTCATGTTTTTACGCCATTCGAAGCAGAACGTCATCGCGCACCTGCTGACTAAATATCTTAACTCTAGCATTTAATTTGGCTTCAATATCGAAGAATGATAGGTAGGGCGTAAGTGCATCGAGTCCAAAAGGAAAATTTTATAAGGGCGTAACTACACCATATCTACACCGTTCTCAAATTTTATAAGAGCCTAAGTAGTAGTTAGGCCCTTTTAAGACTTTGATACGTTAGTTCAAACAGATAGTCAGACAGTCACATTTACGCACGTTAGGACTCTATGTCACGAGTCAGGGACATACCTTGACACATTTTAAGGATACGCATTGTAGATAAGGGGGTCCAAGGTCTATTTCCCGTGGAAAAAAAGTTGACAAAAATCATTTGAGTCATCGTCTATGAATTGAATCAAAGTTTAATTACTTTGCATCCGATTGAATAACTGAATCACTAGAAATATTGCATTCAAACAGGCGCTTTGCATGTTTCGTAATATAAAGGCCTCTAGTTGTACCTATCTATAGTCAGGTGGGTGTGGGAGGAATATCCCCTCCCATAGACCCAGAAATTTTAAAAAAAGAAGCAACGATATTGCATTAAATTAATTGTCTTTATAAACATTCAAAATTTTGTAATGTTAAAGAATGTATATTCTACCCCTACAGCTTCATGTGGCAACAAAGAAACCTGATATTTTTAACAACGTGTCTTTTTGCAGTAAAAAAACTTTAGAAGCTGACAAAATCCACACCGAAATCATTCTGAGATGACAGGAGACATCGTGCATGTCAAGCTTGTAAAATGGCCGAAAAGACCCAGATTACATAAAAGCTAACATTAATAATTTGTTCACGGGAAAACTGTTTATTAAACTTATTTAAATAAAAACGAAGGTTATTGTACATTGGGCTATTGGGCAACACTGTGTGACTGGAATAGACAATGGTATTGTGACATAGAGTTCAGACACTTTAATGTTAACTACAGTTGACATTGCCTAGTCATAATGTCGTTGATCTAAAGTTGATTGTTAATTACAATAAAATTTGAATTTGAAACTGTTAGTAGTATAAATAGTGTATTCTTTCAAAGTTTCAAGTGCTTTTAAGCTTGTATTTGGCAGTTTGTATTAAAGTAATTCAAATTCCTGAGTACAATATGTATACATGATATACATGATTCGATGATTATATTTCATGTGTATTCGATGATTATATTTCATGTGTATCTTATATATCATTCATTCATGCCATATAGAAAAAAAGATTTAAGGTCAATTTAATGAAACACAGTGACTATTCTAAGTCATATAATTATGTAACATTTAAAATCAAGACTTTAGTATTGTTTTATTTATCTGTCATGTAACCTTCACATACAATGTCATAGGTTTAAAGACTAAAGATAGTTTAAAACGGTCACTTATTACAATTCATTATTGTTATAGATACAAACAATTGTATAATTGTATTGATAATTAATGAATACACTAAAATCTAAAAGGGCATATATGGTAGTTACGCCCTATGTAGCCAAGTCCGAGTAACAATTTTAAAGAGCGAAACTGCTAGTTACGTCTTTTTAGAATTATTGGCTGATGCACAAAAATTTAAATATTAAAAGGGCATAATACGGATTTTGTGAATTTTTATTATGGTGGTGGGCTATTTTAATTTAAAAAATGTTTAAAAAAGTCGATATTAGTTTTTCTAAATGTGTCCCAAATTTTACCATGATTGAAAAAGGATCAAAGTCTGCAGACAGTTTTTTTCAATTTCCCGAAACTTGCAAAAATGCATTTACGCCCTTATAGCACTAGACCGTCGACCTGTCATTTTTTATTTTCTTGGAAAAAAATGTGTTTTGTAGAGAGACTAATTTATGCAATGGAAAAATAGGATAGTAAAATAAAAATAAGGTAGGATATGTAAAATATTTCCTTCAGAAACTCATGAAAATGTTTAAAAACTTTGAAATAGCCAATATTACTGGGAGCATGTCAATATAAACACTCGGTAGGTGGTGTTGACAAAAATATCGCGAGATTTGTGAATATACCGGTACCGTGGAGTCACCGGTATCATGGGGTTCGAGTATCCTGTGTGCCGGTTAAAACTCGCATACTTATTCTTTTAGAATAATGCATGTACACACACTACGTTCTTGTTTGGCAACTGTATTGTTTTCGTATTTTAAATATAAAATTTCAATCTGTATTTTGAGGTATAAGACTCTTTATTTCTATATATCTAATTACTCGTTCTGAAGTTGTGACTTGTAACATAGAAATAAAACCACTTCGTTAACTCTGAAGCAGGAATAATTTCTAGTCTAAAGCAATCATAACTAAATATGGTTTGAATCCTGACACACAGTCAAACGGCTGCTTTGTTGCCTTATGCGTTGTATCAATATCCTATATATCTTTTGCACCGAAAAGCTTTCTATACATACTTTCCCCATATCATTTTTGATCACCGCCTATATGTCCTTTAAAACGCATGTTTATTAATAACTACCACATCTATGCCGAATTCTGACTTTAGATAAGTTTCGTATATTAATTTTATTTAACGTTTATTTCCTATCGATTATTGGCTTCATTTAGTAATAAGATATTAATTGTACATCGGTGAGGAAAATAAATAAAACCATAAACGACTTGAAAAATGGAAGGACAAAATAACAGTATGAAAAGTAAAGTGCATATGGAATACTTAAAAAATGTATGACTACATGCTTCCCCCCCCCCATCCCCCCCCCCCAAAAAAAAATATTTATTTATTTCAATGATTTATTTTTGGTTTTGAATAATATTTGAAATAATATTCTGGCCGTAAGATCTCCCTAAATCATTTTCATATTTAATCTGGAATTTTGTTTAAATAAAAGACATGAAGCAATAGTTAGCATTTCTTTCATGATTAAATAGTCTATTTCAATGCAAAATTCACTAACTGGGAAACGCCGCCACAACTGCAGTTCAAACAATTTTACGTTTCTTGGAAACTTTAAATCCACATGGTATTGATATTTACAAAAAATATATAATAAAACAACATTAAACCTTTGTTGACTCTAAAATTTGGCGACATGCACTTGTTCGAAAGTAGGATAGAGCAATTTATCATATACATGTAGTCTAAAAGAGGTAGCTCTGTTGTTTACCTTAATAAAAATTGTAAGTTTGCATCTCTTTAAACAAAATTTAAAGTTCATTGCATATATCATATAAATACGAACAATTCCGAAAGCAATTTTTACATTTTAGATATCTGTAAACAACCGTAAATGTAAATATTTTATTTACAGAAATCAAGTCGCTGAAAACAAAATGCGTTTAAATGTGACCGAATAGCCAGTAACTGGTTTTCCGCACGCATGATGTAAACATAATTATGTAGTTTCATAAATTTAATGTTATGAAAGAATTGTCAACGTTTTCAAACCACAACTTATATCTTCCCTAAAATGTAAAATAACACTATCATTATCCCCTGTGTGATTTAAATCTCTTGTTGATGTTTTATTCCAAAATAAATATTAATGTCTGGTAACAGATGTGATCACCTGTTCGCTTGATATGTCAGTCCGCGTAGGTTTAACGTTATTCTCCCACTGAACATAAAATGACACGAAATAACGGTAAATAATTCTGAAAATTCAATCCCTCCAAAATGTATAATATTAACAATTTTATAAGGACCCGCTCACTCCTTTAGGGCCCTAATTGCGGTGTCATTTCATATTTCTATTGTTTGTCATTGACTATCAAACTGCCACGCGACAAATAATGAAACATCTTCACGGTCACGTGACTGGCACGCGCCAAGAGCAGGTGCTGCTTGAGCTAAAAATAGTTCAAGCAGCCGCGCGTGAAGGGATGTCACGGATGAAAATCGGGATTTCCCTAGTTTTATGAATGAGCATCGATTTTTTGCCATATTTGTGTATTAATTTATAAGACCCGACGCGAAATGTCGCTTATTTAAACGTGTCACCGAAAAGCTAATTGTTTTCGGGTGATAATTATATTATGTTTATACGTTTGAATTATAATGTGACACTTGTCAATATTGATAGCCAAACATCAGTTGCAGGCCGGCAAATATATGTCTGAGAGTTTGATTCCAAGCTTTTTTACTCATTTATACCGTTATTAAACTCTTTTTGACACTCTGGGTACATTAGCACTGTGTGTTTGGAGCAGATGTGATATAGAAGAACATACCCGGTTACTGTTTGACGTTTTAAATGGTAATGATATTTTCATTAAAAAAGAGAAACTATTTTATGGATGTTTCTATGTTGATGGCATTGTCAAATTCTCGAATGGTCGTGTCAAAATATGATCGCAAAACGAAGCTTCTCTTCTAGAAGCGACAAAGATCTTTTGCAGAACCAATCATTATCTCGGACATAAAATGCTGTACGTCTCAGAACCAATTTATATAGATCTATACTCATAATTAAACATACATTTGATTTACCTAAGAACTAACAGATATACGGGAAGTGGGGGTGGTTGGCCGGTTGTTGGGTATTAAACCTTTCTTGAAGTAAAAGTAGTAAAGTCATGTTTAGGATTTCTTGCAGACAGAACAGAAATACAGAAATTCTCACTTTCATTAAATAAGTAAGTAAATTTTATCAGAGTGACATTGTGTTATGTACAAAATACATGGCATATTACAACACCCTGCCACGTTGGGCCTATAAGTCACTTGATTCTTTATACAATTGGCAAATATGATTTATAAGTAATTCTATAGAAAATATGTAAAGCATACTGTAGAAAACAAATCGGAAATACATTGGTTAATTATTAAAATTTCATATACGAAGCATTAAATATGTCGAGTAACTTTCATGCAAGACTTATCTCTATCCTCTAGAGAATAAGAACTTGAAGAAAAGAGGGATATTATAACTGCGAGACCGTAGTGATATATCTGAATCTTTAACGTTAAGCAACGGGAGAACGTGCATGCATATTATGTATAATTATGACGTTTGGGACAATAGTACCAACTCGGCTTTCTCCGACAACGTTATATAAAGATTTATTTAAGTCATCCGAGATGTTCCGGGTGTTGTCAAGTTGGGTTTGAGTATAGCCGCACACATGTTTCTTTTAAGAGCGAGCAAAAACCTGGTGAAAAGGGTGTTTGTTTTTTAGGTAAAGAGTATTATGTGCAATCCCGCATAGTTCACTCTGTTAGAGCGTGAGACTTGTACTCTCGACATTGTTGGTGCGATTCCCAGGCTGGCCAACTAAAAATACCAAAACAGTCTGTCGGATGGAACTTTAAATCTAGGTCCCGTGTATGAGTGTTTAAAGAACTAGGAGGAGCTTCTGTAATTGGGGTATATTTCTGTATATCTATATCTTGCACTATCCTTTTAAACTTTAAAATGACTAATACTGTTCTGGAGGAATCGCCCATATGGGTAGCCGATGGCGAGTAAAAGTAGATGTAAACTCAAAGACACACACCAAAAAAAATCTAATTGGCGCAAAGTTCATACTCGTATTTATTCAAATAACGCCAGTAAGCAGGGTCTGTCTATTTGAAAAAATAAACCTTGCAATTAAAAAAATAAAGTTAATATATGATCACGCTGATCTGCATTCTTCATTCTATAGTGTAGACTTACATTAGCATCAAACTTGTGACCGTTACAGATTTAAAGCCCGAAACGACCACAGGTGGCAGTATCAATGTTTGGACACTGAAACCCTGAAAAAAATCAACGCTCTAAGCTACTATAAGGTACCAAATACAAAACCACCGATAAAATTATATAAAAAAAATTCCACTATCAAAATTATAGTTATAGAAAGGTGAAAAGCCTACTATTATACTCATTTGCCAAACAATGTGGAGCACGGGAAATCGTCGTTTCGGCGACTCAGGCGTATTCTTTCGGTTACCTAATTCAAGTCCAACAATTCTATAACTATAATTTTGATAGTGGAATTGTTTTTTAAAATTTTATCGGTGGTTTTGTATTTGGTACCTTATAGTAAGCCTTAGAGTGTTGAATTTTTTCAGGGTTTCAGTAGGGGTCCAGGGGCAGATAGGGGTGGGTGTCCAAACACCTACAGACAGGTGATTGAAACTGCCACGTAGTGCTTATACGTATCAGCTTTCACGAAACCAAAATACAAAATACACGTGGCAGCAATTACAATATACATGTACATTTTTACTTGCAAAGACATTTAGTATCACTATTCAGTATTGTTCGGGTTGGTGGAGGGGTGTGATTTATGCACATACATGTATCTAGTCTTTTAATAACATCAAAATAAATCATATATAAGTATACTGTATATCACATATAAAATCGAAGAATGTCTTAGAATATAGGAAAAATCAGTATAATTAGATATCTATTTACTTTAAAAAATTTTTTTTAATTAACATATTTTGATTGGCCAATACATTAGATGACATAAATCACAGATCACATAGAACTGAAAGTACTGAAAATTTAAATTATCAGTGTAGACGGAAATGACCGGAGCAGATAAGGACTCTGGGTAATCATCTATGTAATAGTTTACGACATCTGCAGACGACATCTTGATAACATTAAGGACTGTAACTTAAGGTCACGATCTCCCCTTATTCACTATGTTTACTGTATTTTGTACTCAATAGGCTGTGCTTAAAAAGGTCAAATTCTATGCAAACGCTTGTTTGTCTAAAAATAAATAAACAATTCAAAACCGTGGGAATTGAAAACGGTCGGTTGTTATTTTTATACTTTTCAAAGCGCTCCCCTGTTATTCGATTGATTTCACACGAGCGAAGAAAACACGTTTGTTTAGCAATAAATATATCTTAACATAGGGACCACATCGTGAAATATAGGGGTATTGAAGTTTAAGACTAAATTAACGCTCAAAAGGTTAAAAATAACACTAGAATGAAGGGTAAAAAGAATATACAATGTTTATTTATTAAAAAAAAGTTTTCAGTGTTTTAGATTACTTTCTGGCAGCATTTGTTGATGTTAAAAAGACAATAACTCATTAACCCTTTATGTTATATTATAAGTGATGCAAATTTGACTATAGTGTGTACTGAACTTTTTATTATTTTTATTTTTAAATTAAACAGATTCCGTTGGAACTTTGAAATATATATTTATAATATAACTGGACTTAAAATAAACATTACAATGTTTGAACAAATTTCGCTAGGTTAACATTTTCTTTTTGGCCACTTGCTCAATAAGTCTGTACATATCACTCATTTCCGCTAGATTATTGCCTTTGATTAGATACTATACACCAACTTCTCATTTATTTGGATAAATTTCACACGGGAGCAGTCGAAACACACGACCAAACGACCGTGGGTAAAATATCAGTTAAAATATTTCGTCTGCTGTTCCCACGGTCCGCGCGTGTTCATCACGCGCTGTGCACAATCTACATTTCGTCTGCAAATTTTTAACTTTAACTCAGAACGAGTTTCAAAAGTTTACTAAGAATCGTTTTTAAATATCGGCTTTATTAAAATTAAAATTCATTGACCAGTGTCACAAACTGACTCGGCGTGCGTGATACACTGTAAATATCGATTTTAACCAATGTCAACGGTATCGACATATCGATTAGTTGCCAAAAGAGCGTCTGCATGAGAAGTGCGGGAAATCTTATAGAACCAATGAACGCGCGTGTGTTCAAGCGCTCTCAGCCAATTAAATAATACCAGCGTCTTGTCGTCTGCAGTGTAATTGAAAATTAACAACAGAGGGGCGGGTTCAGATGCTGGGACTGGGGATGCTTTAATTCTGGAGAACGTTGTACCTCGTGTCAGTCGTGTTTAAGACCGTTGGTCAGGAAAGGTGCTACTAACGGATACCGGATAAGTGGTCACGAGCCGGATATATTTTTTATTTAACAATTTTTGTTAATCACCGCAACGTCTTTCCGTTTGGGAAAAAAGGACTTAACCATAATGAAACGCAGTTTAAGCCATAGTGATGATGATGATGATTTTGACGAGAGGTTGAAGTCAGGGTAAGTTTGACTTAACTTGTGCCTGTTTTTGGTCATGCACGGGTCGTGCACGAGTCATTACTCTAGACGGTTTGCATCTACGTATGTAGATACTTAATCCTGCACGTGCATGGTTTGTGCACGTGAATATTTATTATAATGAAGCATGGTTATATAAATTGATACGAACACTATTCTATATATAGCAGTTCATAAATGATAATTTGTTCACATAGTTATTGAAGAATGATACATGTAATAACATCTGCAAACTATAAGAAAATAATATTAAGAATAATTTTAAAGATAACTATTGACGAAAAAAACTTGTACCACGATTTATTTATTTATTTTTATCTTTTTTTCATCAACAAAAAGATGTTTGTATTACTTTCACATATTTATATTTTTCATTTGAATTGATAGTTTTATTAACACAATAACATGTGCTAATAAAATAAACATGTCATATTAAAATTACCCGTTTTAAAATGAGTTTTATTCCATGATAATTAGTGTACATAAATTTATTCATATGCAATGTTACGTTACCATATTATATGAAATAAACAATGATTATCCGGGAAACAGAAGTTATAATTTCAAACACCTTTTATCAAGAAATAATCAGAAATTACGCTGAATGCAAGATTAGTTTGAACAAAATCCAGATGTTGTTATGGTAGTTGATATGATAATATAACACGTATTTGAATGATTTAATCAACTTGACACCGCATTTCAACCACTAATTTCCACATCTTGTTCGACTAAACACCGATTATAACGAACGAAATTGAAACAAAATTTAAATGCCATCATTATAACAGTGTTGATGACTGTGAAAATGATGATACTGTCAATATGTCATTACTGGCTCGTAACAGATTCAAACTTTATTTGATAGTACATGTACATTATCCACTAGGCCAGTAGAAGGATATTTCGTCCAGATTACTTGAAAATGATTTTCCGTGTAAATTAGAAATATTAAATTTCGGCATGTTATTCTCTTTAATTGTGATATTCAATTTTTAAACACTCAATTATTATCAAATATATATACATGTTTGGCTATGTAAAAATGTCAAATTAATTTTATGCATTACATTTAGATATGACCAACCTTTTTATGCATGGCCACATCCATGTCCTCGATTTCTGACACAAAAAAGTACAATTTCCGTGATATATGCTAAGACAAGGTGACTTAAGTTAGGTTATTTCTTTATTTTGTTTAAAAATGTGGATTTTTTTTATAATTTCATTGTGTTTTATTTCTTACAGATCACCTTCACAAAGTTGTCAGATTACGGACAGAAAGAAAAGACGAGGGGTAAGCACGCTATTCTCGTGTAAAATATTACATAAAATTAGTTTTAAAGTTTTAACTTTGGCTTTCTAACATCTGCTTATACTATTACTTTTGAGATGAACTTTTTCTCTTAAATAACTCTGTACTCGTACGTAGCATAATTTTTACATTAAGGCGTTAAGACGATATGTACAAAATTAGTTTAAATTTTTATTATTTGCAGAATTAGTTTACAAGTTCACATGTGGTATGAACAAATTCATAGTTCAAATTTTGAACCTTAAGGAAACTTACAACTTAATTTATATGTAATTCAAATATCTTAATACAACCTTATTTTTGCCTTGTCATTAAACAGGTTATAGAGAAACGTCGTCGGGATAGAATAAACAACAGTCTTTCAGAGCTCCGGCGACTTGTACCGTCGGCATTTGAGAAACAGGGGTCAGCTAAATTAGAGAAAGCGGAAATATTACAAATGACTGTAGATCATCTGAAAATGCTCCATTCAAAAGGTAAATATACATTAAATATATATTTATTAAATTATTCACACGGAAAAAATGAATAAATCACGGCATTAGAACGTTTTACATTTGCTAGGTTTCTTATGTTAACTTTGTTAATAATGTTATTAAATTCTCAAAAAGACAGAATTATTCAGTAAAAATCGTAAACGAAAAATGTTATTATTATTATTTAGAAAAGAGTTATAAAATTTACCTGGCGCAAATGTTGGCAAATATAATGAGCTATGTATCGAAGGTGGCAATATACATAAGGAACAATTTATTTGATGTTTTGGTGGATTCTTTACAAAAAATTTTGAATTGTGAATAACTTACAATATTCCGTTCTGCCATTTTTGGTACAATACTGGGAAAATTAACAAAAATGTTGTAAAACAGAAAGTTTCAGGCATGTTTTATTACACTATAAACCCTCAATGTCTATAATTTCAAAGACGATTTTTTGTCTTTACAAATAAATTAATGAAAATAATAATAAAACTTTGCTGTATACAAGTTTCTTCATTTCAAATCTTTACAAAAATTGACTTTTGAACCAGATTAAATGTTACCTTCCCTTTTTCACACGCTGATATACAGTATGCTTTGCGGTGCTTGTTCAAAAATACGGGCCACCGGAAACCGTCTCATTTTTTCATGGTACATTAATTTTACCATGAAAACCTTTGTCTTCGTGATGAACAGTTGTCCAAAATATTTACTATATCGATAGAAAATAGTGTTTGACCGTGGAATAATTTTATAGCAATTTTTCATTATTACAGTATGTAAATAATTGTTGTTGAAAAGATACCGAAAATCAATTAAGACGACGTACATGGTGTCTAATATGTATTAAATAAACCAAATAATATATAATTCATATATAACGTAGCCTCATGTGTGTTATTAACGCATAAGTTATTCTGTACAAATAACATTTCTAATTTCAGGTGTTAATGGTTACAATTTTCCTGATCCTCATGGTCTCGCTTTGGATTACAGAAGTATTGGTTTCCGGGAATGTTTGGCGGAAGTTGCTCGTTACCTCATGACAGTTGAAGGCATGGATTTACAGGATCCACTACGGTTACGTCTCCTCAGTCACTTGCAATGCTTTGCAACGCAACGAATGCCTTCTGTTAAATCATCTTTTCAAAACTCAACTTGGAACTCGATGACGTCACATCCGTCTATGAACTCGTTAAATTCAAATCAATATTCCGGAAATGGAATGTCTTCCATGACAACTATGCTTCAGTCACATTCCGGCCAATCAGACCAGCTTACTATGTCTTCCCATGATTCTCTCCCGGGAGTACCTTCAGTAACATTCAGTGATTCGCGAATTAGCCAATCAGAAAATTCTTTACATAATTCCATGAGGATTCCTCCGCCACCGACAATGGGCACACACAGTCACATGACGTCGATGACGTCAAACTCTGGACAATCATCATTGCTTAATCAGCAGATTCACTCACAGTTTCCTATGCTTAATATGAACTCAATGATGTCACCAAACAGCGCACAATCATACAACGCGGCAGCGGGAAATTTGAACCAACTTGGCTCAGTAAAACCATACAGACCGTGGGGCTCAGAAATAGCGTATTGACGTCAATGTTTCTAAGCTGAAATAAGTTAAAGTGCAATAACTATGTATGTAAATTTTGTTTATAATACATTTGAAACATTCCAGAGGGATACTTATAAAACGTTACTTGTAAATATCCGAGGGACGAAATGGAAACATAGTGTTATTTTAACTGAAATTCGGTTTTCAAATGGATTTACATTTTTTGCTGTTGTCGCTTTTTATAAAAAGAAATATCTTTCAAAAAATTGTTTACGTTCATAAAACAGTTTTTAATTTATTCAAAGTAGAAAGGCATATCAATATATTTAAATCTTTTGTTTGTAGACAACCGAGCAGATAATTCTTCACTCGCAGTGTTATGTGAAATCTGTATAATTATTTATCTTTTACATGAAATAGAATTAAAATAAAAACGCATTTAACCATGTTTTTTTTATAGATATATAAAACAAATCTTTGCTCAGAATATTTTCACTTATTATATTGTTTTTGTTGCCATGAGAAACATATCATATCTGTACGTGTATCTAAATCTAATGAACGTTTTTTTATGTCATAATAGGGGCAATGACGTACATAATTTAATATCAAATAATTTGTGGAGAAAAAAAATCATTTTTTTTTCTTTTAAAAAGGCGAGCAAGCCATTTTGAAACAATTTTGTAGTTAAAGTCTACAGATCGCATGGAGTGAAACAAAGTCGAACTGAAATTTATTGGAACATATGTGATGTATCACGCATTAATGATTGAACTCCAAAATACGTTGTTATCAAATTAGTTTTAAGGGGTTTTTCTTTATATTTTCAAATGATTATTTAACTGGTTTTTTTTCCAGACTTTATTAAATATATATGAAGGGTTTACGAATTAAACTAAGAATTGTATGTAATCAAGAATGTATATAATGCATACCCTGACCTTATTAAGTTATTCAATTTTAAAGTCCATTTATACTTCGATACAGGCGTTGCTTACACAATTATTATTATAAAGTAACTACAAAATGTGAAAACAAGAACATTTTAAGGTCTTGTTATATGATAAAATTAAATGTTACTTCAGAAATAAGGTATATACCATTCTTAGAACTGAATACGTTAATTGTTTTATTTATTTCTTTTCTAGAAAGTTTTTCTCAGTTCTAATTTATTAAAATTATAAGTAAGACAAGACATAAATACTTGATCTGGTACATGTATTAAATTTGGATAACATTCTTAAATTGTGTCTGTGCTTGCATTCGTATTGGCTTTGCAGATATTTTCACATTATTCTAAAATTAAATATGACAGTTTATGCAAAAAAATATGTTCATATGTTATATTTATGTTTGTTTACTTATTCAATAATGAATGCTATGCAAACTATGTGTAAAATAACAACGAAATGGATCAAGGGAGACAAATGCTGTATCGATTTTAGTACAGTACGTTTTGTATTAGCTCCCATGTGCACATCCGATGTAAGTGAACCACTGTAAATATTCTAGTCAAAAGCGATTGTTAACATTTGCTGGCCATGTTTTCTTTTATCTGTATAAATATAACTATGCACCTTTTTTAATATTTTTATTTTATTAAAGTAAGTATTTTTTTATAATTCAATCACCTACCGATTTGTTGAACAAAACTGAATAACAATCTTTTTTATCATCATTTTTTATTTATAAATGTTTAACATCACAAAAAGACTTACTTAGTGCATACCTAACTTTTTATGTTCTTTTTTATTTTTATTATTTGTTTAACTTTTTGTTTATTGTTATTTTTTACCTGAACACCTTGCAATGTACATGTATTCTACCATTTCAAAAGTGCTTTATTTTCAAATAAATGTGATATAGTTTCATAAATTGTGATGACTCATGTTATCAGTTATTCCCCCTTTCTACAGCTAGACAATCCGTTGTTATGTCGCTTGTTTATCCCTACCTTGCTACATATGTTAAACTTGTCCATCTTTCAATCTGGACAAAACCATTTATCATTTTCAGGGAAAATTTCAAAATATGTTCCGACTGGATAGCGGACAAAGCAGACGACACGGATGTTCCGGACGATTTGAGTCTGCACTAATTGCATGGCCGGTATATTCAGTGCCAGCAGACTTAAGGATATAATATTTCAATGATAGAAACAGTTCTATCCAATGCTCCCCTAAACCCATCAGTAATTAATCTTGTAGTAAAGCAAATGTCAAAAATAATATTGAATACTTAGATCATCGGATTATTATCCTTGAAAATGAAATTTTAACAAAATTCATGAATTTAGAATGTGTGCAACATTTTTCGTGAGTACCTATTATTTCTGTTTCGTCGGAAAATTCACATAGCGACGACAAAGGAGAACGCTAATAGATTTATAAAAGAAATAATAGTACTACTTTGGGGGTATTCTGTTGCTTTCAGACTTTTTAGAAGACAAAGACCAGTCTGTAATATTTACGCGTGTTCGTAATTCTGGACTTTTATCTTGGTTACATGATATTACAGTGATTCATTTAATAAACACTCAAGAAACTTGTTTTCAGATTTATATATTTTCAACAAAGTTTCCTTGAACACTAAACCCGAGTAACAGTATATGGGTTCCAGGGATGATCTGGTTAGTGCTGAGTGTTGCAATCTGTGTTCTGATGCTTTGTATCACATGACTCACACTGGACCAGCATATTCAATGTTTTATGCAAGGAACTCACCTGGCTATATTGTAAATAAATTGTTCTACAGAGGTGCAAAGTAATGTGCCTTTATGTGTATAAAGCTATATCTAATGAAATAGTTTCATAAATTTTATAAACGGTAAAACTTTTGGTGCATAATCTTTTGATCCTACGGTCATATAATACATGTACACAAATCAGCCCTTCAAATATGGATCAACAAAACAAGTATCTTATACATGTATGCATGTACCATCAATTTTAACATCAAACATTCTTACACTGTTAACTCATTATTAAAAGTGATAAATCTACAGAACTTCCAAGTTGCAGTTTTGATTTCCACATTCCTTATTTTTTAAGCCCAAATATACATGGACCAAAGAAAATCCTGAGACTGGTATAGAACTCAGAAAAAGTTTTAATACTTCCAGACATGGTTAAGTCAAACGTTTGTTTTAAGTCAAAGAATACAATTAGTGTGAAGAATAAGACTAAGAGTAGTCAAGATGAAGACTTAGTCTAAGAGTGGAAGTTGGGGAAGAATAGATACTAAGAGAAAGTCAAGGTAAAGAATAAGTCTAAGAGTAGCAGGGGTAAAATAAGTCTTAGAGTATATTAAGGGGGAAGAATTAGTATGTCTAAAAGCAGAACTAGGAGAAAGAATGAGTCTAAGAATAAAATTAAGGGACGAATTTGACTTTAGAATAAGAGTTTAACTAAAGTAAGAATTGATCAAAGGGGAATAATAAACTTAAGTGAAAAATAAGTCTAACAAAAGGGCCATGATGGCCCTGAGATCGCTCACCTGTATATAGGCTCCCAAGGTGAGGCCAAGTTTAGCCAAGGGGCTTTTATTTGAACAAACTTGGTAAACACCCATTAAAAGATGTTTCATGATAAATATCTTAGCTTTAGCTCTCAGGGGTTTTTAAAAGAAATATTTTTAAGTTTTTACTATACACATATAGGAGAAAAAGAATGACCCCCCACCCCACCCTGGCCGGGTAAATTTTGACCCCAGGGCTTTAATTTAAACAAACTTGGAAGACACTCATTAGAAGGTGTTTCATGCAAAATATCTTAGCTCTAGCTCTGAGGATTTCTAAAAAGAAGATTTTTTAAGTGTTTACTATATACATCAAGGGAAAAACAATGACCCCTGGGGCGGGGCTAATTTTAACCCCAGGGCTATTATTTGGACAAACTTGGTAGACACCCACTAGAAGATGTTTCATGCTTAATATCTAAGCTCTAGCTATTTGTTTTTTTTTAAAAGAACATTTTTTAAGTTTTTACTATATACATGTACATATAAGGAAAATCAATGGTCCCCCCGGGTGCAGGGCCAATTTTGACCCAAGGCTTTTATTTGAACAAACTTGGTAGACACTGACTAGATGATGTTTCATGCCAAATATTTAAGCTCTAGCTCTTTTGGTTTTTTAAAAAAAGAAGATTTTTTAAGTTTTTTCTTTTGTTGCCATGGCAACCAGAGTTCTGCATGGAATTTAATTCTTTGAACAATTTTTAAAGTTGACTACCAAAGGAACATTCCTGTGAAGTTTGGATGATATTGTTAAAGCGGTTTATAAGAAAATGTTGTTTAAAGTAAAAGTTTACGGACGGACACTTTGTGACAGGTGAGCTAACAAGAACTGAAACAGGAGACAGCGAAGCTCGACTAATAAAATACTAGACGCAGTAAGAAATACAAAACTATGAAGAAAAATCAATTATGTATAATTCTGTATTAAGTAATAGTAAAAAAATAACATTGTTAACATAAATTCCAAGATCAAGGGGAATAATTCTGGAAAGAGTCATGCTAGAGTTATGAACCTTGTCACATAACATGTGTGTAATGATAAGAAATATATATTTGAAGTTTGAAGTATATACCTTAAAAAGTAAAGAAGTTATAATATTTCTTAAAGAAAATCCTAAGTTCAAAGAGAGATAAAGCTAAAAATATTGCTTCAAGAGTTATGAACCTTATCACATAAAATGTAATTGATGATAAGGAATAAGTATTTGAAGTTTGAGGTAGAAACATTTAAAACTAAAAAAGTTTAAGTAAAAAATAACATTTTTTAAGTAAAAAAAATCTAAGTTTATGGGGAGATAATTCTTGCAATATTGGTGCTAGAGTTATGAACCTTAACACATAACATGTGGTTAATGATAAGGTACATATATTTGAAGTATGAAGTTGATACCTTAGCAAAATAAATAAGTAACAGTAAAAATTTTTGTTTAAGGAAAATTCTAAGTTCAAGGGGAGATAAATCTAAAAATATTGGTGCTAGAGTTATGAACCTTATCACATATGATTTGGTTGATGATAAAGAACATATATTTGAAGTATGAAGTTTATCCCTTAAGAAATAAAGAAGTAATAGTAAAAAATAGTATTTTTTAAGGAAAATTCTAAGTTCAAGGGGAGATTAATCTGAAAATATTGGTGCTAGAGTTATGAACCTTGTCACATAAGATGTGAATGATGATATGGTACATATATTTGAAGTATGAAGTTGATCTCTTAAGAAATAAAGAAGTAACAGTAAAAATTATTTTTTAAGGAAAATTCTAAGTTGAAGGGGAGATAAATCTGAAAATATTGGTGCTAGAGTTATGAACCTTGTCACATATGATGTGGTTGATGATAAAGAACATATATTTGAAGTATGAAGTTTATCCCTTAAGAAATAAAGAAGTAACAGTAAAAAATAGTATTTTTTAAGGAAAATTCTAAGTTTAAGGGGAGATTAATCTGAAAATATTGGTGCTAGAGTTATGAACCTTGTCACGTAAGATGTGGTTGATGATAAGGAACATATATTTGAAGTTTGAAGTTGATATCTTACGAAATGACAAAGTTATAGTGAAAAATATTTTACTGCACCAAAACTTTAATCTGAAATCTGGACGCGGATGCCTGGTGGAGTAGGACAGCTCTCCATATACTTCGTATAGCCGAGCTAAAATAGACCTGATGGAAAGACTTAGTTTAAAAGTTGTTACTAAGATGGAGAATAAGTCTCAGTATAGAACTATGATCAAGAATCAGTCTTAGAGTAGAACTAATTCAAGAATATAATTAAGATAAAGAATTACTGTAAGGAAAACATGGCTCAGAAAACTGGATATTAACAATTAACTTAAATAGTGACCGGGAATTCACTAAAACAAAAAATCATTCCAATATTTGTAAATTTATTTTGTGCACATTTTGCCAAAAAGTTTCAATAGAAATGATAAACATATGACTTCTATGGAACAGTATAACAGTTTATTTACTTACAGCTATGTTACAAACACTAAATATCTTGTGAAAACAATTGACACAGATAAAATTCTAAATTCTCTGGAAAAAAAAAACACTTCAAAGATGCATAATTATTAATTTCATTGTTCACTATTAAAACTGAATATATCTTGTGTGTTTATTCCTTCATAAGACAATGTCATACATTACAATTAGCAGATGACACATACATTTCTTGGTATGCATACAGTGTATCAACATTTCATATTAATGAAATAAAAAAAAAGTTAAAATAAAATTCAACATAACGTAGCTTTTTATTCCAGTACAATCGCTGCAAACAATGGAATGAAAAACTTACAGTCATGAAGCACTTTCCACAAAAAATCTTAAGACAAATAGACAAATTTATAATCTTTATCGTAATTAAAATCTTATGATAAATCTCCTTTTCACAAATATTCCAACAATTTTAAGACCAGATATTGAGCATGCGCACCAAAAATGAATGAACATTGCTACTGAAGTTTCTAATAAGTGAATTTTATTCTAAGGTATCATTTTACCGTACAAGGGACTTTGTTAAAATGACTTAAGATTATAAATCATAAGATTTTTTGTGTGACAATGACTGTTGCACGACAATGATGTGTAAAATTTAACTTATATATCCTTGCTTAAAAAACTGTAAACTATAGTAGTTTATAGAGGTATAAAAAGTTGAAGTAACAAATAGCAGACATATATACATCTACACACTGTAATATTTGTCAGCTGTACGTCAGCTACACACTTATTGAAATGGGTGGATTATTAATTTTCAATTTTCTCAAGTAATGTTAGGCTCCCAACGCAGCAAAGTGAATACACTACCATTACTTCACACCTCAGAGAAACATTTGACAAATATAAAGGGGTGTAGATAGACAGTGTGTTTTATTTCTCTCATGCTCATAATACCTGGTATTGCGTCATGGCATTTTTTGAACTGTGAAAAGTGCATGTCATACGTTTGTAACAGAACTGTCAATATTATTTACAAAAAAAGAAAATTTAAAAACCAAATAACAAATCCCTACAATAGAATAAAGGAGCCCCAAGAAAAAGAAACCACCTTCCCTAAAAAAAAAAGAAAAGGAAAAATAAATAAAATAAAGAGCACTTTTACAGATTTATCAAACTGCTCCAGACTTTTTCATCAAAATATATGTCTTAATTTATTTGTTTCACTAATCACAGAACAATTATATACAATACTATATAGCATAAATTTTGTTAAACCTGCATGCCTAAAATATTTCAAGAAAAAAAAACTTGATAAAAATTGTCCAAAGATTTTAAGAAAAGTTTAAAGATTTAGGATTCAAGTAATAATTTGCATGTTTTGTGAGACTAACAACTGAAGTTGTAGTATTTATCACCATATTTCTTCTGCTGGACTAATGCTGTGAGGTTTTTGAATACGTTGACCTCTTTAACTTGGATTGTACATGCCCTTTACAATGTGAATATTAATTAGTTTCTTTTTTCACTTCATAATATTTTACTTTTATAAATGTACCTTTTCATGGAAATAAGCATGAATTTGAATGCGTGCTGCTTTAAAGAAATGGATACTGTATTCCTAGAAACTTTTGCGGAAACAATATTTCGCGTTTTTCAGAAGGATGGCGTTTTTGAAGACAAATTTTCTTGCAATAAAAGTGGCTGGAATTTGGCAAATGTTAAGTTGCTGGGGGTAAAAAGCATATATTTTACTTATATCACAATTACGTTTCTCTATACCTGCCAGACATACGAAAAAATCTTTAAATTTTACCTATAAACAATCTATATGTATAGTCTGATTTTATTGACCTGTCAATAATGAATACATTATAGCACTCATTTAAATATTCGACCCCACTTCGGTTTTGTCCGTTTATTTTACGAGAATTAATATGGAGTATTTCACTAACGTTTGGAAAACTCCCACTAGCTTAATGTTAGTTCTCGTTACATCTGCAATAGCACAGTTGGTTAAGTAATTACCTTTTGTATGAGAGGTTCGGGGTTCGATCCCTTCTTTTGACATTCTTTTTAGATTTATTCTGTCTTTATTTTTAGGTATATTTTAAAGAAAATGGCCAAGCGCTTGCAAATTTTCTACACGGATATGAAACAACTAAAAGAAACACTGAAATTTCACATTTTGTAATCCGAATGAATTTTCAGTATCAAACTTAAACATAGTATTTAGAAAAGAGTGCATAACATATTAAAATAGAACAACCATAACTTCAAAAATTTTGAAAATAATAATGAATAAGAAAAAAACCCTGGACATACACTGTCTCGAGCTTACAACATGTAAGACATTTTGATATCATACCAGTGGTTTACCCTATTGCGCTATTACGGTGAGTGTAGCTAGTTTATAGAAACTAGATGAATTTAATCACATCTTACTGCGTACCTCTCACGGAATTTACCGAACATTTATCGAATATTAATATATTCTGTGCATTGACCGTATAATGAGTATGGAATTGACAGGTTAATAAAATCAAACAATAAGACATAGGATACCATTCTGTCATATGCATACTACATCATAGTACTTCATAATGACATAATGATAATTTAAGTGGTTGAAGATACAAATGTTCGCGGAATTGTTACATGCAACTTTTTCGTGGATATAAACATTTGCAGAAATATATTCACCGCAAAAAGCGCTAACTTAATAAGCGTAAAAGAATTTCTAGCAATACAGTAGATCTAGTAAGTAAAAAAAAGAACAAAAAAAAACAAAAAAACAAATCCCCAAACATTCCAAACACAAAAATAGCAAAAAGCCCATTTCAACATAAATTTGAGACTTTCTTAACAATCCAGACCTGAATTCATCTGTTACAGTGCAACAATAAAACATATGATAACATAATGATGTTATATAAACAAGATTATTTTAACATCTCAAATATTTGATAACAAGAAAAATGTATCATATAATGTGTATGTTACTTTATGATTACAGATATACATGTATAATGAAGTCAATACAACTGTTTTTATATTGATAATATCTAGTTAAATAAACAAGCTGTTAACACTCGTCTGTATAATTTCTGAGTTAAAAAGGGGCATGACAAAAATTATTGCTTTCAGAATAATTCCCCTTGTATTTGCTACATTAAATTATTATGTACATTAAGTTTTTGCATTGCAACGATGACTCTGCAGCCATAGAAACAAACTAGCTAAAGAATAAAGAAGTGCACCACAAGTACTCCAATTTACATCTATGACCATCCCTTAATAAAAGATGAATAACCACTTATTTATTTTGTGATTAATAATTATATAAGTTTTGCTTTGAAGAAGTATAAATTCCCCATCCCCAGTTTTTACCAAACATTCACTTCAAGTTTTTGACATTCACTTTATAATATAATGAAATGAGAAAACCTTTGTCAATAAAGAAAACATTTTTTAACAATTAATAATACCTGTCATGTTTGCGGTTCGGATCGGAATATCAGTCTCTTGGGAACCCACCCACCCCCATTCCCGACGGACTGATATTCCGAGTAGGACAGATATTTTTCCTTGTGAATGCATATTCTACCATATTCCATCATATTTTAAATTCCTTAGACAAAACTCAAGACAAATAAATTCGCTTTGTCAGCAGATAAATGCAAAAAATAGAAACATGTACAACAAAATCACTTAAATTAGATTATCTAAAATTAGTTTAATGCCAAAATATTGATTTGCTGCACCAAACAATAACGTGATATACATGTACAGTATTGATCTTACAACACAGATATGAATATATATAACAATTCAAATCAAAATTCCTGTTTTCAATATACATGTGTATAATATATCTACATATCAATGTAATAATGTAGTTAAACATTTCATTCAATAGTTCTCAAAAACAAGTTACATGTAATAAACTAAAAACCATGTCCCTAAAAACATTCTAAGCATTTTCTGACACCCTGTACCTATTTATAAACAAATCATTCACAAAAGCTTCAGATAAATTTGTTATCTTTTTTTATCACGAGAAAAATCATAATGCATGCAAAAAGAAATGCTTGTATAAACTATAATTAAACAAAAAATTCATGAGATTAAGATAGTGTGAACTTTAATCAAATTAACTATTAGTCTACTGTTGGCAATAGACTTTACCAATGGAAGCAGTGCAGACCAAAATCAGCTGGCATGGGAACAACGTCTGATTTTATGGTCCGCAATTCAGAGAGTACATACACTGTAACAGATGTATTTTATAAATTTTCCTCTAAAAATGATGAATAATTTTGTCAAGACTTAAAGACGGACAATGCCTTTATAGATATTTAGCATTTTAAAGGTTACGAGAATGTAACCTATTACATTGATGTAACAACTTAGATAACTTATCAAGAAACATTGCAAGATTTTAACATATTTATAACAATTAAACTACAAGACACAATTGATATATTCAAAACAACATTGTTTTTTTTACAAATTTTGAACAATATTTTCCTGCTCATTACTTTTGTTCTCTTCAGTAGCTGCAACATCCTCTACAATATCACTTGTCCCAACAGTTACTTCCCTTGCTAACTGTTTGATCGCCTCTCCCTTCGCAAGTTCATCAAAACCTTCTGTACTCATGATAGAGTTTTCCAACTTTGCCTTTAGACTACCTATTAACCCACCAATTTTGAAATGAAAGCTCCCCATTGGCCCTGCAGCCGTTTGTTTATCAGCTTCACTACTCTCCGGACCAATCACGGGTCTTTTACAAACAATCATCTCGCCTTTATTAGCATAACTCCCTTTTTGAACGGGAAGACCATTTGCATGTCTTTTGATGTGTTTGTCTAGATTCCCCTTTAAGGTAAACTCTTTCTCGCAGAGGTAACATCGGAAAAATTTCACTGTTGAATGTGTCAGTATGTGTTGTTGTAGATTACCTTTTAGAGTAAATCTTTTGGAACAAATCTGACACTGGTGCGCTCGCTTGTCTGTGTGAATAAGTTCATGCTTGTCACGGTTACCTTTCAAAGAAAACTCTTTCACACAAAAACTACATTTATAAGGCTTCACTCCCATGTGAATGATCTGGTGTTTTGCCAAGTTTCCTTTACTTCCCAGAACTTTATGACATATGGTACACGTGTAACCAACTCTTGAAAGATGCTCATTTAGTCCATGTCGAACAACCACAACTTTCTGCTTATGTACCATCATATGGGAAGCTAGACTATTCATTGAAGAGCAAAGTGTTTTACATTCTCCACACTCGTACATTTCTTTCACCTCCTTTTCCATTCCCTTACATTCCTGTTTAACCAAGTGTTGCTCAATTTCGTGTTTATAGTCAAATGTCTTCCCGCACACTTGACAGATATAATACATGCCTTCATCAGTCCCTTTCTTACCATTCATATCATCATCATCATCATCTTGTGTTGATTCAATTTCGACAGTTCCATCTTCCCTATACACACTGCCTACAGTAATGTTCTGTTTACGACTGTGCATTATTTGTTTCCCATCTTCATTTTTTGTCATAGATATTTCATATTCTGCAGCAACTGTTGCCAGACCCGCGTCAACTAGACTGTCTGGGGATGCCATCCTTTACAGTTCTTGTTCTGAAAGAAAGAATTCAGAAAAAAATATAATTGGAATGATTACAATAAAAACAAGCATCATCATTCACTTCAAGTTATTATTGTTTCAACCACTCACACAGACCTCTAAATCAATTCCAAGTTTATTTTCAATGGCGACTTTTAACTCTGGTATGATTGAAAGCTGTCCTTTTCTAGACAGGAGAGCCATGATGGATAAAGATTGCTCACCTGAAATCAATTGCAAATGACCAAACTAATTTTACTAAATAAAAGTTTAATGGGTGTAAACTCTAAAACTAACTAGAAGTTATCTCTGACAAAGCCAACCACCATATTATCTAAGCTCTTAGCCTTATGCTTTAAGTGGAGAAGATTTTTTGATAACCAAACCTTGTGACTGAAACTTTATAAATCATTAGAACAAGGTCAATTTTGTAGAGATCCACTATAAAATGCTAAAATATCTTCCTTCCTGACCTTATAACAAGAGGATTTTTGAGAGTATTTCCTGAGGTTTCACATGACCAATGAAAATACTCCATACAAAAATAAAGGGGAACAATCTGCTGCACCGGTTTGTTAGATTTTGGATTGAGAATTAGACATATCAGAAAACAGGTTCATTAAAGTTTAATTTGGTGATTTGATCAAACAGAATTTACATTTTCACAAAGAATGTTAACATATATTTTTTCTAAATAAATTTTCAGAGGATATTCGGCCATTTATATTATAACAAGAGGGCCATGATGGCCCTAGATCGCTCACCTGAATTATCAAACTCATCCAAACAATTACCTAGACAAGCATTCTGACCAAGTCTCATGACAGGTGAGTCAAAAATGTGACCACTACAGTGTTAACAAGGATTATCCATATTTGAGCAGTGCGACCTAGTTTTTTTACCCCAGGTGACACATATTCAAACTTGACCTAGAAATCATCAAAAACAAACTTTCAGACCAATTTCCAGGATACTTGGATCAAAATAGTAGCAACTAGAGTGTTAACAAGATTTTTCTATTTTTAGCTCCGGTGACCTAGTTTCACATGCGATTTCGAACTCATCCAAGCAATTACCTAGACAAACATCCTGACCAAGTTTGATGATAATTGAGTCGAAAATGTGACCACTAGAATGTTAACAAGGTTTTTCCATATTTGGGCGGTGTGACCTAGTTTTTCATCCAAGATGACCCATGTTCGATCTTGACTTAGAAATCATCAAAACAAACTTTCAGACCAATTAACAGAATATTTGGATCACAACAGTAGCCACTAGAGTGTTAACAAGATTTTTTCTATTTTTAGCTCCTGTGACCTAGTTTTTCATCCGAAATGTCCCATGTTCGATTTATTCCCAGCAATGACCTAGACAAGTTTCCTGACCAAGTTTGATGACAATTGAGTCAAAATTGTGACCACTAGAGTGTTAACAAGGCTTTTCTTTTTTAGCTCCGGTGACCTACTTTTTCATCCGAGATGACCCATGTTCGAACTCATCCGAGCTATCACCTAGACAAGCATCTTGATCAAGTTTGATGATGATTGATGCAAAAATGTGACCGCTAAAGTGTTAACAAGGTTTTTCTATTTTTAGCTCTGGTGACCTACTTTTTCATCCGAGATGACCCATGTTCGAACTCATCCAAGCTATCAACTAGATAAGCATCCTGACCAAGTTTGATGATGATTGATGCAAAAATGTGACCACTAGAGTGTTTCACAAGGTTTTTCTATTTATAGCTCCGGTGACCTAGTTTTTCATCCGAGATGACCCATATTCGAACTCATCCGAGCTATTATCTAAACAAGCATCCTGACAAAGTTTGATGATGATTGGGTCAAAAATGTGACCACTAGAGTGTTCACAAGGTTTTTCTATTTTTAGCTCCTGTGACCTAGTTTTTCATCAGAGATGACCCATGTTCGAACTCATCCAAGCAATTGACTAGACAAGCATTCTGACCAAGTTTGATGATGATTGGTTCAAAAATGTGACCACTAGAGTGTTCACAAGGTTTTTCTATTTATAGCTCCTGTGACCTACTTTTTCATCCGAGATGACCCATGTTCGAAACTCATCCGAGCTATCACCTAGACAAACATCCTGACCAAGTTTGATGATGATTGGGTCAAAAATGTGACCTCTAGAGTGTTCACAAGGTTTTTCTATTTTTAGCTCTTGTGACCTAGTTTTTCATCCGAGATGACCCATGTTCGAACTCATCCGAGCTTTCAACTAGATAAGCATCCTGACCAAGTTTGATGATGATTGAGGCAAAAATGCGACCGCTAGAGTGTTCACAAGTAATTGTGGACGGCCGGACGGACGACGGACGACGGACGACGGACATTCACCGATCCTAAAAGCTCACCCTGAGCAAGCTCAGGTGAGCTAACAAGATATCGGATAGATCTAAGGTGAATCTATTTCTGATAGTATCAGAAATAAATTCAAATTCACCTTTAATTAAGTACTTTTTGTAAGCCAATGTAAATTTTGCGTATTTGTAAGTGTTTTAAGGCACTCAAACCCTGTCGGTGAAAAGTTAGCTTATTACCGATTGTGGAATTTGTGGTATATGTATATATATGGGATACTTTTTTATATGTTAATTAACCACCTTTAGTTTTTGCATATTGTAATGCTCATTAAGATTATTATTAGGGCTATCATTGAATATCGATATAATTATATATCAGCTATATTCAATTTCATCATCCGATACAATATTGATACACACTAAAATTTATTTATTCTGTTAGTGAATATACCTCTCTATTTTGCATAATAAGTTTTCTTGGCTAGCTTGAACTTTAAACTCTGTTTTCAAATGTCAGTGACAAAAATATCAGAAAAACCAACTTTCTGTTAGTTTGTAGTATTTGTGATGACTAATACAAGCATGATCCCAATTTAAAACACATATTTAAATGTTTTTCATTGTATCCACTGTTAAAGTTGATATATTGATATATCATCGATTTATGTCTCTCGATATATAGATACAAAATTGTCCATCAATGACAACCTTAATTAATATGACACTCTACTGACGATGTAACATTACTTTCCCCTTCGAGAAGTTTTGTTCCAAGACTTGGCTTGGGAAATTTGTGGCTATGGCAACTTCTGTTTGGCAGTTGTCTACATCCCCCCCCACACTGGCCACCAATTGTAATGTTTTAAGGCACACAAACCCTGTCAGTGAAAAGCTAGCTTTTTACCGATTGTGGTTTATGCCCTTATATATATTGGAGACTTTTTATATGTAAACCTTTTACCACATGAGCATAGTGCGAAAAATGACCGTTTTCATTGAAAAGCCTCCTGTAACAAGTTCAAACTGCTATGAAACTATGAAAAATGCTTCAATACTGATGAAACTTGGCATAAATGTTGACTAGACCATAGCCTCTGTAACAGCATACTCAATCGTAAATTTCCTGTTACCATGACAACGGGGGCATGTCTCAAAATTGCCAAGTTACTATTTTGCATTGTTTTTTTCCATCAAAACTGATTTCAAAGTGCTGCAACTTCTCAATGAATTGAGATAGAGTAAAAGGCTTTTCAGCATTGGTTACTAGTTATCCTAAGATCGACCCGAGTCCATTTTTAGCCTGTCACATGACTAAAATTTTCTTGGCCATGAGGGTGACTACCATTCCCCTTCAAACCCCCTATATGAGAGAAAAGGTTAATTTACCATCTACAGTACTGTACAGTTTTTATTTGTTTGGGTCTTCAGACCAAACAAATAATGGTAGCGAAATTTCAGACTCTAAGCTGTTAATTGCAAATGCCGAAAGTAGTCCGCATTTTAGCAGCGGTTACTTCCCTTTATATGTACACCAACGTCGAAAAATTCAGGGGAGATCAATGCGTAAAGATGGTCAAATGACAGGCGCATTAATTTTCAAGCAAAATAATTCCCGAATGGTCGAAGATTTCTAGTATTGTTTTATTCTTTATAGATATACATGCTTATAGTAAGCTCCATGATTATTTACATCTGTGTTAAACAACAGTTAGCGTCGTTACAAAACCTAATTTAGAATAATATGGTTTTCTTCAGGCCATTAACATATAAATTCACCGTGGCCGAGGGGTTTGCGCGTTCTCTTTGGAAGTGAGAGGTCTGGAGTTCAAATCCCAGTTAAGGCAGCTCTTTTTTTTTCAAATTTGTTTAAGTCAAATAAACATTGGATTGAATATCAGTGTTGCAATTAGTCTAATAGCGAATTTACTACAATTAAAACCCTGGAAAGCATTGGTGGCACTATACAAAAACAAATTGTTTAATAATCTCACAACCTTCACCTTTCTGACATTCTGAGACCCAAACAAATTCAGCGCCTTCTGTGCTTTGATTTCATTTGTAATTAACGGTGTAACGGTTTACCGGTATACCGATACATTCATAATTGCAATATGAAAAAATAAATTTCGTACCGCGGTACGATTTTTGGAAAACCGGTATTTTATAACAAGAGGGCCATGATGGCCCTAGATCGCTCACCTGAATTATCAAACTCATCCAAACAATTACCTAGACAAGCATTCTGACCAAGTCTCATGACAGGTGAGTCAAAAATGTGACCACTACAGTGTTAACAAGGATTATCCATATTTGAGCAGTGCGACCTAGTTTTTTACCCAGGTGACACATATTCAAACTTGACCTAGAAATCATCAAAAAAAACTTTCAGACCAATTTCCAGGATACTTGGATCAAAACAGTAGCAACTAGAGTGTTAACAAGATTTTTCTATTTTTAGCTCCGGTGACCTAGTTTCACATGCGATTTCGAACTCATCCAAGCAATTACCTAGACAAACATCCTGACCAAGTTTGATGATAATTGAGTCGAAAATGTGACCACTAGAATGTTAACAAGGTTTTTTCCATATTTGGGCGGTGTGACCTAGTTTTTCATCCAAGATGACCCATGTTCGATCTTGACTTAGAAATCATCAAAACAAACTTTCAGACCAATTAACAGAATATTTGGATCACAACAGTAGCCACTAGAGTGTTAACAAGATTTTTTCTATTTTTAGCTCCTGTGACCTAGTTTTTCATCCGAAATGTCCCATGTTCGATTTATTCCCAGCAATGACCTAGACAAGTTTCCTGACCAAGTTTGATGACAATTGAGTCAAAATTGTGACCACTAGAGTGTTAACAAGGTTTTTCTATTTTTAGCTCCTGTGACCTAGTTTTTCATCCGAGATGACCCATGTTCGAACTCATCCGAGCTATCACCTAGACAAGCATCTTGATCAAGTTTGATGATGATTGATGCAAAAATGTGACCGCTAAAGTGTTAACAAGGTTTTTCTATTTTTAGCTCTGGTGACCTACTTTTTCATCCGAGATGACCCATGTTCGAACTCATCCAAGCTATCAACTAGATAAGCATCCTGACCAAGTTTTGATGATGATTGATGCAAAAATGTGACCACTAGAGTGTTCACAAGGTTTTTCTATTTATAGCTCCGGTGACCTTAGTTTTTCATCCGAGATGACCCATATTCGAACTCATCCGAGCTATTATCTAAACAAGCATCCTGACAAAGTTTGATGATGATTGGGTCAAAAATGTGACCACTAGAGTGTTCACAAGGTTTTTCTATTTTTAGCTCCTGTGACCTAGTTTTTTCATCAGAGATGACCCATGTTCGAACTCATCCAAGCAATTGACTAGACAAGCATTCTGACCAAGTTTGATGATGATTGGTTCAAAAATGTGACCACTAGAGTGTTCACAAGGTTTTTCTATTTATAGCTCCTGTGACCTACTTTTTCATCCGAGATGACCCATGTTCGAACTCATCCAAGCTATCACCTAGACAAACATCCTGACCAAGTTTGATGATGATTGGGTCAAAATTGTGACCTCTAGAGTGTTCACAAGGTTTTTCTATTTTTAGCTCTTGTGACCTAGTTTTTCATCCGAGATGACCCATGTTCGAACTCATCCGAGCTTTCAACTAGATAAGCATCCTGACCAAGTTTGATGATGATTGAGGCAAAAATGCGACCGCTAGAGTGTTCACAAGTAATTGTGGACGGCCGGACGGACGACGGACATTCACCGATCCTAAAAGCTCACCCTGAGCAAGCTCAGGTGAGCTAAAAATCATAATTTTCAATTAATTGCCTTCTAATTTTGTACAAATTTCACATAAAATCTTTAATTGGCGAATTTTGTTGGCACAAACGTAAGATTAAAGTATCCGACAACTAGTACACTTAAATGTCATAAGCGGCCCCATAATTTACATAAGCGGCCCAGATGTGAAAGGTCACACGCCACTAGTTTTGTTTATCAAATTGTGTGACACTTTACTTTCTATTTATTCCGTACATTTTCATTAAGTTTCTACTAAAAATATAAACATAATAATCATATATAATATTACTTCATCTTTACATCAAAACATATACACGACAATACGTATTGCAATATATTGCAATACGCTTCAGCAAAATGGCAATATATTGCAATACGGTTTTTGCTGTATTGTTACACCCCTAATTGTAATGCTCATTATATCATAACGTTCTACCAACATTGTTACACAAGACAAGTTATAATTGTTAAAAATATTTTGTTATAATCTTACTGCTACTGGAAATTGACCAACATACTTTAATTAATGTCAAAACCTGACAGTGTTCTTATGTAGTAACTGATAAAGTTTTCATGATATTCAATAAAATCTTCATTTAGAAACACAAGTTTGCATATGTATTCTTATTTTAGGTTACCTATTAAAAAAATGGAAAAGAGTCAACTCGGCCCTATACCAACTCGGCACGGGTCAACTCGGCCCATTTTACAAAAATATATAGGCCTATAACGTATTTACTTTGCTTTGCATGTTGTAAAGGTAAATGAATAATAAGAAATATCTTATTATAATTATATAATTATGCATTGTACCTCTGCGGAAATAAAGTATATTTAGAAAGAAAAGTAATTTATTTGTCTTGCAGATTAGATAAAATTGATATAGACACAGGCACGATTATCGAACCTGGAAAGAAAAAATATGAACAGATTGATAAAATAACTTCATATTTTTTCTTCCCAGTTTCGATACTTGTGCCTGTGAATATAGATATAATATAAATGTGTTTCCTTAGATGCATTTTGTTTGTAAAGTAATTTTCAAAAAAATATGAAACAAAAACGTGTTTACTTAACAGCATATAAGCTTCTAATTAATTTCAGGTGGTCACTAATCAAATTTGAATGAATGAGTCAATCATAATTATCACCTAATTAATCGGTATCTTTAACAAACATACACATTGATTGATAATAATAGCCCGTGACAATAGGAGTCCGTTGATGTCCTTTACCCATTTTTAAAAGTGGGCCGAGTTGACCCGTGCCGAGTTGGAATAGGGCCGAGCTGACTCGGGGGCCGAGTATGTTTTAGGGCCGAGCTGACCCGGATTAAAAAAAATAACATTCAGCTAGCCTCAACATCTGTGTGTAGACTAGTTGTATGTGACTCACATACTGTTACATCTAGAAGTTTTGTCTACCTATATGGGCCTGTATGGCTAACATTTTTATGTTGGTTTAAATAATAATCATTTCACAACATTCATCATTTTAATGCTAATCTGAATTTAAGCCTATTTTGGGATTTGAATTTCCTTGTTGAAAATACTCCGTTGATGGTTTAAATGCATATATAGAGTAACTTCATGATTATAATTATTTAAAAAATGTGAAAGTAGAATATCCGAAATAGAAGTGTCCGAAACATAAGCAACAAATGTGTATTTGATATCCATTCACGATAGATTTCAAGATTACATACATGTTGAATGCTAAAAAGTGAGTAAATATATCCATATATATTAAACAAAAGAGGTTTAATATACCTATATTCTTCTGAAAAATAAATTTGTTTGTTGTTGTTGTCGTGGACCTTCAGTCCGGCGAACGTGAAAACAGCTAATCGTCCGAATCACAATTTTGCACATGGGTAAAGGTCATATGACACTATAACACGAGGTACGTGCAAATGAAAATCAAAGCACAGAAGGCGCTGAATTTGTACCAATTTGTTTTTGTATAGTGCCACCAATGCTTTTCAGTGTTTTAACTGTAGTAAATTGGCTATACGACTTATTGCAACACTGATATTCAATTCAATGTTTATTTGACTTAAACATTTAAAAAAAATGACTTGCCTTAACTGGGATTTGAACTCCAGACCTCTCGATTTATAAGCGAGCGTGCAAAGCCCACGGTGAAGTTATATATTAACGGCCTGAAGAAAACCATATTATTCTTAATTAGGGTTTATAACTCTTATTATTTCGACGCTATAGTCCGAGCGTAATAAACAGAACTTTTGTCAGTTCTAAAAATACCAGCACAGTCCATTAAAAGATTAACTCTACTGCAAGTGATGAACCAAATATATAATTACATTGAGGTTATACAAATTACATTTTTATGTGATGTAATCTTCCTTTGACTGTATAGCACAGTAAGTAAGACTGCTTATTAATATGAAAGTAAATTAAGGTAGCGGGTTCGAAACCTGTTGGATACTGTTTAAATTTGTATTCAAGTTTTAATTGTTTTTTCTTTTTTCTTAAATTTCTTACAGTCTGACAAAATAAATGTCACATCTTCTCCCCTAAATAGTAAACAGCTCTGAACTGTGACATACTTCACCACAATATTGAAATTCGTCCTCGAATTTCACAAAGCTACAGAGCAATGCTAATTGAACTCTGAGCTATAAGCAGTCACGGTCCCCCGTTGGGCGCCAAATGTCACAGGGTGAGAAAATGTGCAGCCTGACTGGGACTCGAACCCGGGACCCTCGAAATACCGTTCCGCGGCTCTACCGACTGAGCTATCCGGCCGCTTACACCAGCTCTGAAACCGTGACATAAATATATGGTTACGCATATGAACTTAAAGATATTGTATTTTTTGTTTCTTAAAATTTGTTAAGATATTAAAAAACATTTGTAATATGAAATGAAAAACATATAATAAAGGATGTGAAGATACTTTGTTTAAAAATTAATATAAAATATATCAGTAAAAATAAACAAAAGAAATTATCGTTATGTAGTTTCGTGTATTCATATGAAAGGGAAAATAAACAAAATATTATTTTGAAGCTTTTTACCCTCCTGTCGAGGAGTTGGTTCCTTCTGAGCATAGCGCTCATTTATTAGTTACTTTTACAAGTATCAGTCAAACGTACAATCATTGAGATGTGCAATATTTCATTTACCTATATAATTTAATATGGACTGTTCCGTACTATAAATAAATATGAAGAAAGTTCTGTTTATCGCTTCTCCAAATCCCTCCAGAGGCGTGCACGTCGCGGAGAAGGCACACGGCAGGTCAAGGTCAAGCTAGTCATCTTAAGTACCAGAGGTGATTGGTGACTAACTCTGGAGGGTGGCGCTAACAAGAGCCGTTTTATGTCAACCGCCTGTTTGCAGCCGTCACGGAACTTGATGCTTTTCCGGTTTTATCTTTCCTCCATCGAACGAAGAACAGGACTTGGGAAGATCGGCATGAAAAGACGTCCCCGATGAGTCTACTAGAGTGGACCGGCATGGACGCTGAGATCTCGGACATATGTAATTTCCGGCGCCGAGCTAAAATAAACCTAAAAACACACACACAATCTGTTTATCGTGTTCGGACTATAACCTTTATCCCTGCAGTTCGTATTCATTTAATTTGGATAGTTAAGCGGTCTCATTAAAAAGCGTCCCAAGCATTATTTTTAACACTAGAAAATGTAAAATTAAAAAATCATGTAATAATCTTCATAACTTTATTTTCAGATTCAATATCGGTAGTAATGTATTGTATATGAATTGTACACGTGCAAAAACATGAAACAGTGTATATGTACAGGTATGTATTACAGTACGTATATTATAAACGGGTTACTGCTGAATTGTAAAAATATCATTTATTAAAGTCTGTTTCTGTATAAATCAATAATAACATGTATGATGCTCTGAAAGTTGCAGTTTGTTGGAAAGGGAAATTCATTGGTAAGACCGGTTATATTATGATTGACAATTGAGGTAATTTCTTTCGAGACATATGTCCGGCCCTTAAAAGGGCCTTTGTTGTCCTTAAAAGGACAGTTTTCAGCCATTCACGTATCTGTTTTACCCAGCACGCGCTGTAATCTGGCCCTGAATTTTTTTGTGCCCACTGGTGTTAAGATGGACCTTGTCTGTGTGGTAGTCTTTACAGTATTTAATATCATTGAATCGAATTAAATATTCTCTGAATTTTTTCGCCAACTTTTTATTAATGTATTTTCTTTGATTTTCAAAACGTTCTTTTGTCAAACCAGGTTCTTCAAATTCGCCTCTGGCTAAAATTTCACAAATATAAACTTTTTTAACCCCAGAGTCCTTTAAATTATCCACAAGAATTTGGATTCTACTGACAATTTCGCTCGAAAATGATGTAGCTGTTATGTCATTACCGCCTACATTCAGAACTACAACATCTGCGTTTTGTTGCAGCAGACGAGAATATAGGGCATGGTCCATATGGTCGGTTCTTAGACCGCTTTTAAAACACCACTGCACGTTCCTTGGTACTTTAAATGGGTATTCAGCACAAAAATAGTGAAGACGTTCAACAGAACTGTCACCAAATAATACGACTTTAGCCATTGTAAGTCAGACTATAAACAGTAAGCAATAACCAGTAGTTTATATACATTTAATTTAAACTGAGCTGAAAATGTCATATTCTAAATTTTGAATGAATTAAGTAAACTGTTAACACAATATAACACCTATGCTGAGGTAATTATCATGCAGTCACAATTATCATGATTGGAGTCTCACAGCCGTACGTAGGTGTGAAAAATAGCATACCTATTCCATAGATAATCTCTTGTTAATTCGTATTGCTGCTATTAATTAATTACATATTATGTAATATTTGTATCTGTAACAAGCATTGCATATTTAAATGCGTTATGCGATATTTTTAATTTTCACCAAAGGTTGTTTCAATACAATATAGGGAACATAACAAAATATCAAAATAACAGAAATGTATCGTTCCGGTACTAAAATGTGAAGTGTCGATGTCTTTTATGTTGTTGTTCGATATCTTTTATGTTGTTGTTAAGCATTAGTCTGCTTGTAAAATCAAAAATCGATTTTCTGATATAACTCTGAAAGTTAATATGTATTTTGGTTTAATATATTAAACTGACTAGCTGTTTCCTTTTTGTCCTGTAAACGGGGACCCGAACTAAATGCACATGAAATCTAATGCTTTATTCTTATGGATTTACATGTATTATTTTATAGAAAAAATTTTTTCTCTCATTTATTTCATTCAGATAAACAAAATATTTTCATGGACAAAGATTTCTTTTAAAGTGAAAAAATAGACGTCCAGATGATTCGGGACGCTATAATTTTTTATGTTGGTCAGTTAGCGACTTGAAATACGCGTAAATAGACGTTTGGTTTTAGATATATATACTTTTATGTATGAACAACTTTTTTTCTCGCTAATGTTACTGACAGAACTATTTCATGAACTTAATTTACGAAGTATTTTCAATACCACGTACATGTCAATGCAATCTCCGGGCACTGTAGTTTTCCACAAAAAGATCTGATGCGTTTTCTTTTGAAAAGTGGAACTATAATTTTGATAGTGGAAAATAATTTTATATATATATATATATATAAAAAAAATTCCACTATCAAAATTATAGTTATAGATTCTATAACTATAATTTTGATAGTGGAATTTTTTTTATATAATTTCATCGGTGGTTTTGTATTTGGTACCTTATAGTAAGCCTTACAGTGTTGAATTATATTTTTTTCAGAGTGGTAGTAGGGGTCCAGGGGCAGATAGGGGTGGGGTGTCCAAACACTGATCCTGCCACCTGTGGGTACAAAGTGACCCCAAGGTGGAGCATATTAGTTTCACACAACAATTAACACTTCGATCAATGTGTTTTCTAAAGGTCTATATAAACCCATTCCTTCAGGAGCATTTTGTGAAAAATGGCTGTTTTCAGCCTCCTGTTACAAGTTCAAATTGCTATGAAACTTTAAACAAGAGGGCCAAGATGGCCCTAGATCGCTCACCTGACCCATCGAACTCATCCAAGCAATTATTTATACAAGCATCCTGACAAAGTTTGGTGGCAATAGAGTCAAAAATGTGACCATTAAAGTGTTAACAAGGTTTTTCCATATTTTGGCAGTGTGACCAAGCTTTTGACCCCAGGTGGCCCAGTTTCGAACTTGAACTAGAAATTATCAAAACAAACTTGCAGACTAATTTCAACTATCAAAACAGTAGCTATTAGAGTGTAAACAATATTTTTCTATTTTTAGCTCCTAGCTGTGACCCGAGATAATCCATGTTCGAACTTATCATTCGGAACTGCCTCGGCTATTATCTATAATATTAACCTCGGAAACAATACGGATTGAAAGTAGTTCTACCACGTGGTTTCAGATGTAAACAGAAACAGAGATAATGTGAAACGAATGTATATATTTGACATCTAATGCCTGTTCCGGTACTCTTTTGCTTGAAAATATGTCTGACAACAATTTGTAATTTAAATATGCCCACTGATGTTCAATTTTAAACAAATCCGAAGAAAATGTCAACAGGTTGGGTTTTTGTACTTTCGGTTTCTACAACCATAATAATAAATTTAAAAATAATGAATTGTTTGCTTTTGTACCTATGATTTTACTTATTTTAGATGACCTTTTACTACATATATTGGAAATAAACTTGTAAACGACTCCCAGCATTAAATTACTATTTGTTTACATGTTTAGTTTCTTAGCGTAGGTTAGACCGAAATACCGCATCCGTTCTGTGTATTCATACTATTGTGTTCGAGGTCCTTATCCGAAGACTGACGGAAAGGGCCGAGTAGTTGCGATTGCGAACTTATGCGAGCAATTAGCTAGACAAGCATCCTGACAAAGTTTGATGATTGAGACAAAAATGTGACAACTAGAGTGTTCACGAACAAATGTGAACTGCGACAGACAACGTCAGACTGACATTCAACGATCGTAAAAGCTCACCCTGAGCTAATAAGGCTTCAATACTGTTCAAACATGTTGACTGGACCATAGCCACTTAATCTCAAATTTCCTTTTACCATTGCAACAAGGGGACATATCAAAATTGCCGAAAATAATTTTTTTTAAACATATGTTTACTTGTCCGAGTATAAACAAGAGGGCCATGATGGCCCTGAGGTCGCTCACCTGTATATAGCCCCCACACACACCCCCGGGGCCAATTTTTACCCAAGGGCTTTTATTTGTTTATTTGAACAGACTTGATAGACACCCATAAGAAGATGTTTCATGCAAAAGAAATTATCGTTATGTAGTTTCGTGTATTCATATGAAAAGGAAAATAAACAAAATATTATTTTGAAGCCTTTTACCCTCCTGTCGAGGAGTTGGTTCCTTCTGAGCATAGCGCTCATTTATTATAGTTACTTTTACAAGTATCAGTCAAACGTACAATCATTGAGATGTGCAATATTTCATTTACCTATATAATTTAATATGGACTGCTCCGTACTATAAATAAATATGAAGAAAGTTCTGTTTATCGCTTCTCCAAATCCCTCCAGAGGCGTGCACGTCGCGGAGAAGGCACACGGCAGGTCAAGGTCAAGTCTTCTTAAGTACCAGAGGTGATTGGTGACTAACTTTGGAGGGTGGCGCTAACAAGAGCCGTTTTATGTCAACCGCCTGTTTGCAGCCGTCACGGAACTTGATGGTCTTTCCTCCATCGAACGAAGAACAGGACTTGGGAAGATCGGCATGAAAAAGTCGTCCCCGATGAGTCTACTAGAGTGGACCGGCATGGACGCTGAGATCTCGGACATATGGAATTTCCGGCGCCTAGCTAAAATAAACCTAAAAACACACACACAATCTGTTTATCGTGTTCGGACTATAACCTTTATCCCTGCAGTTCGTATTCATTTAATTTGGATAGTTAAGCGGTCTCATTAAAAAGCGTCCCAAAGCATAATTTTTAACACTAGAAAATGTAAAAATAAAAAATCATGTAACAATCTTCATAACTTTAATTTCAGATTCAATATCAGTAGTAATGTAAAAATATTGTATATGAATTATACACGTGCAAAAGCATGAAACAGCGTATATGTATAGGTATGTATTACAGTACGTATATTATAAACGGGTTACTCTGAACGGCTGAATTGTAAAAATATCATTTATTAAATTCTGTTTCTGTATAAATCAATAATAACATGTATGATGCTCTGATAAAAAATACTGAAAGTTGCAGTTTGTTGGAAAGGGAAATTCATTGGTAAGACCGGTTATATTATGATTGACAATTGAGGTAATTTCTTTCGAGACATATGTCCGGCCCTTAAAAGGGCCCTTTGTTGTCCTTAAAAGGACAGTTTTCAGCCATTCACGTATCTGTTTTACCCAGCACGCGCTGTAATCTGGCCCTGAATTTTTTGTGCCCACTGGTGTTAAGATGGACCTTGTCTGTGTGGTAGTCTTTACAGTATTTAATATCATTGAACCGAATTAAATATTCTCTGAATTTTTTCGCCAACTTTTTATTTATGTATTTTCTTTGATTTTCAAAACGTTCTTTTGTCAAACCAGGTTCTTCAAATTCGCCTCTAGCTAAAATTTCACAAATATAAACCTTTTTAACCCCAGAGTCCTTTAAATTATCCACAAGAATTTGGATTCTACTGACAAGTTCGTTCGGGAATGATGTAGTTGTTATGTCATTACCGCCTACATTCAGAACTACAACATCTGCGTTTTGTTGCAGCAGACGAGAATATAGGGCATGGTCCATATGGTCGGTTCTTAGACCGCTTTTAAAACACCACTGCACGTTCCTTGGTACTTTAAATGGGTTTTCAGCACAAAAATAGTGAAGACGTTCAACAGAACTGTCACCAAATAATACGACTTTAGCCATTGTAAGTAAGACTATAAACAGTAAGCAATAACCAGTAGTTTATATACATTTAATTTAAACTGAGCTGAAAATGTCATATTCTAAATTTTGAATGAATTAAGTAAACTGTTAACACAATATAACACCTATGCTGAGGTAATTATCATGCAGTCACAATTATCATGATTGGAGTCTCACAGCCGTACGTAGGTGTGAAAAATAGCATACCTATTCCATAGATAATCTCTTGTTAATTCGTATTCGACAAACTTGTCGAAATAGGTCAATCCAAAAATTAAGAAAATTTGCAAATTATCACAAAATCGGATTGACCTCCTTATTTTGTAAACAGAGAATTTTCGGCCAATGAGAACAAAGGAGGCAATCCTCTCTAAACCAATCAAAATTAACTTTATAAAGCGGGTGTTCGGTAAAACTTACAAAAGTTACAAAATTTTAAAACAAACTCTGCTAATTACAAACATGTAATTAATAATATGCATCCCAATGTATACGGTTTATAACATGTAAATAGAAACCAACATAAATAATAGACAGCCCACATTGAATTGGTCAGAAAACGTTCCTGACATGCCTTCTTCGCAAGTATGCGAACTCTACAATTATAGGTAATATTTTAATTTTTCTTAAGTTATACTAAATATTAGATTGACCTGTTATAAAAGACGGTAACTACTATAAACGTCTTGGCCAATTTTAAAATAAGTGCTTTTTAATAATTTAATTTTAGAATTCTTAATCTTAGTATGGGATTGCCCCATCTTCCTCCCATGGCAGAGGTTGTACGTAGAGACTACCCTGTCATGGGGGATATGGTATGCACATAAACACATGTACGGATATAACAATAAGTAATTAAACATCAGCTCCCCCTTTTTAAAAGGTTATAAATGAAGTATATGCTCGCCCATATGGTCTCTTTCCGGTGGCGAGGGTAAACAAACCCAAACACACACACACAATTCGTATTGCTGCTATTAATAAATTACATATTATGTAATATTTGTATCTGTAACAAGCATTGCATATTTAAATGCGTAATGCGATATTTTTAATTTTCACCAAAGGTTGTTTCAATACAATATAGGGAACATAAAATATCAAAATAACAGAAATGTATCGTTCCGGTACTAAAATGTGAAGTGTCGATGTCTTTTATGTTGTTGTTCGATATCTTTTATGTTGTTGTTAAGCATTAGTCTGCTTGTAAAGTCAAAAATCGATTTTCTGATATAACTCTGAAAGTTAATATGTATTTTGGTTTAATATATTAAACTGACTAGGTGTTTCCTTTTTGTCCTGTAAACGGGGACCCGAACTAAATGCACATGAAATCTAATGCTTTATTCTTATGGATTTATATGTATTATTTTATAGAAAGTTTTTTTTCTCTCATTTATTTCATTCAGATAAACAAAATATTTTCATGGACAAAGATTTCTTTTAAAGTGAAAAAAAAGACGTCCAGATGATTCGGGACGCTATAATTTTTTATGTTGGTCAGTTAGCGACTTGAAATACGCGTAAATAGACGTTTGGTTTTAGATGTATATACTTTTATGTATGAACAACTTTTTTTTCTCGCTAATGTTACTGACAGAACTATTTCATGAACTTAATTTACGAAGTATTTTCAATACCACGTACATGTCAATATGCAATCTCCGGGCACTGTTGTTTTCCACAAAAAGATCTGATGCGTTTTCTTTTGAAAAGTGGAACTATAATTTTGATAGTGGAAAATAATTTTTTATATATATATATATAAAAAAAAATCCACTATCAAAATTATAGTTATAGATTCTATAACTATTATTTTGATAGTGGAATTTTTTTTATATAATTTCATCGGTGGTTTTGTATTTGGTACCTTATAGTAAGCCTTACAGTGTTGAATTATATTTTTTTCAGGGTGGTAGTAGGGGTCCAGGGGCAGATAGGGATGGGGTGTCCAAACACTGATATTGCCACCTGTGGGTACAAAGTGACCCCAAGGTGGAGCATATTAGTTTCACACAACAATTAACACTTCGATCAATGTGTTTTCTAAAGAAGTCTATATAAACCTATTCCTTCAGGAGCATTTTGTGTAAAATTGGCTGTTTTCAACCTCCTGTTACAATTTCAAATTGCCATGAAACTTTAAACAAGAGGGCCAAGATGGCCCTAGATCGCTCACCTGACCCATCGAACTCATCCAAGCAATTATTTATACAAGCATCCTGACAAAGTTTGGTGGCAATTCAAAAATGTGACCATTAGTGTTAACAAGGTTTTTCCATATTTTGGCAGTGTGACCAAGCTTTTGACCCCAGGTGGCCCAGTTTCGAACTTGAACTAGAAATTATCAAAACAAACTTGCAGACTAATTTCAACGATCAAAACAGTAGCTATTAGAGTGTAAACAAGATTTTTCTATTTTTAGCTCCTAGCTGTGACCCGAGATAACCCATGTTCGAACTTATGCGAGCAATTAGCTAGACAAGCATCCTGACAAAGTTTGATGATTGAGGCAAAAATGTGACCACTAGAGTGTTCACGAACAAATGTGAACTGCCACAGACGTCAGACTGACATTCAACGATCGTAAAAGCTCACCCTGAGCTAATAAGGCTTCAATACTGTTCAAACATGTTGACTGGACCATAGCCACTTAATCTCAGATTTCCTTTTACCATTGCAACAAGGGGACATCTCAAAATTGCCGAAAATAAATTTTTTTAAACATATGTTTATGTTATGAGTATAAATAAAATAAAAGAAACTAGAGCTATCACTAAACTGTCCGAGTATAAATAAAATAAAAGAAACTAGAGCTATCACTAAATGTGATTAATACCCCCACAAGACTGCTTCGGGAATTAGGAAGTTATTAGTAACAGAATATCTTGTAAAAGAATCGAAATAGAGTTATGGTTGTGGGCAATTAAAGATAGTTGTGGTTCTTGTATGTTGCATTTCCTTTCATTGCTGTTGACCATTGATGAAGTTTTGTTGAATTACTCTGTAATAAGTCCAGAGTTACCATTCTTAAGCACTGCACTTCCTTTCATTGCGTTTGACCATTGTATGAAGTTGCACTGAATTCCAAGTTATGCACCGGACAAGGAACAAAGGGCAATAATTCAGCAAAAACTGAAGATAGTTATGGTTATTGTGACTTCCTGTCATTGCACTTTACCATTGTATGAAATTGCATTGAATTTCCAATCATTAGATTTCAAGAAATGCACTGGACATAAAAAGTAACAAAGGGCAATAACTATATACTTAGTACAAACAGAGTTATGGCTTTTGAGCAGTGCACTTCATTTCACTGGGCTTAACCATTGTATGAAGTTGCATTGAATTCCAACCATTAATTTTTCAAGTTATGCACTGGCCAATAAAAAGTAACAAAGGGCAGAAACTCTTAAATGAGTCAAGAGTTATTGTGCTTCCTCTCAATATACTTGACCATTGTACGAACTAGTATTGAATTCCAACCAGTACATTTCATGTTATGCTCTGCGACAAGGAAAAGTAACAATGGGCAATCACTCTATAATTACTCTGGATAGAGTTATGATTCTTGTGCACTGCACTTCCTCTCAATGTGCTGGACCATTGTATGAAGTTGTATTGAATTCCAACTAGTGGTTTTCAAGTTATGCTCTTGACAAGAAAAAGCAATGGAAAAGTAACAAAGGGCAATAACTCTGTAATTACTTAAGATAGATATATGGTTCTTGTGCATTGCACTTCCTCTTATTGAGCTTGACCATTTTATGAAGTTGTTTTGAATTCCAACCAGCAGTTTTCAAGTTATGCCCCGGACAAGGAAAATGCAACAGACCGCTGGACCGACCAACCACCTGGCGAGTCTATATATGGCCCAAAACTTTGTTTGGGGTTTATAAAAATAACAGTAAGTTTCACCATTTGCAGCAAAATTCACTGATATAAACTCATGTGTCAAGGTCAAATTAAGGTCAAGTTCAATTAAATATTCTTTAATGTCTTTGCACACAAATATGAAGACAATACATCCCTTAATACAAGTTTTTTTAGCAAAGCTAGAAATGTGTCCATAGGACACAGGTGCCCCCCCCCACCCCTCCACTGTTTTGTCAATCTTAATCTAGGTCAAGTATTTTTTGGACTACATGTGCCACAAGTTGAAAACTAAAACTATTTTACTATGTAAAGGGCAAGAACTCTACAAATACTGAATAAATCCACAAGTGAACCCCAAAGGTGCATAAGTACACATGCTGGCCAACATTCTTGTAAACTTTCCGGGCAAAACGTCAAATACTTTTTGAGCTATGCATGAACAAGTTGAAAATTGCAATTTTATACTACTGTAATTAAGTCCAGGTCAATAACGCTTCAGTGATGTTAATCATTATTCCTGTAAAGCTGGTTGATTCTAACTCAAGCACTCAAATAACACAACATAATGAAACTGTTTTTACTAAGTAAAGGGCAATAACTCTACAAATACTGGATAAATCCACAAGCGAACCCCAAGGTGAACACCTCCACATGCTAATCAACATTCCTGTTAAGTTTCATGGCTCTAGGTTAAATACATTTTGAGCTACGCGCAACAAAAATTGAAAATTTTCACTAAGTCAAGGGCAACAAGCAAATTCGTTGAATTTATATCCCCCGCTGAGTACTGGTTATTATTAACACAACAACTGAAGACATAAGGCTTTATTTCTATATTTATCATGGCATAAACAGTTATATTCTTTGAACTTGATAAATATTCAGGGCAATAACAGAGCCATAACTTTGTGTTAAATAGTAATATCTGGAAATGCCAATGAGATGTATGCATACTACATAACTAATAAAGGGCCATAAATCTGAGTTAAAAGTATCTGACCGGAACAAGGCGACTATATGCACATCTCCTCTTAGTATTCCATAAATTTTCATTGAATTCCAGCCAGTCGTTACAGAGAAGTAGCATAGAAACGATTATTTCTCTGGTTGTATACTGCCTAAGTTATCAAGGGTCATAACTCTAAGTTAAAATGTCTGACCCGAACAAGGCGACAA
This sequence comes from Ruditapes philippinarum, assembly GCF_026571515.1. Taxonomy (NCBI): domain Eukaryota; kingdom Metazoa; phylum Mollusca; class Bivalvia; order Venerida; family Veneridae; genus Ruditapes; species Ruditapes philippinarum. The sequence continues at coordinate 268,563 of NW_026860859.1, forward strand.
TATGCGCATCTCTTCTTGGTATTGAAGGTTCTAATAAAGTTTCATTGAATTCCAGCCAGTAGTTGCAGAGAAGTAGCGCGGTAACGATATTTGCTCTATATGCATACTGCATAACTAATCAAGGGCCATAACTCTGAGTTAAAGTGTCTGACCGGAACAAGGCAACGATATGCCCATCTCCTCTTGGTATTGAAGGTTCCCAAAGTTTCGTTGAATTCCAGCCAGTAGTTGCAGAGAAGTAGCGCGGAAACGATTTTTACTCCATATGCATACTGCATAACTAATCAAGGGCCATAACTCGGAGTTTAAGTGTCTGACCGTAACAAGCCAACAAAATGCGCATCTCCTCTTGGTATTGAAGGTTCCCATAAAGTTTTGCTGAATTCTAGGCAGTAGTTGCAGAGAAGTAGTGCGGAAACGATTTTTACACTATATGCATACTACATAACTAATCAAGGGCCATAACTCTGAGTTAAAAGGTCTGACCGGAACAAGCCGACAATATGCGCATCTCCTCTTGATATTGATGATTCCCATAAAGTTTTGTTGAATTCCAGCCAGTAGTTGCAGAGAACTACTCCGGAAACGAAATTCGGATGGACGGACGGACAACGCCCAAAACTATATCCCCCTTCCGATTCCATCGGCAGGGGATAATAATTCTGACAAAACATCTATAAATTCGCAAGCAAAACCCCAGGTGCATAACTTCACATGCTGATCAACATTCCCGTAAAGTTTCATGAGCCTTTGTCAAATACTTTTTGAGCTATGTGTGACACAAGTTGAAAATTTCAAATTTTTACTAAGTCAAGGACAATAACTCTGCAAATACTAAATATCCACATGAAAATATCCAGGTTTACAACTACACATGCTGATACACATTCCTGTAATGTTTCATGAATCTAGGTTAAATATACTATTTGAGGTACATGCTCCACAAGTTGAAAATTGCAAATTTTTACTAAGTCAAGGGCAATAACTTTAACAAAACATAATAAATCCAAAAGCGAAACTCCAGGTGCACAACATTCCTGTAGGTTTCATGACTCTAGCTCAAATACTTTAAGAGTTACGAGCGAAACAAGTTGAAAATTGCAAATCTTTACTAAGTCAAGGGCAATAACTCAAAAATACTAAATAAATTCACATAAAAATATCCAGGTGCACAACTACAAATGCTGATCAACATTCCTGTAAAGTTTCATTACTCTAGGTCAAAAACTTTTTGCGTTACAAGCGACACAAGTTGAAAATTTTTACTGTTTGTTTTGTTCGTTTGTTTCATTTTACGCCTTTTTCAACAGTATTTCAGTCATATAGGCGGGTAGTTTCCTAACCATCGTTCCTGGAGAGTTACACCAGTACTAGACTACCTTCTTCCGCGCTAAACTACCAAAGCATCTCCCGGGGATCGAACCCACGCCAGAGAGGTAACTGGATTAGAAGTCATCGACTCTAACCCCTCGACCACGGAGGCGGTTTTAAAATTTTTACTAAGTCAAGGGTAATAACTCTAAAAATACTAAATTAATCCACACTAAAATACCCAGGTGCACAATTACACATGCTGATCAACATTCATGTAAAGTTTTGTGCTACGTGCGACACAAAAGTGAACGGACAGATGGACAAGGGTAAATCTAAATGGACAGACTGCCAGATGTATAAAAGTATACTCCCATTTTTTCCAGACATATAAGAATGAAAACATTATGTTTTTCCAATTGTTTATTAACAACATATCATTGCACATACCTTTGTATCCCATATATACTTTCTGCTTTTTAACAATAACCAGTAATCATCTAATACCAACTTCATAAAATTGAATCAATTCATTTAGTGCTTACCAACGGCCAAGTATGGCTTGCCACAATAAAACTTACTTTGGTTCATAAATAACAGAGACTTTTAAAATATATTCTGTTAATAAGACCAACATTAAACCTATTTGAATATTTAAATGAACAATAAGATCAAAATTATTTAAATGTACAATGTTCATTCAAAGATGCATTCAGTAAAAAGAACAAAGATTTTTTTTCTCAAACCTGATACTCAAGGGAGCAAAGTCTGGATGCATGAAGCTGCGTTTTTATCATCTGTCCAAAAACAAAATGTCAAAAATTTAAACATGATATTTAGGCAGCATGTCTCCAGATTCATACATTTTGAAAATTAATTTATAAGTAAAATATTGTGAAGTGAACAAAGAAAGTAATTTACACATTGCAAACAGCATTTACAGTCCATGAATTTTTTATTCCAAAAAGAATTCAAAGTATGCAAAAATAGCCCTTAGGACATTAGTTATGCAGTAGAAATTATTGGTTATAAATACTGCAAAATCAATCATAGTCATAGTATATACTATGTAAATTATTAATTCAAATACTGTTGTTATAATTTCAACACATTTTTCTTAAGTTTGATTTTACAGGCATGCAGCTTTAAGGTCAACTAATTAGGCAAAACTGAAAATTGTTTTGAATGACCAGCCTGGTCATGGATAGCAGTTGTTAATGCAAGCTTAGCATCTCTAGCACTGGCTTAAGCATTTCTCAACAATTTAAACATTAAAGTGTTTTTAAAACATCTGCAAAAGAAATGTATGTTTGAAGTCACCATTGCAACTGTCAGGACGTCTATCTGGCAATGCTCTAAAGGTGAGAGGGGCAAGATTTAAATTAACAGCTGCATTACATGAAAACAAAAGAACTTTCATATTTGTTTAGAATACATTTGTAGAATCATTACACTTAAACCTGCATGTCCTTGTTAATTATAATAAATTAAAGTATCATGTCATTTGAAATTTACGACAAAAAACATAATAAATACACACAAGAAAATACTTTATTTCAACCTGGGACATTCTATACCGGGACAATCAACTGGTGCCGCATAATATTTTTCCAACAGTCTTAGGCTACAAAATAATATCTTGATGACAATAGATGATGTCTTAACTTGGCAAAATCGGTTTTTCCAAGCTAACCCGAGGACACAAACTTTTACCGTTACTGCTTCACAGTGCACAATCGGCCACAATAGATTAGTCAACCTGTTTCGCTTAATTTTCAAGCAGTTTGTTTGTTACCCCCACACACACACACACAATTAGCTGGGAAAAACATATAAATAAAATATATTCTTAATTCCGGAGCAGTCTATTGTAAAAGTATATCAGTAGTTACATGTGTTTAAGTAAGAGAAATAAATACCAACTGGTGTAAAATTTTAACATGGTCCTTTTAAATGGTATCAACATTAATTTATGAAATATTCTGGATGTCATATTTTACAATATCATTAACAGCAAAAATGTATAATTTTAACAAACACTTTATCAACTGTCAATTGTATGTCAACATGAGACTGTTATCTAGTTGGTAGTTATTATGTCCCCAATTTTCAACTCAAATACAAAATAGTACAAAAATAGAAAAACAATATTCAATACAAAATGAATTTTAAAAAAAACATACCGGAAAGTAAAGATTATAAATAATATTCTGTCATAAAACATACCGGAAAGTAAAGATTATAAATAATATTCTGTCATTGAAAGTAAAGATTATAAATAATATTCTGTCATTAAATATAAATTTATCCTTATTCTGCCAGGATGCAATTTTTAAAACTATCACAGATAATTATTATATCTCAAAATAGTTAAGGAAGTTTGTTGTTGTTGTTGCTGGAACATTACTTTAAATGTATCAAACTTGAAAAGAATTCAATAAAGGAACTCAGAAGGACATCTATTGTGACCATCTTCAAAAGACTGAAAAGAAAATTTTACTGATCTCTAGAATGCCAGAGAACAAACCAGAAACTAGTCTGTCTTTTTGTGTAATTGTCCTGCCCTTCTTGTTTAAACTTAAAGCTCTATTTTCAGATCAAAATTCAGAAAATTGATAGTGGACATGTACAAAAATGGATGCTGGACAAGTTGATCAGCATTTCAATGTTAACATACATAATAGTATTAAATATCTATTACTTAACTTACACACTCCATCATCAAAGCCTATTTCAACATATCTTTCATAAATAAGATGCAAAAAACTTTTTTTGGGACAGTTACTGATAGATGACTACCAAAATGTAAACAGGAAAAAAACAGTTTGTAATATATTCAGCCATTACAATTACTATATAATGTTTGCGATGTTCATCCTATATGATGGTGCAGCATCTGCTATGACAACTTCTCATCTTACATTCTGGTGTCTTCATACAAACCAATCACGTTGTGTCTACAGCAGTTGAACCCACCAGTTTACATGCCATTTGTCTTCTTCCATTGTAATCTTCCACCAATGGTTCTATCTCGGACAAACAGACAGACGAACCAGACTATCACTCACCGGACGACAGAACTTTGAACCAAGACTTGTTGAGTTAGCATCAAATTTTGGTTCAAAGTGCAAGCAGCTCACATCGGACACTTGACGGACATTTTTAAGTCGGACAGTTCTCTAGTTAGACTTTGGAGAATACAGTAGAAGCCATATCTGTTAATACAAAAACAAAAATTCCGATCAATTTCTGTACCAGTCATACATAGAAATATTACCAAAATACTATGAAGTATCCAGAAACTTCGTTTCACCCATGATGGTGAGAGAAAAAAATTAAATAGAAAGTTGCAGGTTCAGAAGAATTGAACCTGTTTCTGGACAGTACTGTAGTTAGGCGCTCTCACATCCATATATCCTATAAACTTTCGATTAAATCTTATCAGTAAAGATACATTTTGAAGTACCTAAGTGTGTAGATACTGATCATGTAATGGTAACTCCTCCAAACTCCATAAAATCTGTCAAGAAAAATACAGTGACTTTTTTTAAGCAATTCAAAATAAAGTTTCATGTCTATAGGTCATGTTCAATAAAAAAAGAAAACTTTTTAAGCTGTATTTTCTCAGCAAAAAAAAATCTTTCCAGATTCAAGACTCCCCCCCCCCCCTCCCCTCATATTAAACAGCGACACAATTAAGTGCAAGTTAGCCCTTACATTTTTGTTGAATTTTAAATCACAAGGGCATGGTTGAGGTCATATGGCAACTTATCAACTTTAATGGTGGACGAACACCTCAGCAGATGCCCCTCCGTGCCTTACTTAAAGCACGAGCGGGCACCGGAGTAGAACCACTGATCTAAGTTTCATAAACTATTTGGATAGCTTCCTCACATGTGGGAATTCCATACACCAGCCAGGATTCAAACTAAATACAGTAACAACAATACACAACAGACAAGTTGTCTTGATGCAACTGCAACAATGTGATTAGCCAATTTCATCTGCAATTCTCACAGCTGCTGGATGTATATGCAGACTGGCCTTGGTTTGAAGTTGGAACAGTCCACTTAAAACTTTATAGGATTTCTGTATAAAAATACAAATGAAATACCAATTGAGAGCAACTATATAGAGCCTGGTCTGAATATATGAAAGTGAAGACTGCCCATGCTAGATATCTTGGTGGCAAACTTACATCCCAACAGGTTATGGATAAACAAGTTCAAATTTCTATTAATGTCAGTTGGGTTTTACATCACACCAACAGAGTATAGGTCATACGACGACTTTCCAGCCTTACTGGCGAAGGAGAACCTCAGCCGCTCGTCCGTGCTTTATTTCAGGCAGGAACGGGCACCTGAGTATAACCACAGACGTTCCTATACACTAGCTAGATAGCTTCCTCACATAAAAGAATCTAAAGTTGGACCTGTGCTAATTCGAAAACCCCACAGCAGTAAACTTGGCTACAGACACAATTTCTGATGTAAATCGAGAATTTGACAAAATATAAACTGAAATGAAAAGCTATAAATTGAAGTGACCTAGACTTAATAGGAATCAATAAATTCATTTGACAGTTTTTGACAAGCTATATATATCAAATTAATCCCTTCACTAACTTCAATCAGATATGTCAGTGACAGAATAACTATCAACTTATATATTTATCAAATAATAACTGAACTTATTTGAAACTGCCAGAATTTTCACTTTTTAAATGACTTTTAAGACTGACAAGCTTTGCTGAATAACTAGGAAAAATAATTTCACTTTTGATTGGTCGACACCTGAATTCATTAATTCACCTTATATACAATCATCATCATGTGTATGTTTATCTTCTCTCATCAGAATTTAAAAATTCCTTTGTATTTTGTATCACTACACTGTCTGTACAGACAGACACTTGAGACAGTACAGGATAATCAGACAGCTTTCTGGAAACATGTCTTATATCTTCTGTAAAGATGTGTGTTTTCATTCAAAAGTTTTAGTGTTTTCTACAGCAGTGAAGCATTTTCAACTGACACATTAGTGAAACGTAAGAATCCTTTCTGTAAAACATTACTCATAAACTTCAGTAAATAACGTAATGTTTACAAATTGCATAAAGACATTGCAACAGTGGATAACATCGCATTCTAAGGTGTTATCAAGCATGGTTGTGAAAGTCATATAACATTAAGTATATCAACAAGGACAGCAGAAATCCAAAATGAATAACCAACAGACACATAGTCTTAGGTCACCTCACCATGGAGTCTGTAACAATATTGTTCTCTCTCCATAATTTCATTTTTCAAATAACCATTTACTCGTTGCTTAATACAGGATATATCAGTGCATGAATAAATGCTCAGTTTTAGTGCATGAATAAATGCTCAGTTTTAAAGTATTACTGTGTGGCAACATTTTAACTTAACCAAGTGCACTCAAAAACTTCTGCACTGATTTTTGATTTGTGTCATTTACGACCATTCTGAAATTGGATCGGACAACCAAAAGATTTGAAATAAACAAAAAACAGTTTCCTTTCATGTTTTACAACTTATTAAAACCATGTTGTAAAGACATCTATTATCATAATCAAATTAAAATTCTGAGTTTCAAATATATTTTTTTTTGGTATAAACCGTATTTTAAACGGTCTGCAAAGAATCATATTTTTTATTGTTTTGGTAAAGATCCAGTGAGATTCAATGCCTGATCTCTTTCGTTCATAGAATGCCAGATAATTATTTGTTCTTTCTTTAATTTAGTCACGCAATACCTACGCTTCCATCAACACAATATGGTTATTTGAGAAATAAATGAGTGATTCTAAATAATGACATCTGTCTTTGTGAATAGTTACGATCTCGTCTCATTACCCAGCTGAAATATGAAAAGAATTTTAGATTTACTATGAAGAGAAAACACTGGGACACATTCTTATTTTCAAAACAAATGAAATGGAATCATTTCTGTAATGTTCAATCTATAGTAGTTATTCATTTAGATATAAAATTATTTGATTCCATGTCATTTCTTCTGATTAAGAGTCCTGCTTCACCATACAAATTTATAGTAGATCAGAGACCATATTCTACAAAATAATAATAAATTTCTCCACATTTAAGAAAGACACAGCAACTTTCAAGCTTCGAATGGTTGAATTTGACACGAAGATCGTGTCTGTGTACATGATTCTAGGTACAAGTCAAATAAACACTCAGGTAGAACCCTCGACTTTCAGCGACGCTAAATATATTCTATATTCTGAAAATATGGGAGATAAAAATATACTGAGACAGTGAGTTATGTCTTTTTGTGCCAAAAAAAATTACAAAGAGAGAACAAGACTTCAAAACAATGATTTTAATAAACTTAAAGTAACAGACATATATCGACATAGTATTAAGTACTGAAATATAGCAGTATATAATTTAACAACATGCAAAATCAACAATAATCTATTGGCTTGTCTATTAAAATGTTTACACCTTTAATAAGGTAGCATTAGTCCAGATGAGAATCAAGTTTCAAGAATTTGAGAACAGTATAAATATAGACACAATGCATTTAGCACTTTAAATACATGTACTCTATGTTAAACATGACCAAGTTAAATTTCTCTACTTAATTACAAAATAAGTGAAAGGGCTGTTTATGTATATATTGGCATATATATACTTTTTGAACTTTTGAAAGGTTACACTATTTTGCATTTTATGCAATAACACAAGGGGGGGTCATACTTTTTTGTAGATGCCTGTATTACTTTTTCATCTTTTAAAAGACAAATGGGGAATCAGAAAACTAATATAATATTAAATATTCATGATTTTAACATTAATATCCGTTTTGACCATTCAAAGGAAAGACCTTTTTCTCAACAAAAATATTTCTCAATTTTTATAAGCCTTTCATCTTTATGTAAACCAGCATATCATGAGTTTATGTGATACTTTCATCTTTACTATACCTCACAACATTACCAACACAACATGGAAATCATTCAAGATAAAACATACCAATCAGAGTGTTTCTGGTTTTCGGCAGAAGAGCCCTCAAAACAGGACAGAGGTCTGTTAATGTGATGTGGGTCGGGTACCAGATCATCAACATTTACAAAGCCGAGTATGTCGTCAACATCCGTCATGATATCAGACATGGTAGCATCAACACTACTGTAGGGTATGTTGAGAGCTTCGTACAGATCCTGTAACACAGATTCTGAATCACACTTAGCCACCTTCGTATTTACCATTTGGTTATTCAGTTCTAAAGATCCAATGTTTGTCTTACTGATATTATGCTCACTGCTTGCATTCTCCGCCTTAACGGCAAGTTTTCGTACAAGTCTCATACTTTTTCCACCCGGCACTTTTTTTTGATGGTGAATGCTTGAATTTTCCTTTAGCGAAGTGTTGCCACTTGACAGTGTATCCTGATCAACTTCATTACCTTGCAATTTTTTCTTAGGACTCTTTGTTGCATTCATTTCCAATTTTCTTTTCAATGTTGTCTGATTAAGTACGCCACTAATTGGACTCTGTTCAAGTTTTTGGATCAATTTATTGACCAGCTCACTCTTTTTAGATATGGTGCTATGACTAGAGGAATTGCTTAAAGACTCGCTGTCGAAGCTGTTACATTCTGCTGGCAGAGCTGACGCATTACATGATAAACCCAACTCTGACAAATCAAAAGATCCATAACTTGACGATGACTTCAAATTAAGACCTTCAAATTTAAACTTTGGGTCAGGTCTTCCTGTAGTACGACTAAGAAGGTATTGTTTAACAGAATTCAAATAATTTAAGTTTCCACTGAACGCAGGTGAGATAGGAGACATTGGAGTATTTGAACCACTTGAACCTGGTGTACCTGTGTCAGTATCTAGTGTGAAAAATGCATCTTTAGACAACTGAGGTTTTTTATTCAATTTAAAAGGCACTTTGAATCTGGAACTTTGACTAAGTCTTGACTTACTCTTTTGTTCATTAGCAGTTTTCAATTCTACATTATGGTCATGTTTTTCAACATTTTCACTATGTTCTATACCCATGTACTTATCATCTTTACTCTCTATCAGCAATTTCTTATCAATAATTTCATTTTCAGGTGTCACATTACTTTTACGTTTTCTTGTGTTATTCCATGTACCATTTTCACTATGAATGCTCAAACCTGGCAATGCAGTATCATCTTCTTTACATGTACTGTCACCACAAGTGTTAACATGTTCTTTCACACTATCTGACTTTACAACATTACTTAAGTGTGCATTCAAGTCGGCCTCACTGGATTTCTTAGGAACACAAAATACTGTTGAAGGTTTAATTATAGTTTTGGGTCCACTAATTTGAGAGCATGGCATGTTCAACTCATTTTTACCAACCATTTGCTCATTTTTATCATTAGCACCATTTAGAGACATTTTACGTTCTAATTTCACTATCAAGTTTCCTAACAAAGAAGTATTTTTCACTTTAATGCCTTTTTTCTCTGAACAATCAACAGTATTGTCTGATCTAGTTTTTGACTGTATATTATTTTTAATATTAGCATTGTTGTTGGAAGTTATTGGAATTACACTGACAATTGGCATAGGGATTGGGCGTAACACTCCTTCATTTGACCCCGTGAACGCAACAAAATTTGGCAAATGTAGAGAATCCGAGGACCCAGTACTATGTGTAGAACATGGACTTGTATCTAACAATCGTACTGAGTTAATCGAGCATTTCACCTTCCCACCAGTAGAGTCATCATTCACTTTGTTAATATGCTTTAAAATGTTACATGTAGTTTCATTTCCTAGTTCAGTATGCTTACTTTCCTTTTCAGTAATTAAATCAAAATTTAAATGCGTCTTCTTTTCCAACTTTTGTTTTTCTATGTGTAAACTATCATCAGCGTCTATGGCAACCTGGCGACAAATTTTAGATTTCATCTTTAGTCGTTCCCACATGATTATGTGAATTTGACTGCAAGAGAAAGCTGGCTCTTTTGATCTTTTCTGACATATTGTTGATCTCAAGTCATCACATTTAAACCATTTGTTGTCTGAAAAAAACAAACAACACCAAGGTTATGGGCATTGCTATTGATTAAGAGTACACATGTGTATATATATCTAATTTTTATGTTCTTTTGGAGCATTAACTTCAATACCATTCTAAAGGGCATGAAAGATTGCAGTTTTCATTATTTATTAATAAAACCAAAAGTTTCAGAATTTTACTTGTTTATTTTTGTTATTTATAACAAGTAATCTGAGCAAGAAACTGTTCTACCACTTCTTTCTCTAAATTATAAATGCTTACAACTGTCTCGAGATCATATGATGGAATTAAAATTCAGAAAGAAAATTTCCTGTTCACAAAAAAAATCTTTCAATTTCACAAAATAAAAGTAAATCATATATCGCCCTCGACCTTAATCATTTAAAATTCATCATTTTAAATTGTACAAACAGGGACCTTCTGATATATGGCTAAATGGCCCTTCTGTACATTATTTCAACCAGAGTAGAACCACTGACATTTCGAGAGCTAGCTGGATAGCTTCCAAACATCAAAGATTTTAAAGTCCCTGTCAGGATTCGAACCACAGCGGTGAGGGGCAAGTGGTTTGAAGTCAACAACCATAACCACTTGTTCACAGACACCCCTAAAAGTTTATTCAGTTTCTACCTCATGACATTAACAAAAAGAAATTATAAACTGCCTATTTTTATATTACACAAGAGCACCGCTAGACGGAGCATTATATGCCCGAAAGTGTTTTTTTTTTTTTTAGTAAGGATGAAGAATTTGTAAGACATGGGAATTAAATAAAGTATTACCTCCTTCAAATAGCAATCCTCCTATGAAGTTTGAATATTGTGGGCCAAATGGAACTTAAGTAATGCTCCAGAAACCAAATTGCTAACGGACAGACGCCAGGGGGAATAGCATATACCCGAAATTGTTTCGGGTATATAAAAATAGAAAGTTGACTCACCGTATGGATTTCTCAACCATGCAATAAAGTGATCTGGATTGTTGATGTACTGTACAATACCTGTAACAGTATATAGGTAACCATGGAAACCAAATTGCAGTTCTTCCCATGTTGTCTCTGGCAAACCATCAGTAAAATGCATAAGCAAACACTTTGGTAAACTGCAATAAAATCAATACTCACTTAATTAAATAATATTCAACACAGAAGAAAAGCTTTGAAGTCAAAAAGCTTTCAAAACATAATTATATCTTACAGAAATTTTAAACAAGAACATGGCATATGGTGTTAACGCTGGTCTGTTAAGAAAAGTTACAAAGGAGCATTACTCCAGAAGTATTGACTTCAGAATTATGCCCCCTGACAACCAACTGCACTTTGTCATAATAAGCAAGTATTCCAAGTTTTATGTTGAAACTTTTAAATCTTTCAATAATGTGCTACATTTTTTTGCACTATGATATCACAATGATTATAAAACCTTGGTGTTTTCTTCCAAACAGACAAGCTAAAAATCATATAGACTTAAATAAAGTGTAGAAAAAGCAATGAACTTAGCATAGGGTAGGCTGAGTTTTTAAGAAGAAGAAAATTTCATTTACATGTATCTCATTAAACAATTATACATATAAACCACTAGTAATACATTTAGAACATCATCACGCCTGGTAATAGAATATAAAGTGTTTGATCAAAATTTGCATCATGTGTTTCTATATAATTTCTATTACTGTAAATTATCATGTATTACAAAACTTCTACATTATTTTCAAACTGATGAAAAAAACAACAACAGGTTAATAGCAAATATGACTTACCTTTTATAGACCATGTTTCTAGTATCTGTAGTGTTTCCACATTGAAAACATTTCTTGATGTGTTGGGGGTCACCGATGTTGAAATCCTTGACAACAGTAGGAAATGTTGGTAGTGTGTTGATGTGATCAGAACTTTCTGTTTTACCACACTTGGAACACTTGAAGTCAAACCTAAAAATTATCATATAATATAGAAATTTTTAGCAAGTTTTTATAAAACTTATAGTTCTAATGCAAAATATAGTTCTAATGCAAAATATAGTTCTAATGCAAAATTGCTTGTGTCACAATATCTCTGCTACCCAAAACATTTTATCTTCATTTTCCTAGGTCTTACTTTCTTAAAAGAACAATTTGAAATCATGATTTTCTTTATCTATCCATTATCAAGACGCCCTCAAGATTATAAATTTGTGAAAAATATTTTGTTGTCTTTAGTGTGGTGAATGGGTTCTTGAAATTAAAATCTTCTCAAAAATTTCTTTAATTATTGCAGTAATTGCAAACTGTCGCAAAAGATCCTAAATTTCTTATATAATTTTAACAAAATATGATTTAACATTCATATCAAAGTCTCTCATGAAAATATGCAGTTTTATTTAAAATAAATTAATATACCTATTTAAGGCTAGGGGAAGCAGTCTTTATAATTATTTGGCTGTAAAATGTTGGGGAAAAATCACTGTAAATATACAGTCAAACGTGTATTAAGTGACCGCGCAAGGGAAACACCCAAAACGGTCGCTTAATGAAACGGTCTCTTAAGACAGTCAGCACGATATAAAAGTCATCTTCCTTATGAAGTGGGAATGTTTTTCAACTTCATTTTTATATATTATAAATGTTAAATAATTAGTACGCTACGATAATCTAAATGGATGCAAATGTAAAAAATAACTTTCTGATATTTATTGACAAATTACGTTCATATTTGACATTTTTTCAGAGTTTTTTAACTTCTCCGTTGTTTTTCCTTGTCTGCAACACGTAAACCCTATTAGTGAAGATGTTTTCTGTTGTGCATTTTTTCATTTGAAATAAACAAACTACATCTAATTGTTACGATTAATTTAATTGCTGATCAAGTTCAAGGTCAATTCAATGCAGTCTAAATGTCAACAAGCGAAGCGTATACACCATCTCAGTAGGGGCGGAATGTTGCATTGTTTATCCGATATTATTGGATAATAAAAATCACGGGTATACTTAACTTCATTTGCATACGCTAAAACGGTTTGGGAAATACAGTTTTTCACACGTTTATTTGTTGTGTTTTGATTGTTGACACTTGTGACATTACGAGAAGCGTTCTCTAAAAACACAATTACTTGACAGGTAAAAGTGGTCGTTAAATGAAAAGATTGATCTCAATTAGGTGACTAATAAGCGGTCGCTGGTCGCGTTGAGCAAAAGTCGCTTAATACATTAAAGATATAGAGAGAAAATGATCGGGGGGAATTTAAAGTGGTCGTTTAAGACAAAAGTCGCTTAATACACGTGGTCACATGGGCAAGTTAGACTGTATAATATAGCATACAAAATTTCTTTAACTTTTATGCTTACCTATACACCATTTTAAACATCTCTTCAACAGCAGGACTTTCTTTCAGAAGTAAAGGAAAGGCAAATACTGGACTTTCGTTTTGTCCCTTTTCACACTTCAACTGACACTTCAATTTGGTCCAGACCTCCTCCCTCACTTCATTTAACAAATCTTCTGTTGGAGTGTTTTCTAAGCAAGCGCCCCTGCTTACAGTGCTTACTGGAATGTTCTCCTTGCTAAGATCACTATTTGGCTGTGCTTGATTTTTAGAATTCAAATTTGAACATTTATCAATTTCTTTAAATTGATTGGAATCAGTGTCACTAATCTCACACTCCTGTAGCACCAGTTTATTTTCAGAGTCTTGTATAAGTTTACATGCTTGATTATGTGCTGCAAACAACTTATATATCAAGTTTTTCTTGTCAAAGGTATCACAGAAAACTAGGGATTTCAAACTTTCGTTGTGAACTGAAAGACACAAGATTACATCAAGCCAACAAAGTGCATCTTTGTTTCTCCACTGTGGAAAGACTGTAGGGTATCTGAGCCAACCACTCCGATGTTCTACAACAGTTTTGTCTCGATAAGGAGCCAATTTTGACAGACAGACATTTGATTTTTCTGCTGTCTTAATTTCATTTCCAACTCTTTCTTCAACTTTCTGTAAGGACTCATCCATCTGAACTTGAGAATTGCAATCTGGGTTTATATTTTTGTTCTGGTTAACCATATCTGTATTTTGTACTTTATCAAATGACTTTTCATTTTCAACAATTGACAAATTATCTGATTTTTTATGTTCATTAATAATCCTTTTATCACTAACAATAATGCTGTTTACTTGATCTAAATGTCCATTATAAGTTATGCTCTGACTAGACAAAATAGGCAAAGAATTAGGCAAGTGTCCTTTTTGACTTTCTCTAACCTGGAATGATTGGTATGAATTGGATATCTTGTTTGAAAAATTACTACCTTCAGCTACTGAACTGTTTGAACTAGTTGTGGATGAGGACTCGAGGCTCTCTCCACTAGAGTTAAGTATGAAGTCTTTATCTGAAACTCCTTCAGGCCCGTAATAACCAGTCTGTCCCAAAGCCCCGAGGGTATTTCTATTTGCTTCTGTGAAAGATTTAAAATTTGGGAAAGACTCTGAACCATTTTGTAATAGGAAAGGGGGATAACTGTCAAAACCATTCTGGTTGAGAAATGTAGAAGTTACAGCCCTTTTCTTGTACGGAATTTGCTTCGTCTTCAATTTTTTCTTTAACTGTGGGCTACCAGTCTGTATGCCTGAAGTAAAATTAGATACAAATATACTGGAATAATTCTGCCTTAATCTATATACTATCTACTAGAATAAGTATATGTAAGGACGGCAACAAAGGTCAAAAACTTAAAAGAAACCATATTGTTAAAATGCACAGGCATTCATTTATTAAAACATTCATTATTATGACTATACTATTTAATAGATATCAGGCAGGGCCCGGTAAAAATCTGATTTTGACTACCTTGTCCGTTTTTAAGTGGTAGCAATTTTTTAACTTGTCCGTATGATATTACATAGTTTAATCCTTGAAATTTTTTTACTTGTCCGTTCAGGCTGTGGGACAACCTGGGCAATATTTTGCCGGCCCTGTCAGGATAATTAAGAACAGGAAAAAGGTCAAAACTTAGAATAGACCATTTCTTAACATGTACAGGTATTTAGTACCGTATTACTCACACTAATACACACATGATCATTGATTCATTATCCATTAATCATTAATCATCCTGTATGGTCATTATTTGTTAACTCAATTGGAGGCCAATAGCATAAAGGGCACATCATTATAGCTTCATCAGAAAAATATGGTAAATTTTAACTTAGGCTTACCTATGGCATCCTTCTGGAGACGAAGACCAGTCTTATGCATATGGGAGGACATTTTCGTCTGTAATGCCATCTGGGAATCCATGACTTTAGCCTTCCCCTCATTTTTCCTGCTGGACGTAACATCACCAAGTTTACGAGAAAATGTTGGCGCTACAGATGAATTAAGAGACAATGGGTATGTACACTGAAATAAATAAACATAAAATCATAAAGAGAGAGATTATAACCATTTTTGATTAAAAACATTAAAACTTAAACTTTGAAACATTTTGAAGCCTCAAGCCATAAGTGAATTTATACTGCACTTTCTTCACTGAATAAATCTGATAGCAAAATATCATAAAAATATGAGTTGAGAAAATAGTAAGCCAAAAAGAACCCCAGCTGAATGGTTTCTATTTAATCAAAATGTCTAGTTTGAAAAAGGAAGTAATCTCTTTAATACATGCTTTTCGGTGGTTTATAGAAATACGTTGTTTACCAGTGTGCACATAACTGGAAACCAACTCAATGACGTGACCTCATAAATGACGTTACGTTGTATAATTATTTGGAACACTTTTCATTTAGTAACAGTTTAAAAGTCTTTTTGAACGTTTCTTTGCATATAATAAAAAGAAAATTTGTTTTGTATAGTGTAAGATCGAAATATTTTTCACCTCGTGAACACTATAAGTTCATATTTCACTCATGGCTGCGACACTCATGAAATATAACTTTTGGTGCTCATTCGGTGAAATATATTCTGATCTTACACTGAACTAAACAAATATCCTCTATATAATTTAAAGTTTTAATTTCCAAATTCAATAACGAATAGACTGTTAAAAATTTGTTTGACAAAAACAACTTCTAGAATTGATGTCAAATTCCAACTTCACATAAAAGTTTTTACATTACTTGATTCTAAATTGTCATCTGAAAGTAAAAGTACTAATACATACGAGTAGATGACTAACAAGTCACTTGGCATCCCAACCTTTTAAAAAATTGGACACAGACAATTTTGTTAATATTTTGTAAATGACATTGTAAATATGTATGTATCTATTTCCTTACCAATTTGTTTTCACAAAGAACTACAGCTTCATCTAGATTGATCTGGTAACTTTTCAAGTATTTAATTAGGCCAGCACGTAAACATACAGGGCACTGCTCTTTATCTTGCATCTGAAAATACAAAATAATATATTAGTGAATGACTTTGAATAATTCAAGTTGTTGTAAAAATGTTGTTTTTATTCTAATACGTGAAAACAGAACATGTAAACTATTAGAGTATCCCATTATAATCCCTACCACTTCCTGTTTAAATTGGTTAAGATCTAGCAGTTGTAAGTGGAGTTTGCTGTAATTTGAAGCAAATTCTGCAGTATCAAAATATTTTTCTGAGCAACGAGTGTTACAGATGTCACTGTGTAAAGTGTTGCACTTAGCTTGTAGGATGGTCCCCTATTAATGATCTTATTAATTCCTGCAAATTGTACAAATAAAAAGAGCTTGTATTTACTATTTTATTAAATTGTGTTTAACTGTCGCAACTTGACTTTAAAATACTCATGTCATACATAGATGATAGAATAACTTAATGATTTAAATTAGAAACATCTATGGTCAGTCAGCCATGTTTTGAATGGGAGCTTAAATGGAGCACTATGGTTCCGTGGTATGTTAATTGATGGCACTATTTGGCTTCACTGGGCTTTTTTTCACAAGTTGGGGAAGCAGCCCAGCCCTTAATTTTGGGGAAAAATTACATGGTATATTTGCAAAAGGGGAAGAAAAGACTTGATGTAAATTCAATTTCTGGGGAAAACTGCATGATTTTAAAGAAATTTTCTTTGGGGAAGCAGCCCTATACCGGCCTCTGTTATAGAAGGAAAAAAGGCCCTGCTTCAGTATAATTTTTACAACAGAATATGACGTCAATACAGTTTCAACAGACGACCTTCACTTGTCAGAACATGAAGTTATCAGTTTAACTGGTAAATATGGGGTAGAATAAAGAAGTATTTCAAACACATGTGGGCAGCTTTGGATTGGACCTATCATTGACAGAAATTTATTTGAAATGAAAATATTTTTGACAATTTTTATCCAAATGAAAAAAAGCAGCACATCCTCTAACTTTAATGGTGGAAACAGTATTTGGTGGCGTTAAGTGTGTAAAGAACATTTTCTGATTACAACGGCATGGACAAGGACGCGGTACCCGCGGGGAGAACTATATATCATTTTAATAATACGATTCCGGGTCAGCTCGGCCCTAAAACGTACTCGGCCCTCGAGTCAGCTCGGCCCTATACCAACTCGGCACGGGTCAACTCGGCCCACTTTTCAATTATTTATATTTAGGTTTGTGTAATCACTATTTTTTGTATTATTTGTAATTATGTATAATACACGGACTTAATTTTCAGCTTTTGACAATTACAAACAAATTAAATGAAATTGGTTAAAGACATTAAAGGGACTCTTATTGTCACAGGCTATTATTATCAATCAGTGTGTTTGTAAGGATACCGATTAATTAGGTGATAATTATGATTGACGCATTCATTTAAAATTGATAAGTGACCACCTGCAATTAATTAGAAGCTTAATTATGATATTAAGTAAACATGTTTTTGTTTGATATTTTTTTTAATATTACTACGTTAAATATATTTTTTTAAAGTGGGCCGAGTTGACCCGTGCTGAGTTGGTATAGGGCCGAGTTGACTCTTTTCCTAATAATACAGGGATTTTTTTACTAATTTTATAGTCTTTATTGAGTCATATTCACAATTAAAAATAGATTATTATTTTCCCAATCCACAGTAAAATATTCCCAATTGAAAGCTATAAAATAAAAAAAAATTGAAGAAAAGATTCTAAAATCTTTTAAATAAGGTCTTCTTGAGGTGACAACAGACACTTTCCGTGGTACTCACATAAATGTCATTTAAACTAAGTTATTTTAGTAATAATTGTTATTTATTTAATCTTTGTGCATTAAATATCGTTGATCATCATAAAAAATAACATATTTGAAAAAAATGCCTTTGTAAATGATTGATTTTGAATAAAAATCCTAAAATTTTAAATCGTCATATCAAAGTCATTTTTTATTTTTTTGTCATCAAACTTTTGGAAAATAACCATACTTATATTATCTGGGGAACCGTGTCTCAAATTTTTTCTATCTTTTCTCAAAAAAATATTACGTAACGTCAAACATTTTATGCGACTTTTTTCACCATACATATTACGTAATTAAAGATAATTAAGTCGCTGATTGAGCAAACAAAAATCCCTGACACGGTTCCCTCCGTAAATGAAATTTCCTTTCATGTGCTTAAAACCGCATGTTAATTGCTTGATTATTAAAAAAAATTATGCCGATTCAAAGTTTAGTCCAACCCGCATCAAACGAAGTGTCATAAATCGGCTGTTCTCTCTCGGACCCCCACGTTTCACGCTAAAAAATTGCATAATACACAAATATCGCACCAGAGAGGGTCACAAGTTGCGGTAACATACTCTAACAACATTTTATGACCCAGTGACATCTGACCAATTAAAAAGCTGCTGATTAATATCAGTTTATAGCCGAAATTTCTTCAATTCTTAACGTGATTTACTTTCCGTCTGGTATCTGTCGCACATGTCACGTGACTATCGGTAAAATATGAGGCACTCAGTGGGGGGAAATGGAACGCATTGCCCACCGCTAGCGGGGTATTTAATTGTTTCCTTTTTGAAGTTTATTAAATTATTATCATCAGCATCATTATTGTATTATACCAGTGTCACTCTGCCTGTGTATTCGTGTATGAAATTCCGTTAAAATATAAAATAAAATAACAAAAAACTGAGCTTCTGACAGTCTTTTAAAGTCCATGGTAGATGTACAAATAAGAACGGGATATTATATATTTTTTTCCACCAAATTGATAATGCTTCACATATTTTAATAGAAATAAAAGATATTACTCGATCATTATGATCTGGCCTTCTTGACTTATATTATCATGAATATCATCTATGCACGGCATAAAGATCCAGTTTCTACCGGGATAGACAATAAATTTCATACTTTGTCCCAGATTTATTAGTACTGTGTCCGATTTACTGTCGAACAATTTATTTTCACTGAAAATATATTTTAATATCTTTTTTTTATTCATAGAGAAATAATCATCCTTAGACAATCTAAAATGGTTTAGAAATTTGTCAGGGACACCTTACCACAAGTCATATAGGCGTTCACATAAAAAATGTTGTCTGTTTTTGTTGTTAATTGTTTTACTTGACATTGATAGAAAACGAGGTTGAATGTAAAGTAAACCCTTGAATCCGTACAAAAGTCTATCAACTCAATGTAATATCTATCAGATTAACCGGACATACAAATTATTCTCACACATTATGGATATTTTAGCAACTACATTTTTAATCAACCCCGTGGTCGTGCGATTTGCCGCTATGCTTAATTATTTATGTTTCATACATTATGTTACGTACATTGGCCGACAATTTTTTAATTTATAAAAAAGGCTAAATGTTGAGATATTCATAAAAGATGTACGGTAGTTGTACGATACATGTATTACGAGTAGTATGGACCTGTAATTCACGCATATATGGAACTACCGATTTCCCTCATTGATGCCTCAACAGGGGGCGGAGCGTTATCGATAATCGACAGGTTACGGGAATAGCAGATACAAATAGTATAGGTACCGTTTTAAAACGTTTAAAAACACATTTTTTGTACTAACTGCTTCCAAATTTAAATCACGAATGTGTTCAGAAAAGGTTGATAAATCTACTTAGCAAAAAATCTCATTTTAGGTATTTTCAGTGATAATTGACTCCGTTGTCACCTTAACCTGTTCACTGTAATAGTGCTTAAATGTTTGAAGGAATCCGGGTCAGCTCGGCCCTAATACGTACTCGGCCCCCGAGTCAGCTCGGCCCTATTCCAACTCGGCACGGGTCAACTCGGCCCACTTTTTAATTATTAATATTTAGGTTTGTGTTATCACTATTTATTGTTATTATGAAATTATTTATAAAACACGGATTGACAGTTTCAGAGGCTTTTCTTATCAGTAGAATTGCGAGTAAAGATTACCGATTGTGTATCTCAGTGTATGTCTGACTCGTGGTAGGTGGTAGGTTTTACCGTAAATTTAAATACATTCAGTGTCAAACAATGTGTTGAAATATATACTGAGAAAAAGCTAAGATCACCAGCTTTAAATTGGTGTAACAAATTTTAAAATCGGACATTTAATCGCCCCAAACTAGCGATTTAAACACGGCTAAATTTGCATTCTTTTGCTATCGAAGGGAAACTAGGGATAACAACTTTTGCTTTTTCACTCGATATACCTCGGTTATTTACGCAGTTCAACAGAGAGAGTTTATAAATATAAGACAAATAAATAAAAAAAATTTTCTAAATATACTTTATTTCGGCAGAAGTACAATGTATAATTATATAATAATAAGATATTTCTTATTATTCATTTACCGTAACAACATGCAAAGCAAAGTTAATACGTTATATATATTTTGTAAAGGGGGCCGAGTTGACCCGTGCCGAGTTGACCCGTGCCGAGTTGGTATAGGGCCGAGTTGACTCTTTTCCGTTTGAAGATGCCATCATAGACAGTGATTGTCAAATGTAATAAATTCTCACTTTTCAATGAAAATCCCCTCTGTTTTTAAAAATCCTAGACTAATCACGGCAGACGTATGCATAACGTTACAACGTCTGATCAACGTACGGGTTTAGTCTATGAAAATGAATTTACGTTCGCATAATTTACGTTACAATAAGACGGTTAGGGTTTGTCGCGAATCTTAATAGTTGTCAGTCTATAAACTTTAAAAGATCTTACATCTTTCAACTTCAAACTAGTCATTTACGAACTTAAAGCGATTGTAAACAATGATCATTTCTTCTAACAGCACATGTCCCACCATTCTGACGCCATTTTGGACCAAAGCGCCACCTTTGAGCGCTCATTTAACTCAACTTCTCTAACCTCAGGCAAGGCATAAAACAAATCTGAAAAATCTGAAATCTTATGACTTATGTTGTATCATTAGTCTCCTAGAAATTTTGTTATTGAAGAATAAATTCCGGTTATTATAGAGAATCTAGTCATAAATTCCTGCCTTTAACACTCGTAAGAGGGGTTGGCAGTATCCAGAGATAGATATATCTATTTTATTGTCTCGCATTCTCGTGTTTTATGTATATTTTTCTGTGTTCAGGTAGTTACACTTTCACAATTTTGTATTTTATGTCGCATGTTTTTATGAACCATGACAGTATTGAATAAAATCTTAAATAAATGCAGTTTAAGAAATGTACAAAATTCAAAATCAGGTAAAGTTTGCAAGGTCAATAATTTTAAAATGAATGCAGATATCTCGCAAAAAAAATGTAGAATATCACTGCTACTTGCCTGGAAGACACTTTATTGAAAGACAGGGTGACACTTTTTTATGTATGTATTTATTTATTCATTTATTTTTTTTATTTTTTTTTTTTTTTTTTTTTGGGGGGGGGGGTGTTTCGGGGTACGTTGCAGTTACGCAATAGATGTCACATGGTGACTGTCCAACTTTACTGCTAGAGGAAGACCTCAGGAGTGCATTATTTCATGCACGAGTGGGGGCACCTGAGTAGAACCACCTCGCTACCACCAACGAGGTGGAAACATTTGTCAGACGCCAACAGTGCTCCCGTGACAAAAGATAACGTTCTCTTTTGTCCCATAATGCACAGACTACATATGCTAACAGTATGAAATTGATGACTAGCACAGTTGCTGTATTAAAAGTAAAAACATTCACGAACTTTCGTCCAGTCATGCACATATTGTAATAAGGCAAACATAATTAATGTATTAGGTATTTCACATGGTAAAGTTATTTGCAAAAAGTAAAGTCTAGATTTAAAAAAAAGTTTCTTTTTGAAAGACCCTGTGTAGAACAAAATCTTTCCCGCTTAATTAACTTTGTTTTCATATGTCTGCTCAGATATGGACAGAAATGTATAAGCAACTATTTTATTAGGCAGATCACAGTAACTATGAAATCTTTGCGCTCAATTTCAAGAATAAACCAATTCTTCGCACATGTTCATGTCAATTTTTGCTTCTTTGCTAAAGGGTCAGGTTTCTGCAATTATCAGGGGAAGTAACCGCTGCAATGCATTGATCCAAAATCCTCACAATCATTTGATTGGGTAGGTCTGTGTAGCAAAGCAAAGGGAGATCACTGCGTCGGAGTTCAAGATTTCAAGATTTATTGCAAGATGTATTCAATACTACTATGGTTCATAAGGACATTCGACATAAAATACAAAATTGTGAACATGTAACAACCGTAACACAGAAAAATATACATAAAACAGGAGAATGAGTGACAATTATATTGTACCTGTATATTATATTCGTTATTGAATTCGGAAATTCAAACTTAAAATTTTATAGAGGATATTTGTTTAGTTCAGTGTAAGATCAGAATATATTTCACCGATTGAGCACCAAAAGTTAATTTCTCGGCATTTTCCGTCAAACCTCGGATAAGTAATGAATAATAGCAACGTACCCCGAAACACCACCCCCCCCCTCAAAAAAATTGATAAATAATTAAATACATACATAAAAAGGTGTCACCCTGTCTTTCAATAAAGTGTCTTCCAGGCAAGTAACAGTGATATTCTACATTTTTTTTCTTGTGTGAGATATCTGCATTCATTTTAAAGTTATTGACCTTGCAAACTTTACCTGATTTTGAATTTTGTACATTTCTTAAACTGCATTTATTTAAGATTTTATTCAATACTGTCATGGTTCTTAAAAACATGCGACATAAAATACAAAATTGTGAAAGTGTAACTACCTGAACACAGAAAAATATACATAAAACACGAGAATGAGTGACAATTATATTGTACCTGTAAAATAAAAAAAAGACATGACTTTATTCTTAATACATTTGTAATTACAAAAAAATATGCTTCTTGAACAAATTTTCTATGAGACAAAAGATAGTACAACATTATACTTGTTATTTGAATTTTGTAATGATTTCTCTACAAAATAAAGCATTCTTTAACAACAAAGCAATGTTTTTTAAATGTGATTTGTTTTTACTATTCATTACATCTTCGAATTTCCTTTCATGGATACCTTTTATGATATGGTTTTAAAAATTTACGTTTACTTTTAACAAAATGTGAACAATAACATCTACATCTACATATGTCGGTCAAAAGCTATACATAGCTTATGTTTTGTAAAATGTTATATATGTATACCGACAATAAATAAATTTTGATTTGATTTGATTTGACATCATACTGCTTTAAAATCGTTTACGATAATTCTAAGCAGGTATACATTGTATACATTAAAGAGACAGCTATGAGATACAAACAGTCCCTTAAAGAGATCTCCCACGCGTGACCTACCCTAACTGGCCGTAGCGTAACCGGTGCGCGGAGTTCAGTGAAATTCGCCACCCACTTTGGAATTGGTCATCCTTTTCTGTGATTTTAAATCTTTGGTAAAATTTATTTATCAAATTGTTAATCGGAACACTTTGGCTATTATTCATTACTTATCCGAAGTTTGACGGAAAATGCCGAGAAATTACGATTGTCAAATGTGTTTTTTTTTTCTTTGCAAAAAAATGTCTTTAAGTCATTTGTGTGCTATTGGCACTATTTTTCAAAACACATTCGATGTTAGTTATTTCCTTTTATCAGATAAGTAAAAAAATCTAATTATAAAAAAAGTATCGTGCAAGCGCCAACGTAATCCGGATTGTTTACATAGGAGACAGGTGCTCTTTCCAAATTTGCAAGGTATTTTATTTATCAACAATATAACCTTGTGTTATCGATATGACGTGACAGTGAAGCTGCATTTTAAATTACGCTTTAATGTTTACGTTCAATGAAGTGGCTGCAATATTTTGTTTGAAATGTATAAAAGATTAAAACTTGTTAATTGTGGGTGGGGTATATCTATAATTTATACTCGGTTCCTATGATATCAAGGGTTCTATGATATCAAGGTATTTAAATTTTCTGTGACTGCTAGTAAAAGCAACACATGGTGATGCTAATATTTGTAAAACTTGCACACTAGATTCATTTTCATCTGCCAATAAATTTAATTTGGTGAATAATGAATGTATTTGTGGCAAGAAAACTATTTTATAAAACCTTCATATTTGACTACCATTTTCCATAGCACTTCTACTTGGTTTTTACACAGTCAATTAAAATATGTTATAAACACATATACTGACATATAGTCTGTTCATATAGTTTTAATTTTATAGCAAGTTAACTGTTGGAAGTTTTTCACAACTTAACTTGAAAGTTTTGACCCATCAATTCTTCCATATCTGTTTTTTTGGGGATTACCTTGATACCGTAGTAACCTCCTGAAATAACCCAAAATGGCAGGCATTGAAAATATTCTAAAAAATGTCATTTTTATTGGTTCTTTTGAAATAATTTTATGACAAACAGTTCTGGCAAAGGTTCAATTATAAGATGGAAGAAAAATCTCATTCATTTATGATATTTATATTTAAATATTTTCCGATAAACGTTAAGTACCTTGATATCATAGAACCCCGGGCTACTGTTTAATTAACTGCTTATCAATCATCAGTAATTAGGCGTGTAAAACTGATGTCTACTGGGAACTATGGACTGAAATAACCTAACAGGTTAAGCTTTACAAAAACACTGATAATATGAAAAAGGCAAAGCCTCAAAGCGAGCTCGATGCACTTTTTACGTGAAATAGTATGAAATAATCGCTCAATTTTATTTCAAATGCAGTAACGAGTGCGTGTGACGTCACACGTACTGTGTTAAATATGGCTCCGCCCCTGTCGTGAAATGAATAACGAGTTTTGAAAACGTTGATAAAACTTTGTTTATTTTGTTTCACTCTATAATTTTTCAAGGGAAATAAAGATTATCTAAAGTGAAATAAATGTAAAACTTAAAACGTTTGCGACATTAAAATAGCGTACTTGATTTGTTTGTTTTGCACGTGCTGTTTGGCGCTACATTGTGACGTCAAGTAAACAATACTTTAAACGTCTGTACAGCGTTAACGACTGAATAAAAGATATTGGTGTTCGGATTCATTTTCTTAATTAGACCATTTTCTTTCATTCTAGATAGTTTTCACAACAAAATTCAACAAAAAATTGTTCTTATTTATCAGATTTTTCAAACAAAATGGCGCCTTCAATTATTATTTTTTTATACACAGCTTCCGTTATTCTGGTTCCCTGTCTAATTATGGTTCCCATAGACGTGCGCGGGTGACCAGTCTAGACATCCGTTTTCAGTCAGAATTCCTCAGTTTTTATCGTTATCTTTAAATTCGAAAGGTTGCGATGTGTCCAATTCGGTACTTTGGACGAAAGTTTTCAAAACCATCACTTAGCAGGTACTCGCGTTACCGTAAAGCTCGCTTTGCGAGCAGGCCCTTCGGGCCAGCTCGTCGAGCTCACTATTATTTTGAATGGCAAATGTGACATCTGGAAAATAAACCAAAGCTATCCAATTTATTTTTTCAACTTGACAATGATCACAAAAATCATGCAGTTAAAAATTAAGCTTCATTTTAATATGATTCAGTTATTTCTATAAATCTCCCAGGCAAATACACTGCAACTATACAATTATTATAATTTATAGCTATGACAGCGAAACCGTTTGACAAAATTTAAGACATGAATGTGTTGTTTAAGATTTAATTTGTCATGACCAGAGGTGACAGGCCTCGTTAATAAAGTTTATTAGAAAATGACATGATATCTTATTTGACAATTTCTGGTTTAGATTTTTTGCTATAGATTTTTTGCTAAAAATCATAACTTTTAGTCTCATTAATTGTATTTTTTGTACATTGTAGTTTATATTCCTTTACCATTATATATGAAAAATAAACACTGAACTGTTATAAATAATTATTAACTTTTTTTATTCTTCAGAAAATGAACTGAGACAATGAGGATGGAAGATTTAGAATTGACTGGGACCCGGCCCCCTTCAGTGGCAAGTTCAAGACCATCATCTAGAACTTCAAACCGGCCAAACTCTGGGTACCATGTTGTTTCTGAAAAGTCCAATGTTGATGAACTACTTTTCACTTCTCATCACCCTAGGCTCGACAATGTGAAAAGCTTCAAACCACCTTGGTCTAATACACCTCGCTGTAACACAGATATAGAGAAAAGTAAAAAGATGCCAAGGATGAAGCCCCTTTTATGGACTCCAAGTGATGATCGCGGTACATATACTAGTCAGTCTGATAAGAAGGGCTATAGATCTTCAAATAAAGGACATAATCATACATTGGATGTAGAGAGACTGAATAGATATAGGCCTGTGAAACAGAAGCCTTCTTTTTGTGATGAGTCTTTATTCGGACCTAGGCTAGAGGAACCTTCTTTTGAAGCCCCATGGGCTGATAAAACCAAGAAACCTAAGCCTTACCTATTTTCTCCTTTGGACTATGCCAGATTAACACGAGAAGGGTCAACTATGAGTGCTAAGTATTCGTCGTCTGGGACATTGGACGGGAGACCTCCATCTAGACAGGGGAGGCGACCAAAGACTGCTTCAACAAGACCTGTGACTGTAGAATCTGCTGAAGATATTCATAAACCAACCTGGAGACCATAACCCGTATATATTTATTGCACAATTGTAAAGTCAATTTTTATTGGATCCTATATGTTATATGGCACTATTGTAATGTAATTTTTGATAGGATAATTGTGAAGTTTATATATCTATATACACTGCTGTCTTAAAGGGACTATACTGAGGGTTTTAGTCATGAAGGGACTGCAAATATTTTTCTAAGATTTTTGTACCAGTTGATGAAGAGTTGGATCAATTACTTGAGCAAATTTTCAGGTCATTCCCTCATATTGTTTTTATGTTGTGCAAAATGAGCCAAAAAGAAAAAGCGTTGCAACACCTTTCACTCTAATCAAGCTAAGAATCACACAAAAACTGATTTTCAATATAATTCTGAGTATATTTCTTTGTTATCCTTTGCAGAGTTTCCCATTTTAATTGCCTCACTTGATATTAATACGATTTTCAAATTTTATGTTTTCTAGACCTCAGTGAAGTTCTTTTAAATTTTTAGAGCATTTTTTTATTTTTCCACAAATAAAGACATTGTGCAGTATCATAAACTTTTTAAAAAGATTTTTCACAAGTTATAGGGATGTGTATAAAATAATGGTTGTATACAATAAAACCATGGCTTTATTGCTTAGACAGGTAATATTATAAGCTTACAACCATATAAACTTGGCCATATAACCCAAAATCAAAATTAATGAAATAATCTTTATATATATTATGTGCCCGGTAGTTATGTTAATATGTAGAATAATCTATATAACTATTTATGAGAAAAAAGGTTTAGATATATTAGGGTTTGGATGTGGGTTAGAAATGTAAATGATCTAGATTATATCATTATTTTATTTTAGAAGGAAATAGAATCTAGTGTTATGCTGGTGATGATAAATGATTTTCAGAAAAAGTCTAATGTTACATTGTTAAACATGTTTAATTTTGGCCAGGTACCTAAATTTCTTCACCCTAATGCAGCTACAAGTTGTGTCCAATAATTGTAGGGTCAGGGGTCACATAACGAATCTGAGCATACTGTACTTTTGACTTATACATGTACATTTGTATTATAATAATATAAGCATTTTGATACCAATGTACATGTACCTTAGTAATAGGGTCAGGATAAAAATTCAAACAGGGCCAGTCAGTTTTATAAATTTAGAAAGTTGATTAAAGGTTTATTAACAGTAAAATTCATAAATATTCTCTCAGGATTCTGTGTAACTTGTTTCTTAATCTTTGTTTTGTGGTAAATCCGAGTCTTTTTGAAAGAAACAGATGTCCGTCATCTTTGATGTTGTTAAATGTTTATTTATACATGTAAAATGTAAATAATGTTTTGTTATGGTTTTTTTCTTACTGTAAGATTTCAATTATAAAAGTTCAGTGTTAGAAGTTATATTGACCTGGTTATGTACACAGTGTAGAGCTAATCTCCTATGATTTGTAGATGTGATCTTAGTGTGACAAAGCTGTTACAGATAAGTGTACATTAAATAGTGAAATCTCTCTAACAAATGAAAAACTCTAATTTAAAAGAGAACATCATGGCTATAGCATATTTTAGCTTGAGGGAAAGGTGTTTTAAATTAGATAAGAAATTAATTAAATATAATATGTATTTCTGCTTTGTTAATGCATGTGACCTGTAAAATAAACATCTTTTGAGTATACACAGAGAAGATATGATAATGTTTTAAACCCTACACACTATATGTATTAGATAGTGTCATTAAAAAGCTGGTCGTTTTAATCTTTAAGAAAGAGCTAACTAAACTTGACCAGTTATAGAGAATTCAGCTTCCAAAACATATGTTGTGCATTTTCTTATATAAGTCAGTCAAATTCAATAAGAATTTCCTAAATTTCAATAAATTTCTGCAATAAAAATATTTTTAATTATTATAAGAGGTGCAAAGTATGTATTTAAATAAGCTTATCCAAAACTTGAGATTTTCACTTTTTATCAATATATCATGTGTGTTATGAAAACATTCACAATTTTTTTTTTAATATTTTATATTTAATTATGATTTTAGTATTACTGTATTTTTTCACACTTTTTGTTTTGGTGTTTTACATTTAGTTTGTAAAGGTGCTTTAGCAGTATAAAATTGAATATTGTCTAAGATTGTAGTAAAAGTATAGATGTATAATGGATATTTAATTCCTTAAATCAGATGAAGTTCTCAGATATTTGATTTGTACCTATTTTGTTTGTAAAAAAAGAGAAAGATAATGAGTTAAATTCTTAATTCTCCATATTTCAAAGTGGAGATTTTATTTTGTTGTTTTTCAAAATCATAGCCAGTAAAACCAATTTTTTTAATCACATAAAATATTTTTTTGATATCTTTTACAACACTGATATTACCACAGACTTTAATGATCAATTTAAATCTGTGATATTACCAAATACCATTGTGTTGAAATTAGTATGCTTTTTTCTGCAATATCGTGATCAAATTATGTACCTGATTATATTTGAAGAAATTGATTTTTATTTGTCAATTTTATCTATATTGTAATGTTATTTTAACCTTTACCCCGCTAAAAACGAAAGGGATCAGCCTTTGCTACCAGGCTGTTTGTAGCTTAATCTTTGTATTTTAATATTTAAACCCTTTAATTTAGAATGGACTGTTCCAAATTCAAAACAGGGCATATCCATTATACAAATTCAGCATATTAAGGGTTAAAAATATTCAAAATTGCAGTTCATGTACTACAATGAGTACGTTTACATTTAGAATTTAACCATTCTTAATCAACGGTCCAGTTAACTCAATAAGCAGAGGGTTGGACTGTAATTCATGGTACTATTCCCAGACAGTGCAGGTCTCTTTTGTTGTGATTGATCATGAAATCCTTCCTTCAGCTTTTCACACTGTACCTCTGCTCTGGCATGTACAGAAGTTAACAATTCCTTTCGAAAGTAAAGGCAACTAGTACTGTTAGACTGCTTGATAGCCTACCCAAAACTATGCAGTGACCAAACTGTGCTCTGGTATATTCAATGTGGCTTACTGCCATGATACCAAGGGTAAACTACCAACACCACCAACACATTTCTTTATCAGAGATACATGTATTTTTTTTACAAGATATTTTATTCTGCAGCTGTGACACAGTACAGCTCATTATCGATCATGTACCTTTAGATGAGTTTACTGCTGCTAATAATAATATAACCTGTTTGTTTTCACTTTTAATTCACATACTACATATATATTGAATTGTAACACAAATTATATAAATATTTTTGTGTGTGTAAAAAATTCTGTGATAAATATATCAATATGAAAGTAACAAATTGTTATAATTTGATATTACATGTATAAACTTTATAATCTCAAACAGATAATATAGATATGTGTAGTAAAATATTTGTGTTCTTTAACTTTTTGTAGAGATGAAGGAATACCATGACTTTGTGAAATATTAGTGTTTTAATCTTTAGCCCGTTTGCGACAACCAAATATACCCACGTGACCAGTGTAGACCATGATCTGCTGCCACAGCTATGCCTTCTGATCACTGTCCACTATTAGTCTGTAGATCTGCATTATCTTTTTATAATTATAATCCCCGAAAGATGATGAATGGTTTTGTCCATATTAAAAGCTGAACTTGTCCATTTAAGATTTTTAGGGCGGTAAGGATTAATTGATCTAAACAATTATATGTTGTTGTAAATATTTATTGTTTTTTATTAGTAAGATAAACAAAATAAAAGATTTATTGCTGGAATTTTTGTTATAATGAATGATAGGCAGTTGGTGTTAAAATGCCCTTAGTTAACAAAATATTGTTTGAATGTTGAAAAAAGACAAGTCCTTAAATACCTATATAAAAGAAGTATGATTGTACATATATTTTTCATTAGAGCGAATGATGCATGGCAAAAATCCTACTTAAAATAGCACAATAATATTTTGTTTGGAACATTTTATTCTGTAAATGTACAATATTTATGCCAGTTAAATTTGAGATACATTGTATCTCTCAACTCATTCTCTTTCAACGTTCTACCATAAGATACATATAAGGTACTGTTTATAAATTTTATAATAAAAATATTTCAATAGATATAGGTTTATAGGCTTCATGTATTTTAGAACATTTGTTTTTATTTAATTGACATGTCAATATTATGCATACATTATTAAACTAACTGAATTATAAATCTCAAATATAGACTAACTGTACATGTATTATAAATCTCACATCGTATCAGTCACGTGAGTGTACTTTACCTTAATTAATCTAGAGTAAATGCATAACCAGTTATACTTCGGTAGACAAACAATTAAATTTGTATTGATGGGTCAGCGGAAAATGCACAGATCTTGCATTACAGAAGATGTAGGTTTGAGCACAGCAGTTGTCTAATATTTTACCTTGTTTCCTCTTTTCTATACGTTACACGTTGCAAAAGTAAAAAGTAATCGATTGTCGTAATTAACTGTAAACAGAACCAAAAAGAAACCAATAAACTTCATTCCGTAACGTTGATCATGGTCCTCCATACAACAAAACATGAACAAAAGAATTGGCCAACTGTTTCCATTAACAACACTATGAAGATACTGTGGCCTTGAGTACTAGGATATGTACATTGTATATTAATTAATGATTAAAGAAGGATTTGCATAGGTATTACAGTTCTGTTCTATTGTTATTAGACACTGCAATCTTGATGCAGCCATTATCTTCTGTGGTGGTCACCAAGTCATGTATCGGAAATGTAACCATTTCTTTTCCACTCACTGAAAGAAAATAGAGACTTGTATAGATGGTTAAAAAGTGAGTGATTGGGTAAGTCAGTATACATTTAGATGTGACTTGTCATTAATGCTGGGAAATTTTATATATTTATCCATCAATTGATAATGCATTGGTCTATCACCCTGATGGTTTTGACTGCGCACATTAATTTTGTCCCACGTGCTGGTTCGAGCTAATGAAGATGATATACATTATTCTTTTAAGAATTATAAATTTGTTTATGTTCTTCATTTTATCAAAGTTTGAGAAAGTGAACATAAAACAAGGAATTAATTAAAAAAAAAACAAAAAACATTTCCCCCTTGTTACGGAAGAAAGATTTAAGAACAAAACATAAAAACAGATTTCTTTATACTTAAACATACGACTTATTCATCTTTGTAACAATTCAATTAAGATTTATATTTCATAAATTTCGAATATAAGCCTTAAGTATAGAAAAAGCTGTATCAAATGCCTTACTCAGTTTTCTGGCGGCGTCTGTGTATGTCATTATATTTTTGTATGGATTGAACACATATTTGTATGCCAGAGCGCCAATGCTCCCTCCGAGGATCGGACCAGCCCAGTATACCTACACAAATAAAAGAATAAGACCACTGAAGAATTTAGACACCATAACAGTAATTGGACTTTGCCTAATGTGGTACTAAAATCGGGTTTTTTTATTCAGAAAACTTGATCATTAGAAGCGGTTGCTGCTATGACAATGTCAGTATATACTATATAAGAATGGGAACAGTGTATAGAAATACATGACTTTTTGTATGTCCGGCATACTTACTTGGAGACAAGATTTTCAAGGTTTATTCAATACTGTCATGGTTCATAAGAACATGTGACATAAAATACAAAATTGTGAACATGTAACTACCGGAACGCAGAAAATGTACATAAAAACAACAGTAGAATGAGTGACAATTTTATTGTAACAGAGCGTTCCTAAACCTTTTGGCAAATAAGCTCACCTGGGCTAAGGTTGGTGATAATTTTTCGCTTCTTGTCTTCTTGGTTTAAAGATCATTTATTTACTGTTTAATAGCATGTCATATTTCTTGCATTAATAATGTACATGTAAATAAATGTATATTTTCAACCATTGAATATCATGTTCCGACACTAGAATGGTACTAGATATGTGGTAACCACAGCGAACATGATGTTTGATGTTGAATTAACGATAAAGAATATAATGACAGCACATTAATGCAGAAATTTACTTACAACCATTGCAATAATCATTTTAATCGATTCTTGGAGTACTATAGCAGTTTTTCTTTTCATAGAAGTTTTCATCATTTTTGTTAGAAAAAAAAACAACCTGTATTCGGTGGTAAATTTCATAAAAAAGCAATAAACAGTTCCAAATTGATACATCGAAAGCATTGTGTAATTAATCAAGTAAATAATGCCATACCCAGAGATTGTCGAACGAATTTGAAATGAACGCTGCACAAAATGACCGCGCCGGATTCATACTTGCTCCCGTGAAAGGTATCTACAACAGAAACAAAAGTATATCGCAACATTAGGGTCATTTCGAGCACACTTCAATCATTATAAGTAAAACAAAAAATAAAGGAACTTGTGGCCTGAAATGACTGTATTTATTTATTTATTTATTTATTTATTTTCTGAAGAAATAAAACTACAAAAAAACTTTTACACATCAAAATGAGAATAATAGAAAAACGTTTAAAACTTTAACATATTCTCTCTTCTTTCTTTCTTTGAGTGAAAATATATGATGCTTTAAATTCGAACATACTCGTCGTGTATAACGCTTGAATTTGAAAATAACCTATAGGTGTGTGAGAGTTCTAAGCTTAATAAAGGTCCATCCGCCCTTCCAGGCACAGAGAGTACGGACCACGGATAAGTCACCAATCATGTCCTTAAATAGTATTAAATTGTCAAATGGTGACCTATAAATTTTGAATAAAATGTAAGAGCGCCGAATCTGTTCAAAATAATCATGACCATAGCGAGCAACGCTAAGTAATCTACTACACAATTCCTGCGTTACTTTCACAGAGGTACACAGTGAAACTGTTATTGTACAATGGTATGGAAAGTCTTTCGAAACGAACGTAATAATGAAAAATAGTAGGAAGGTGTGCAAGAAAATGCATAAACTTTAAGCATTACCCCAGCTAAATTTATGCCAGCAATAGTGAATCCAATGCCAACAGCCTCGCTTCCAAAAAATGTCCGGTTGGAGTCAATGCAGCCATATATGGATATTACAAGAATGAAAGTGAACACAACCTCACATGCAAACCCCTGTACAGCACTGATCCTCGTGTTGACCATGTTCATTCCAAGATTCCCATGAAGCTCGCTTGGCGTTACACTATAAAGATTGAAGTATAGTAAATCACAAATATATCTAATAACCTATAAGTTTTCTTATGGAAAAAATAACAAACAAACAGACTGACATTTTACAAATATCCAGATTCCACAACTTTGCTCGTGTTGTGACGTGCGGACTCGTGGAAATGCAACTTGCATGATTATATTAATTCTAGCGATATTTAGTGACCAATAATTACTAGTTATTGCATTTTTTTAGAGTGAAACTTTTCCCACGGGGAAAATTTGGCTTGAGATGTATGTATCAGGTTTTCTCTCTACCCTGTATCAACTTGTCATGACTTCAATACCTCTTACCCTTTTAAAATTAAGACTCCCAGAGAACCACCAGTGCATTGGGCCATGACGTAGAAGAGCGCGCGTAGAGGACTTATCGTCTGACCAACAGCAAACGATATTGTAACTGCAGGATTCATAAACGCGCCGGACACGTGACCAAACATTTGTATACATATAGCTATCATAAGTCCCGATGCCAATGCATTCTAAAAATAGAAAATATTTATGATTGTGATTGACTACCTTCCATTAAAGGGTGTGATTTCTTTATTAAAGGGTATAAAGCTTTAATTATTTAATGAAATATTTTAAGAAAATTATAAAAGGTAAAATTATGTTTTTCCCCCTATCATCATGATGTGACGTAGAATGTTTCTGTTATATTGCACACATGAATATTATATAAAAACATAAAAATATGTTGAGAAACAATACATTATGCTGTTATTAAGATAGTTTTTCAATGATTTCATGCATACGCCATTTGCTGTTAAGATATATACAAACATGTCTATAATTCATACAGGTGTTTTGGAAGTAATTATTTTACAAAATAATTCATACAATCATCTATAGACTATAGACAGCAGATATATAGATTTATACACTTTAAGTATGATATGAGCGGCGTCACGACAAAACCAACATAATGTGTTTGTGACCAGCATGGATCCAAACCAGCCTGCGCATCCGCGCAGTCTGATCAGGATCCATGCTGTTCGCTATCAGTTTCTCTACTTGTTATAGAGTTTGTAAGCGAACAGCATGGATCCTGATCAGACTGCGCGGATGTGCAGGCTGGTCTGGATACATGCTGGTCACAAACACATTACGTTGGTTTTGTCGTGACGCGGCTCATATATGCTTTTTTGTACCTTGACAATGGTAGCCTCCGTCCCTTCAACCGGTAAAAGAGGTACAGCCGCCATTGTTGCTATAAATAGAAACACCATAGTTGCTATAAATTCCGCGAAAACTGCGCGCCAAAGTGCACGAGACTTTAGTTCTTGCAGCATTCCTGACGGCAGATCTCCATTTCGAAGTTTTTCTATTCGCCTCGTCAAGTCAACAAAATATCCATCCATGTCCCAATTTAGTAGATAGTCTTCTTGAATTTCTGCAGTATAAGTAAATGTGAACGGCAATATTAAGTAGGGATGAAACATACAAGATAGTGTGGACGAGAGATTTGGTTTACCCCGAAACTAATGAAGAAAAAAGCTGCGATATAATTTAAATTAAAAAACATAATAAATTATATAATTTAAGTTAATAAATAAGTAAATATACATATACAGATATGACATGTTTTGTCTACATGAATTTCATACAATTTACATTTCTTTGCGATACGTCGTAAATTATGTTAACTTTGGTAAATTATTTACATGTACAGGCCCCATACAATTAAATATTTACTTATGAACATACAAAAATGTTGTCATTATATGACAGATTGTTAGTTTATAACTGATCATAATTTTATTTTTAAGTAAAACATAATTATTTTATTCCATAGAAGAACATAAAAACATTAATTAGTAGTATTTTCTTCTAATTACATGTACCTTCCTTTATTTCATATTTGACCATATCTATTCTGAAACTTCTAATATTGTTCTTCATTTGAGCATTATTGAATTTGTACACTATAAATACCAATAAAACCTATGATATCTTTTCTTTATTCTTTAGTTTTTGTTTACACAAGACGCACAAAGAACAGACATGTTTTATTATATTTTCACCAATAAAACTTTTAAAACCATGCATATTGTAAACGATTCACAAAACTTAATAATGTGTTAGAAGTTTAAATTTACCCA
The DNA here is from genome assembly GCF_026571515.1 of Ruditapes philippinarum. NCBI lineage: Eukaryota > Metazoa > Mollusca > Bivalvia > Venerida > Veneridae > Ruditapes > Ruditapes philippinarum. The sequence continues at coordinate 305,089 of NW_026860859.1, forward strand.
ACTGCCAAGTCACGGGGATGGAACCGCACATGGATCTCAAAATTGAGCACCGGTAAAAATATATGTGAATTTCCTTTGATCCAGATGTGCACCATAACACCATATGTGTAAAGGGTAGGGAAAGTCTGCTGCTCTTAGTAAGAAAATTAAGTAATGGATTTTCATTTATCTCATAACATGTTTTGTAATTCGTTCATCACCTCTTCTGTATTGATCAGGTGCAGTAACCGCTGCGAAAAGTGTTTTGTATCTCAGCAACAGTTACTTCCCCTGATCAGTACAGAAATATACGTAAAATATTTGCTGATTTGAGCTAAGACACCACTTATTATGTACATGTATTAAGGGTTAAATATAAATGTTGAGTAGCATTAAAAAAACAAGTCATAAATTAAAGTGTACAAATTTTATTACTTTAAACATACCGATTGTGGCAATGTAAAATCGGCTTTACAGCTCGGGAAGATATTAATATAAATGTATTTATGGATATAGATCGATTTATTTATACACACTATATATTTGAAGCATGTTGTCCTTCTAAACACAATGTTAAGGGAATATTTCTAAAAAGCATGGCTGTTAATTATAGTTGTCCGTTAAATGACCAGTACCACTGAGAAAAAAAAGATAAATCTTCTGTGCATGTAGGACTCAGACCACATATAGCCATGTGATGGAAATTATTGTCTTAAACTTTTGCAACAATGTTCCCTCTTCAACATACAGATTACGAGCATCCTCGTATACTGTCTTTTTTAGCCTTGGCCCAGGCCTGGCCATATTATGATTGTGAAATCATTTTTATGACGTCACAGGGGCCCTGTGAAGATTCTGGTTCTTCTAAGTGTTTCTTTACTACAAACATGGGGGGTCAATGATTAATGTAACACCGGCAAAAAAGTCGAGTCTTGATGCTTAGACTCAACTTTTTACAAGGTATACATCAAAACAAAATATCGCGGATTATATAATGGCCGCAATTGGCTACCTAAAGTAGGTACTATGTTTGTGTGGCTTTGTAGAAAATGTCGCGGTTTCCCTCGTAAAACTCGACTTTGTACGACATAAGTGTGAAAGAAAAACTAGAGAGTTTCTATAAGCCGCGACATTTTATACGAAAATCGACATAAAATCTCGCGGATTTAAAAATTCCCATAAGGAGTACTGCCTCGATATACAGTATTTTTTATTATTTCTTTAGGCAGTATCAGATAGTAAGCCTATTGATGTAGTTTTATTAATTTATATAATTTTCAAACATATTGAATTTAATAATGGCCTTGCAGTCAAATTTACGAAACCTTATCGGTTCTTCTAGATTGCTATTCAATGTTTATATGAAATTGATCAGTAGTCTTCTATATCACCAATGGATCTCTTCAGCACATACGAAGCTCGACTTGAATTTTGATCGGCGATTTTCTTTTTTTGAGCCAAGTCACAATAAATGTTTTAGTAAGAGTGTGTTTGTATGTTTAGCATTGTTCGGTGATAAGATTTCGTAAGAAACTTTTCTTCATAAACATTGTATATATTGGACACACCAGAACCCACGACGGAAAGAATACCTCGAGAAGACTCTATAAAAATCCAAACCAAATTAGGTATACATGGAAAAAAGTCAAGAGTGTATATTTAGTAATTTACATTCCGATTTTCATATAAAAGGCTTTGAATTTTACATAAATGTTTAAATTTGTTGAAAATTTATCCCTTGATTGACCTATTTCACGTTCACATATGATAGTGCACATCTGGATCAGCGAAAATGTAACGCTCAATTTTGAGATCCATATGGGGTTCCACCGTCGTGCAACGTCATTGGCTAAATACTACATCTGCTTTTAAACTAACAAATATTGCGTTCAAGATATTAGATTATAAATATATGTGATTATGAAATGAGAGCTTTAAAACTCTTAAGAAAGAAATATACTCACGTAAGAAGTTCTCTGTTTCCAATTTATACTGAGCCAAAGTCATGAGAACACAGTTACCACTACAAGCCACACTATTTGCACCATTGGTAGGGATTTAGGAAGTGATGTTCAGATGATTTGGAGCGATGTTCATATATTTTGCCCTGCTTCAAAATTTGAATACATTTTCTAAAGGTGCTTACTACAATATTTTCGATTAATATTTCGATTTTTCTTTTCCAATCTTATGGACAGTAATACTGTTGTATAGTTCCAAATGATGTTTTCTATTTTAAAATGGAATTTATGTGTTACATGTAATAACTTTGTAAAATTACAAAAGATTTTATTTATGTTAAAATGGAAAACATATACATGTATCCAGATGATACTAAAAAACTTTCTCACATTCTGTCATTTCCATCTCGTTATAGACTGTTTTAGTTCCACTGTTGTTACAGCCTACGTCAATGGAATTGTTCACCATGTTGTTCAATTTCTGTTGTTTCTCATTACCTCCCTTATTTCCTCAACTTCTTGTTACGTCCCTTATCCTCAGTGAATTTTGTTACATGTATATATTTTCAAAAATATTGGTTTCATTTTAAAAACGTAATCTGTCGGTCTGATTTTTGAAAATTATCTTTAATTCTGCATAATTCTATTTATATTAGGTTTGCTGGATTTCAGATTACCTTGTCGGTAAATATATTTAAGACATGTTTTTTTATTTTTTTATTTTATTTTATTTTATCTGTTTATTTATTTATTTTTTTGTGTGCAAAATTGACATACAGTATGTGTATCATATTTACTACTTCTTAACTGATGAAACCGCTTATTATAGTTTTTTTATAGTTTTGATCTTTATCGCACACTGATATTTATTTTAACATCGTTTTTTCTTCTGAAAATAATACTTAACATTAATTATTTTTTGTTACGGCTTGAAACAGATTTGTGATTAGTAGAACTACCAAAGAAAAGAAACCAATAAAGCTATGGAACTTAATATAGTCTATGTTACACATGAGAAAATAAACTTTTGGAATTAAAATAAAGCATAGATACGGGACAGGAAAGATGCTAATTTATGAAAATAAGTTAATTGCAAAAGACCCCATGAGATATTTTATATATATTCTACAGAACTTGGAAATATATGTAACAAGTGCTATATAGAATTCAGATGACATCGTTCGGCTATTACATAAACAATTAAATTTGACTTACCCTGCTTTATTTTTTCGGATATTTCGAATCAGCTTATACTTAAGCCTACGTACCTTTAATATGTATAGGATCGGTTAATACGAACAGACGATATGGAGACATATATCACTTACATTGTAAATATGATATTGTTTTGTACGAGATAGACGAATTCGACTTAAGGGATATTTATGACATTTACAGTTCAAAATTTAAAACATGCTCTAGCACTTCTTTCATACTGACATTGTCATCTTCTTGTATCCCATTGTTAAGGGATATGTTTAACGTAACTTAAACCATATGGTTCACCTTTGCGAGCTTGGCAATAACTGCGTATGTTGTAATTAAATGTAACTGTATATACCTTGCAAGAGTAATAACGAAATTATAAGTTATCAGTTAAACATAAAAAAGAAGAAAAAAGAAATATTTACAAAAAAATAAAGGTTTCCCACAGTATTTCGACGTTTAAGACGTGTATTTATTTCATTAAGATATTTAATTAATGGTAGTGTTTAGCATTCAATTACGCAAATTGTTAAAATAAAAAAATATAAACTTAAAACTGAATCAATGGATGACAATAAATCTGAGCCAACCTGGGACATTTTATAACGGGACAATCGACTTACAACAAGATAAGCGGTCTTATGTTAGTATCAAATTGTCCGTGTGTTAAATTAAATCTTATAATTTAATAAATTAAAAATATAAGAAAGGAATAGACAACTTTTCATGACATTATGTGAAGGCCATTTAAATACAATGTCAATCTTATGCCAGCTGGCTAATATTTCTATTATTTACACCGTTTACTTCAAACAAAAATACCATTTCACAACGATCAACATGACACAATGGCAGCGCGCGTACTTTTGATTGGACGAAAGCTCATCTTAAGTTGCCTGTCCCGTTAGATAACCCCCCCCACCTCCCAGACACAACGATTGCGATTTATACCCGGGCACTTATATGCGCAGCACGATAAACATGCATTATGATATACACTAAAAACTGATATACATAAAAAACGATGTACAATGTACTAGAAACATGTATTGTGTGTATACTGTAAACTGAACAAAATATAAACAAAACGACATGCACACAATATTAAATACGATACACACACACTTCGATATACATAATACGATATACGCTGAATATACGATATACACTCAATACGATATAAACTCAATAGATACACACTCAATACGATGTACATACGATACGATAAACACCCAATACAATATACACACAAGTAGATTTACAGACAATATCTCTGATCATACCCACTCATCGATATACACTTTACGATATGCACACAATACGATATACATTTAATATGATTATCGCTCATTACGATGTACATACAATACGATTTACACACAATTTGTCTGATCATACGCCCTCATCGGTTTTAGCCACGAAAAGGACTAGGGCAGTTTTCATGTGAGGCAGCTTTCTCTACTCAGGTACTCACTCAAGACAAGTCCGTATGAATTGTTTCCCTTTAAAGTATGAGATGCATCTTTTTCTCTCTTTTTGGGGAAACTTTATTTCGTGTTATGATACTTATACCACTTTCTTTTTGTTGATGATATGAAATGTATACGTTAATGTACTGGCTTGTAGTCTACATAGTTTGTCAATTACACTGATGTTCACGTTAACGTAAATTGTATTGTCCCGCTTGAATGATGACGTAAATTAACCCATTAAGCGTAATTAATTGTAACATTTTCAAATCAATGCTGACATATCATTTAAACAGATGTAACAATAGAAATACATCATACAAGTCAGTAAAAACTTCTTTATTAACATACTCTACATCAACTGTCATTAATGGTTCAACGTTATATTAAGAGAAAAAGAAACAAAAAGACATAGATACATTTATTTGGTCCTTTTGTAGCATGCGCTGTAGTATAAACTGCATAAAACAATTTGGAAACAGATCGGAATCTATTCTTCTCGACGTTTAACAAGAGACGGTGTAACGGAGGGAAAACGCCATGTAGAAGACTGAGCTTGGTCAATATTATAACGAAAAAGTGACCCATTTTATGATTACTTGCTGGCAAAACTTCATGTCATAATTTTACCAAAATTTTAATTTGATTATGGTGATTTCTGTATGTACATGTGCATGTAATTAAAACCCTCTAACAAAAATTTGGATTTGTAACATCTATCTCTCTCTTACGAAGTAAGGAGGAAAAGAAAACGAAACTAAAATGCTGTGATATGCAAGGTGTCTCTTTTGTCTTATTTTACAGATTTAACATGCATTATAGTGAGTCAGTTTGGGCCACCAACGCGTTCTTTTTCGTGAAACGTTACTTTACTTCTTCTAGGATGGTTATTGTTACGGATGTCACAATCCTTATTCGTTTGGGATTTTAAAATAATTTAAATTTTAAAGTCATGATATTATAATCGAGGAATCAATTTTCTTTAAAAGAAAATGACACTGGGCCATTATCATATTGGAGTCACTTTACATCTTTTCAACGGCTATATCGTAACTGTAAAAATAATTGCGTCCGTCAATTATATACCATATACATGTATAATATATATGTATGTGTATAAAATGCGAGGGATTTATCAGTATGCACAACAAGTAAATAGATACACAATCATTGCATGGTGACACAGAGAGTTGAAGTTAATAATTGGCAACAGACTGCGTGTAACCTAAATTAAATAAGGAGCCTCAAGCGACAAACAGTTGTATACCAAGTTTAAAGCGGTGCTATAGGGCATTGGCGATAATTTTCACTCTGACGTCCCTGAAAAAACCTTAATAAACCAAGTCCTCAGCATTTTTAAATTTGTATGATTGGACAATGTTAGATATCATTATAATATCATTCAGTATTTTCTTTTTTCTTTTGTTAGCAAAGTCATTACTAGGATCTTGTTTGATTGAATGGAAAATGGTTTGGGCAAATCGTTGAAGGTTCTGAGTGGCCTCTTTTTCTTATATACCATATCAAATTAGCGAACGTCAATCTCGTTGTTGTTATACATTAGAATAAGGAAAATAATAAAAAAATAAAATCATGAATAAGGGATGTACATAAATGCCACATAATGTGCAAAACATGTTGTTTTGCACTTTTGTTAATATCCTTTAGGATTTTTCTTTGGCGTAAACGATATAAAATGCAATACGAGCAACAGAGAACAAATGTTAAGTACAAAGTTTGCTTTGATCAACGCTTTAATTTCAAATTAGCATTCAATTTTTTACATAACAAACCGCATTGTTTATAATTTAGAAGTGTATCAAATGCTTTTTTGCCATTGTTTCATGAATGTCAAAAAGGAAATATTCACCTATTAAATTATTGACGTTGTGCCATTGTAAAGTACAAATAAACAATGGCGTCTGTCAATTTTCAAAGGTTTATTAAAAAAGTAAAATTGTATAAATATCACACGTCAGCTCTCTCATTAACATATTTTACCACTTGTCAGTTTTTGTTTTTCCATGTACTGTCTTTATTTGTGCCATTCAAAAGTTTGTAAACAAGCCTCGTTTTCAAGTGAATTCATAAATTGACTGTTGTATTATTTTTATTTCCTCCTATTTGACTTTATCGTCATACCAATACATTTTAGAACAGAAGACAACATTCCGGCTTGATTTTAATGGTCATTTTATGCGAGTAGTTGACCAGTGGTTAATGTGTCTACCTCTCTATCTAGGGATAATGGGTTCGAGCCCTACTTTGTTCACACTCAAACATAATATAGCATCAGTACTGGCTAATTACAAGAATCGGTCTTAAGAATGGTTCAAATCAACTACAAACCATCATCACAATCGTCCTAAAATAAATATGTTAAAACTTTATCAAGTATTTTCTTGATATAGTAGGTACATTATGTACAAGTATGTTTTAGTAACGATATTATTGACTGTCGTTTTAGATTTGAACGTATTCCAATATTCGCACTTGTTAGATTAAACTACAGCTTTTCTTAAGATATAATCAATTATAAAATTTGAATAACGTTACCACGTAATTTTAATAAAAGCATAAACATGTTTGTGAAAATAACAGTTTTCTTATTGTTCGTATATAAAGACGACATTATTTACATTACACAGGTCATTGGAATAACGTCACCCTCGTTGAATGAACCCATTTTACGTGAAAAATAAAAACAAAAATTATGCACATACATTATTTTTGTATGAAATTGGTATCTGTAATATGTGCAAGACATTCCATGCCAATTCGGTAAACAATAATACTAAAACTGTCTGAATAATGGCTCATTAAAAATTTATTTTAATGTACGTATTAAAGGCAACGATTAACAAGTTAGCAACGCACGTAAAGACAACGTTAACGAGCTGGTTAATTCATGTCACGTTACGCACACGAGCGTGACGTTTTATCCGCTGTGTATATAAATACCGTTTGTTACCCTCACGATGTCATTTTCGCTGCTTAACTTTGATAGAATAGTACTGTTAACAGTATAACAACAGAATTTTATCGCATACTGAAAAAACAGAGGTTCGGGAAAATATCTTGAGAATATAATCAGGTAATTGTCATAATTTGTGTTATATTGTTTTAAATGAAAAAAAACTTAACGAATTAATGTTTTTTTTATTCATTTGTATTTATTTATTTGTTTGTTTATTTATTTATTTATTTATTTATTTATTTATTTATTTATTTATTTATTTATTTATTTATTTATTTATTTATTTACTGATTTTCTACAAACAACTGCTTCTTTAAGTAAAAATACCTGTACTCAAGGTATACAACTTTGTAATTTGAGGTAACGGAATAATAGGATAAAATTAAGATGAAAGACAATTCTAAACATTTTTTTGTTTTTAGTATAAGTAAGATATAACAACAAACCAAAAAAAGGAGTAATATATAAGTTTATATACAATGTAGATGTTATTGTTAAGTGTGAGATACATGATCCGGTATTACATATACATGTATGAATAGATCAGATGGAACAAAATTTCATCATATAAATTTTCATACTAAATCAATTTAAACTTTTTCAACATTTTTTTTCAAGTAATATTTTATAAGAATATCCAAACGATTTCTAATGTGCATTGTTGTGAATGTAGCTAATCGAAAGCACCAAACATCATATATTAATCACTGATTTAATTGCATGATTTTGTTTTGTATACCTGCAGGTCATCTAACAATCCAGCATGCGGTATTTAGTTCGAGACCTTGTGATCGGCTCGGTGTGTGTGATGGCCATGATAAATCTATCCGAGGCAATGTACGGTCTCTGCTCGACTAACTGGTTTTACTCTGACTTGATGTTTGATTTTGAAAAATGTTTGGATAACAACGAGGAGTGTAAACTTGTAAGTATATTAGTGTAAGATTTGGCGGGAAATTGGTAGAAACCATTTTTGCAATGTTATATTACTACAATACCAATTATATACTGATGCATTTGACCAATATTGAAGCTTGACGTTCTTTGAAAGTCTTTTGGTATGTCTAGTTGGTTTGCTAAATATTGCCGCCAAATATTATCTTTATTAAGTGGTTAGGGTGAAGGGGAAATAAGTAATTCTGTCTTTTTGGGGGTAGAAAATAAGTGTAAAATATTCTTGGATGTTTACACTAAACTAAACATTTTTGTATATTTGTATGTATAAATTTGTGACTTAGAGAGTTGAAAATCATACTTTGACAGTTGTCGCCAAACAAGAAAGGAACTATGAATAGGTTTTAAAAAGAAAAGATGTATGACACACAGTTTAGAGGACTTTTGATTGCACTTTGTTTTACTAATTTGTTTAAGGAATCGGGAAATATAAACTCACCTGTTTTTTGCTGTTGCTTGCTTCCGGTTAGTCTTTCATAAAATATATTCATTGAACATTTTTCTTTCTATTTATAGCAAGGTGGTTCCTGTCACTATGGAGTAGGCGATCATAACGAGGGCTGTGTCTGTCTTAAAGAAGTGTTTCGCGAGGACCATTGGGAATATATGACACTAACAAAGGACCACTTTAATGGCAAGGGTCGAATGTTTAAGGATATATTTCCCATCAAAGTAAACAAAGTCCCACCAAAGAAAAAGCCTTAATTCGTGTGTTTATGATGTTATGTTTTGATGACGTACATGCAATAATTGACGTCACGTATATAACACACTTCCTGACAACAATCGTACATGGTTGTTTTGATTGTTTAAATGTTTGAATTTGTTTGTAAATGATAATTGATGACTTTTATGCATCTTATGTCGTGAAATCCAACCGGTGTTGTAAGAAATGTAATAAATGAAATCTGCTGTGATATAGTACATTGACTTTATTACAGACTGTCCTTGTTTACAGTAATACAGCATCTTGTATCATGTTATTTATCGTACCTATTAATTATGTCATATCATTTAGAATAAAGTTATGAAGTACATATAAGTGTTTTACTAGTATTTTATATATCGAATTGCATATATAGCCCACGAAGACGAAGACGAAGCTTCATAAACACTTAACCAATTTATACCCCCCCCCCCCCTCCAAAAAAAGAAAAAGAAAAAAGAAAAAAAAGAAATTTAACTGTAGACCACGTCTTTCAAGACCTAACGTCGCATAAGAATAATTATCTTAAAATTGCTTCATGCAAAGTTTTATTGCCATCGTCATATGTACACATCTTAAAATGACAATTATACTACATTAGACTTCATTCTCACCAGTATGTTTGTTGCCGGTGCTAGGGAGGGGGAATGGACAGTTACAACAGCAAAGTCAATAAAAACAGTCATTATTCCAATATCATATTAATAAATTTATATTAATAAATCCGTAATACTAGTGAGTTAATAATTGTAGATAATTCTCTTAATGGCGTTGAAAAATAAGAATTTCAATGTTGATTTGTTGATATGGTTATATTTATGGAATGGAATAATTAAAAGAATAATAAAAAATTGGTCCGTTTTTAATATTACGCTTTTATTGCAAGTACATGTATTGGGTAAAGTAGTTAATGTTATTACAAAAGGCAGTGAACTCGAGTCTTCGTCTAGGAATTGCCAAAAATATCTGTACAGTTTCAAAAAGTTTATTGCGCTGGAGAATGTTTTTATATGAGAAAAATGCTTTTAAATTGAGCTATAGTTTGTATCATATTTAGCAAAAGTTGACCAGTGATCTGTTTGATGATAAAAGTATATCTATATGTAATTTTGAGATCTTTGTTGGTGATTTTAGCTTGACCATAATTTGAATCGTCGTTCCTGAATAATGACTTGAAAGTAAGCTAATGGTAACTGTAAATCAAAACGAGGTAGAAGCTGAAAAAATACAGCTTAGAACTGCCAAAGTCGGTGTCATATTTAATTATTGTGATGTACGTTTTACACGAGTTTCTTTTCTTGAATTAGATCTTCAAAAAGGGTAAACTTAACTAAAAATAGTACATGTCTACAAACGGGGAAATAAGTATTTTTTTATTATTCTATAAGATCATTTCTGGTTAAGTATTTATACTTACTCATTTCGTAATCTTTTGTCATTGTGGTTGTTTTCTCGGTGATTAAGTACTTTGTTAAAGTATTGTGTTGCAAAATTGCAATTAGCACATTTAAGTTCCACCATGCTTTAACCGAAACATAAAGAAATTCCAATCAGTGAGATTTCAAAATATGATGCAAATTTGTTCTCATCACCTTTGTTTGACTCGAAACATACTTTACAAATTGACGTTGTAAATTCGATACAAGATCCTTACTAAATATGATGCCATCGTTTCGTGAACAACTACGACTCTTAGAGCAATATGTGGTCAATAATCAGACTGTCGAAATTCCTTTTTCATGGATGCAGTTTTGCGCAATTAAAAGTAAAAAATTACTGCGATTGAAACATGTCAAACACAGAGCCTTGTTGTGCATCTTCAAAATTCGTTGTTGATTTTTAATTATAAGCTATTCGAAACAATCATAGTCTCACATCATTACTTTTAATTTATTCTATATGTTAGTAAAAAAATTAACCCTCCTACTCGTATGCATCAGCTAGGCTGATTTAACATGTCAAAATTACAAACCGTTGTCCAAAAGAAAAAAAAATAGCAGTGCTATGTATGACAAAAAATTATTAATATAATATCAGCATATTCATTCAGCATTTTTTTTATAATGAGGTCATTATAAAAGTTAGTAAGGCTCCACGTTTTGTTGTGTATTAGAAAAAAACATTGCGCACTTGACATGACAAAACAATATGTAACTATAGCAATAAATTTGAACATAAACGCATGGTCGTTCCAATATTCTCTGCGGGTAGGTAAAAATGTGAGGTGACATTGCGCTTTTATGTTTTTCAAAAGTCATGGTTTGTCTATTATGTTAAGACATTGAATGTAGTAAAATATTTCATGACCAGCCATCGAGAACAAAGAAAATGCGAATTTTGGTTAGAATAGATTTCATGACGTCATAAATTGGCGTGATATGACGGCAATTTTGGTTTCAAGGTTAATGTTACGATTATTTACAATGTATCAAAATGATTGTAACATATTTAGTGTGGGGCAATCATAGTTATTCAATCAATCATTATTAGAATGCCGTTCAATCATTAAACGACGTCATATGTGTAATTTATCAAATTGTCAATGGCAATAGTACCGTGGTGGATGTCACGTACGCGTCCAGGAAAGCGAACTTCATATATCACTGTCCTATTGTTGAAATCATATTTTGGCCAATGAGAGCCTTTTATATGTTACAAATTAGTTTGTACAATTTATAAATTAAAGCGGCATCAATTTTGGTATATTTTACAGCAGAAGGTTTAAGTGCCGTGTGGCAGCTTTAGTATATTCTATATTTTTCTGGTCCTTCGACATCGATGATTGCGGCACATTAAAGGGCGTTTGAAATATTTTTTATGAAATTTAGTGACAGTAAAACTATATTATTTCCATAACCTTATGGTCGATTCTTGAATGAGTTGTAACATTAAACGTCTCTGTTATTTAAAAGCCCATCACATAAATATTATTTGTAAACAAAATAAAATGTTCCAGAATAAAATATTATGCACGGATTCATCCATTTAGCAATAATTTATTAATGCCCTTTTAACTTTATTATTTATTAATTATTTATTATAATTTCTTTCATACAAGCATTACGGAAGTAATACTTTTCAAAAGCAGAAAAATAATGTTTGCAGCGGATACAACAGCTTTATAGATGTTTTTGATTTTCTTAAAGTGTTGAAGAATGAATACCACTAAAGCCGGTGCTGGGGGGGGGGGTGCAGGGATGATACACATTTCCATAATTCATATGAGCAGACTCGATCAAACCGGGTCCGCGATTTACAAGTAATTTTTTCTTGCTTCCATTGCTTTCCATTCTTTTATTTTATTATTACATTTTGTATTATTATTATCATCATCATCATCATCATCATCATCATCATCATCATCATCATCATTATTATTATTATTATTATTATTATTATTATTATTATTATTATTATTATTATTATTATTATAATTCCATTATATTATGAGTGTATCATACTCGAAATGTTTACCGATTTCAGCCATTAGAGCAGGAGATGCACCGAGCCAGATTGCTGAATATCAAACACTAACCAATAAGTATATATGCTAAAAGAAGTTGCTTTTTTTTTGCTCAGCGTCTAGAAATGAAATAAATCATTGTAAAACGAAATAACTGACAAATCCACAGGTAAATTGTCATTTTAGATTAGATTAATAAATACTTTAATGCCATCATCATAATTTTCTTGACATCTAAACACGTGTTTCATTACCAAACAGATGATTCTATGTCTTGTTGTGACACTAACAACTGTAATATATGACTATAAAGATTGTTTAAAGAATGCTGGCTATTAACATAGCAAAGGTTACACAAGTGTTGAACTAGATATTAACTTGTCACATATTGCAGACAATCGTGTCTATTCTTTGTCATATTAAATGTAAACACTTTCAATGTGGAGGTTTCGGTGAAAAAAATATGTTAAGTATATAGTGAACATTCGAAGACGTATATATGATGATTTTGTAAAAATAAATTTATTTATTACATGCTTTTCGGTGGTTTATAGAAATATATCAGTGAGTTAAAAACTGGTAATTTCACTGTTTGAAACAGTGAAATTATCGATTTGATAATTTCACTGTTTTGAATATTTGAGCCCAGTACGTTGTTTCAGTGAAATACAAGCGTTCACAGTACTGGAAACCAACTTAATGACGTGACGTCGTAAATGACGTCACGTTGTATTATTATTTGGCGCCCTTTTCATTTAGTACTAAGTTAAAATGTCTTTTTAAACGTTTCTTTGCATATAATAAAAAGAAAATTTGTTTAGTTTAATGTAAGATCGAAATATATTTCACCTCGTGAACACCAAAAGTTCATATTTCACTCGTGGCTGCGCCACTCGTGAAATATACCTTTTGGTGCTCACTCGGTGAAATATATTGTGATCTTACACTGAACAAAACAAATATCCTCTATATAGGTGATATTACTGAAAATTCACAAGCAAAATTTCGGTAGATAACCGAAAACAAAATCGATGGTTTTTGCTTGTTCATATATACTCTTAGAACGTGCGGAGTTTAGATAAATGCTATTATGTAGTTTTAATTCTGCTATATGCCTATATGTAACCCTACCAGACGCCTTCAGAATAAAATAAGGAATTGATGAATTGATTTTTATGTTACCTACCCTAAAAGAGTAAAAATCTCACTTTATTAGGCAAAAACTCAAAAGGCAGTTTGGTGACCCAAATTATTTCATCAACTTGTTCTAATACTAGTTATGATTCTCTTAAATTTTGCAAAGTGTAATAAATATAATAGAATATGCCTGAATTTTGCGATGTATTATGTATATGAACTTGAATTTAAAATCTTGGTCGATTTTGGCAAACAGATAGTAAAGCAAAGGTGGGAAAGCAATGAAATGGTAAACAGAATGGAATGCAAAGGCGGGCAAGCAATCTTCATAATCGCAAGCTGTTGTTTCATCATAATTGTTTAAATGATAATGTGGCAATTAATTGCTGTATCCAATATAAATTGTTGAAGGCCAAGTATATTAATCAACGTGTTTTGTAAATATGTCGGTAAAATATGGTACAATCTGAATTACTGACTCGGTGAATGATATTTTAACCTGAAAACATCAATTACTTTACCAGTTCATCATGAACTGAATATGGGCAACAATAGGACATTTGGTCTCACATTTCGTTTGTTGTTTTTTTACTCATTAATAAAGCACTTTTTATAATTACGTATGTAAAAGCTCTAGACTTTCACTGTTATATAAGTTTCATTAAGCCAATTATTCATTGTAGAAAAACTATATAACAACCCATTACCGCTTTTGTTTGTTTGCATCCATTGACACGGAGGCTGAAGTATCATTTACATACCATGTATATGACTTAAAACTTCAATTTTCCGTGTACTAAAATGTCACTTTGGGTCATTACATCTATTTTATACCTTTTTTTATCAATTCTGCATATTGCGTCAAGATAAATAATTTTTAGGACAAAAAAAATACAATTTAAACTGAATAATTAAAGGGCGCAATTGCTTTTTTCTGACAGACAATCTCTTTACTTTATATTTGTCTATCAATGGAATCGATCATTACACAGTTTCTATATTTTCCTCATGTACGTTCTAAGATGCCATGACTTTTAAATCATGTGAGTAGTTGGGTGTTTAAACAGTTTCAAGAATTCAGTTGATAAATGTTTGTGTTATATAACATCTTATATGATTTATAATTATCAGTTAATTCATATTTTCCCCATTGTGATTATACCAAGATAAAAATAATTTTGTTCGCGTCATGCACTGTATATATCATGTATGAAATGATAAATGTTATCGCGTCCGTACCTCAGACAATTTTTGTCAGAAACATATGTTTGATTTCATTTTCGAGTTTAGTAAAAAGTAGGAACTGATTCGCCAAGAAAAATAAAATAAATTGTTCGAGTTTAAATGAATCAATAACAGTATATATTCAGCTGGAAACAACTTTTATTTCATTCCAGAGAAATCGACGTTGATAAAAAAAGTAGCGTTAAACGTCTCATTGTTATTGTCATATCCTCTATTCTTGATAAAAGGTCAATCAAGGGCCCGTCTTTTTGTTCGATGTTGTGGTGGCTTTATTAGGTTTGTTCGTTGTCTTGGTAACGTCTTTGGGTAAATGGTTCTCTGTCATAATCTTTTCAATCCATTTCCCATTCCTGTATGTTCTTACAATACATTGGCAACCTTCATTGTGGTCGCCAGCACCATATGTACAAGTTCCGTTGTATACCTAAAATAAACATATGAACAGTCAACAGTTGGCAATCTTGTGTACACAAATATTGCGAACTTTGGCAGCTTAAAGTGAATTGGTCTTCAATGGACATATTTTCCATAAGTACATTTGTACTACAAATATAGATAAATAACAATAGAAATGTATAATTTGGATATTCTGATAAAATATTGCTTGAGTAGAACCACCGGCCTTCCATAAGAATACTGGATAGCTTCCTCATATGAAATAGTCCAAAGTCCCTGATGAGACTCGTGAACCATAACCACATGATCGACCCATTCTCAAGAGACTGAATATGTTAAGACCTGCATGTGGGTCACCAAACATGTAGACTTATGATTGTTTCTTAGAAAAAAATAATTCGTGCTTACCTAAAAACCATTATACACTCTAAAACGAGCGTCTTCACTTTTGAAGCTTTATAATATCAGGTATATTAAAATCAGGACAAATCGGACTGAGGGCACGTCGGATAAATAAGGTAAAATATATAGTTTAAATGAACTTACTTCTTTACAACGATCATAATTATCATTGCAGGCGTTGTTTAAATGATGTTCTGTTGAACACAATCCATACATGGCTGAAGTTAGGTGTACCATGGCAACCAAACATATACAATAAAATATCAGAACGTTCGCTTTAATCTGCATCTTTTATGTCCCTGAAAGAAGAACAAAGACCAATTATCTCACAGATATTGTGACGTCGAAGCAGTGCCATCCGTTATATGTATTATACATTGTATTCATAATTTTTTATCATAACAGTCTGATGAGAAATGTCCTGTTTATCAAATGTTCATTGAAAGTATTTTTATTAGCTACAATAAAACAATCACGTGACATAAATCGTATTAAACACGATGTATAATCATTTTCAAATATTCAGGTTCGTTAGCATGCTTGATATCCACACAGTCCAGTGTCATTTAAATAGGAGAAGAAAAGAGATAAGAAGATATGCACGTGTGAGTCCAGTTACAACCCAATGTACACCAATGCTAAAAAATATTGTAGAACAATATTTACTACATGGATAATATTGTTCTTGTGAAATTTAATATTTCGAGTTACGTTTGTTATAAAAAGTTAATCAGAAAGTGCTAATTTAATATGGCTTTAATGCCCGACATTACACGTTTGTCAGGCTCAGGATGTTTGTGCAATATTTAAGTCACGTGCGAGCACATGAACACGTACCTTCTGCGTGAAAATAACTTATTGAAAGTGACACTATGCCCATCCAAGAGTAAATGGACATGAACAAACTTGTAAAAATCCAAATAAGTTGGCATTTTGTTATACTTCTGTTCAATTTTATATTTTAGTGTGAAAAAATTATCAATATTCCACGTGACTAACGGAAATTTCTATAAATATCGTTAAGAATGTATCAGTAACGCACAATTTAAAAAAAAATGCGGACAGTCTTTTAGTAATTTAGGTAGTTTTTATGTTGTATCATAACCATTTTCATTATCAAATATTGGTCAGTCACCATTATGATAGGTAATCTTTCGAAATTATTAATATTTATTAATAATTCAAGTCAAATTGACAGCGAAAATGTACAATAGCTTAATTAATTTGCCGAATTCTTTACATTAAAAGTAAAAACTAAGAATGGTTAATAAAAAACAAATCTTTGGTTACATGATTTCTTTTTAAACGTCAATAACAATAAAAAAAATACACATGATTATTTTAATAAAATAAAGGTTGTCTTACCAATTAAGAAGATCAAGATATTATATTAATGTAAAAATATAACACAGAGATATGCTGTACTCAACCTCTCACAAACTTATATATAAAACTACTTTACTACCACAACTTAATTGCCTCACAATTAATGGCTGTTTTTTTTTCTTACATGGTTGGTAAATTGTTGACATTTGTGATAATGTGTATGTGTTACTGTATATCTTAACTAGGTTATGTATTCTTATTTGATACTTCATGGTTACATTTTAGCTCTCAACGTTTAACACATTCCATGTCGGTTGTGCGATATGTTAAGAAAAAAATAATTACCAAGAATGATACACATTAATTGTAGTAAACGTTTTAATGCTGATACCTTATAATAACCGCCTTATTATATAAGGCAAAATTTGATATTCATATGTTTACCATCCCCCATAGGCCATCATTTAAAATCAATTGAATAGATTTTTTTATCACAACCTGACCTATTAGAGAGCTTACATCATGCTTAAAATCTAATAAGTTAATACATTTCATATGTACATGTATGTTAAAACTTAGAACATCGACGTTAATAACGGTAAAATAAAAATCCATGGTTAAAATATCTTTTTCTTTCACACGAGTTAATTAGTAAATTAGATCAATGCAATTAAATCTTCCACAGAAAGAAAGAACATGTAATCTGTTATAGAGTTTTAGAAAAAAAATCAATAATATGTAGAATTACGTATAACATAAAGAATATCATTTTTGTTCTGATGAGCCGAAACGTCTGCACTAATTAATTACTGAATGCTCGTGTTTATGTGGCTTGTTTGTTATTTTTTATTTATTTTATTTATTTATTAATTTAGGAACATAGCACATGATGCAATAATAATATCATACAGTTAAGAAAAACATATATATCTATATAGTTATATAAAATGAGATAAAAACAGCATAAAAGAGCACACTTTTATCATAAAAAATAATATAATATATACTATGCACCTATGGGTAGCCCATTAAGCTAAAAGCTTGATGGGCTATTTATTTAGTTCATTGTAGAATTACATTTAGTCTATTGTAGAATTACATAAAACTCTAACAGTGAGAACCGCAGAGCTATATTTAATGTGATTACGAGAAACTTAATTTTTACGGATAAGGAACGATTTACACGTTTTAATCCCGTTTTAATATTACAGGTAATATCCAATACATTGGACCAATCAACGGTCTCGTTACAATTTAACGTAGGAGAAGCTGACACATAGGCCCGGCGAAGAGCGAGTCCCTGGAAATTAAAGGTTTTCTGATAAAAGTAAGATTTCTAATTTCCTGGCATTGTTGTAAATTGGTGAATTCAACTGAGGTTCTATATGTTTGCGTGTTGACAAACTTGAAAAATTCGCCTTTATTTGCAAAATCACGCATTTGAATTGATGATGTGGCTGCTGTCAGGGGAGATAATCTGTCTAATGGTTTAACGAAGACAGAACACGTCATACCTTAATATGTGCTTGCTTAGCCTTTTTTATTACTAGTAACTAACGTTTTACATGACTGGGACATCTGTCATTAATTTGCTTTGATTCTTTTTCTACGTGAATTAAAAAAAATCTACAGGAAGCAAATCACAACAAAATTACATAAGAATTGCAGACTCGGTTTGATTGAGTCTGTACATGAGGTATAATGAATAAGTGCAACATCCCTCACGCCCCCTAGCACCGGCTTGAGCAATACTCAATTCTCAACACTTAATAGTTCTGGCATCAATGATCACGTAGGACTAGAAAAATATAACAACACTGAAGTGAAGTACGGGGCAAATTTTTACAGCTGCCACACATCACTTGACACCTACTGTTGTGAAGTATAAAAATCTGGAGACAAAGTGATCCCTCGTAAGCATTAATCACAACAATATTACATAAGAATTGCAGACTCAGTTTGATTGAGTCTGTACATGAGGGATAATGAATAAGTGCAACATCCCTCACGCCCCCTAGCACCGGCTTGAGTGGTACTCAATTCTCAACACTTAATAGTGCTGGCATCAATGATCCCGAAGGACCAGAAAAATATAACAACACTGAAAAATCCCATTTACCACCAAGTCCAGTAAAGATTGCAAAGTCTAAGACGTTAACAATAACACACCCCTTGGTAACTTTTAAAACATTTTAGTTTAATCTTACCATGATTTCCTGGTGTCAATCAACAGAACTTTGAATTATCTTTGAGATGAAGTAAGAACCAATGTTTATAGAATTTATTATGATAGATCTACTATAATTAACATTTTAATTATTGATATAAAAAGTAGATTCTGCTTCATGACCATTCAATATGAGAAGAGCTCTGGGCATTCATATTCTACATTGCATTTATCGAGCCTAGACACAGACCGTGATAAAGGATGACACATTAGAAACCCTGAAGAAATCCAGACATGGTTTTGAACCCCAGACATCTCATTTACTAGGCACACAATATATGTTGCTAACAGGTTGTGAGAGCATTTTGGATTTTTTCATACTAGCGTGTTAAACAGTATTTGTGAATTGTATTTATTACATGTTTTGCAGTAGATTACTGAATTATAACGGTTGATTATATTCAGGGCTCATCCGGAAGGGCGATTCAGGCGAAAACTTCGCCGTGTATATTCCAATTTCGCTCTCCCGATTGATCAAAGAGAAGTCAACATCGCCGATAAAATCTTAATTCCCAAATAGTAATTACTTAGCGATGTAAAGAGCAGAGATTGTATCCGCCCATATGACGACCGCTAATTATCATTATCCAATCAGAGCGTCGCTTTATACTACCCTTCTACCTGTAAGCAAAGCGATAGACCGCCTACTCTAAACAGTAAATAATGAGAGCATCGGCCCGAAACGGTATAATTGTGTGATAGTTTTGCGAGTTTAATACGGGATTTGGCGATAATTATAGATTGTTTTTTCCCGATTATCTAAACATGTGCAATCTTCCCTAATTGATATACACGATGCACTTCGATGGCGGGGTTTTAACCCGAGTAAAGGCGATGTGCAATGGATTTTTCGCGGCTATCACAAAACTGTTATTCAATTAAAAATAATCAATTTCATTAATGATCAGCGACCGGATTAAAAACTTAATCATAGTCTTGAATGATTTCAGTCTGTTAACATCAATTTTTACTGTAAAATTGTTATGTCGCTCACGTCATGGCTACAAGGCGAAATGCCGAAACCGAGCAACTTAAGAAAGTTACTGATTCTGATAGTTACACCTACGCGAAAATTTAAGAAAGCCAATTCGCAAAAATCTTGCGATTGGTATGTTGTAGACAGTGGGGCTGTTTGGCATTAAATGCCAAATTTGACACAGTTTACGCACGTGGGCACGACATCCCGGCTAAACTACATATCGGTCGTATATCATGAAATGTATATAACAACAAAATTTGTCAGGAAAGAAGTGTTCTTTTTGTTTCAATATATATTTGTTTTAATATCGTAAATATGACGCTCAGATTAAGATTAATGTTAAATAGCATTATTCTAATATAAAGATATTACCGAATTTAACATTTCATGAAAATAAAGGGAGGTAATTAGAAATTAATTTTCTACAATTTCTCAGTCAAATTTTTCAATAAGAAATGAATGTTTGTAATTTTAGTGATCAAATATAATGTGCACAAATGTTTGCAGTACATATTTTACATATTCTTTGATGTTTGAAAATTGTTTTATAAGCATAATTATATGCATATAAATGTGACATTACAACATTTTGGAATTGGAAAGAAAATTCTGTTACCAGAACAGAATAGAACAGATGTTATTAATCAATATCCAATGTCATCTTCTATTAAAAGTGAGGAAAGTAAAAAATATAAAAATGAATTTATCATCATATCTTTTCTTACACATTATTATCAACAAATCTACATGAAAATATATAAACACATATTTAGAGAAAGCTTATAAATAGCTGATCAATAGATATCAAAAATAATTTTTTTTATTCATATTTGCAGCTCAAAAACATTTAGATGTCATTGCCAGATCTACTATTAATTAATACTACTATTAATTAATAAACTGGAGAAATATTATATGTGATGTTAATTGTGTTTATATTATAATTAAAGGATGTATAGCCATGCATGTTAATGCAGACACATTGGGTTGTTTCCATTCTCCCTAATTTTCGCGAGGAAGTCACTTCTCCCTAAAATTTCCCCCCAGGATGAGCCCTGATATTCCGATAATTTCACAGTAATGATTACCAAATATAATTTCACAGTAGCCGAACTATATTTGGCGTAAAAATAAAATATTTATCATTAATGAATGTTTTTTTTCAGCGGAAATGATGTCAATCATAATAAAAAATGTACGTGATAACTGTAGTTCGTAAATATTTACGAACGTTGTGCTGAAAAACATCTAAAATCTAAAAATAATCATGGAATTATATTTTGCTTCAACATTGTGACGTCATTATTTGATGACGTCATGAAGATAAGAGCATGACGTTACGCGACAAAAATCAGTAAAATGGTGTAAAAATCGTTAAAAAATCATGAAATAAACAGAAAATTTGTTTGTTTTACATGTAAGATCAAATAATATTTCACTCGTGAACCCCAGCTATTATATTTTCACTCGTGGCTACGCCACTCGTGGAAAATATTGCATCTGGTGTTCACTCGGTGAAATATTTTTCGATCTTACACTGAAACAAACAAATATCCTCTATATAATAAAAGTAGATTTGCTATTTTTTTGTGTTATTTTATGTTTTTTCTTTTTTAGTTGAAAAATGAAGTCCTCAACTTCGGGTTTTGGACCACAATGGTTCCTGAAGATGAGCTCAGACAAACAGGACACCTTGTTGAAAATGATGATACTTACAATTGCAGCAGTTTTATGTGAGTAAAACTTTTTGTCAGGTCTTTTAATTTTGACTGGACAATATACTATCGGCTAATGAATGTAATATAGTGTTCTGACAGTGAATAAATTGTAAAACATTTAGCAACATAAGCCAAACTCTCTTATTTTTCTCAAGAATGATTTCTTTGTTAAAGAATCAGATTCAGTATGAAATTAATAAAGTGACTGTTGAAAAGAGCGTGATTGTAAAGATTTGTTTCTTTTCAAATTTCAAATCTAAAACTATGCATGTTGTAGTAAGAGTAGAAATAGATGTATCTTTCATGTTTTATATTTCAGCGTTTTCAACACGTCTGTTTTCTGTGTTACGATTTGAGAGTGTTATCCACGAGTTTGATCCTTATTTCAACTACCGAACCACAAGGTTTTTAACTGAAGAAGGTTTCTACAGCTTCCATAACTGGTTTGATGACAGAGCCTGGTACCCACTAGGACGTATTATTGGCGGAACTATTTATCCTGGTATGCACATTTCACACTCTTAAAAAGTATAAAAAAACGTTCTGTTTCCAATCTCTCTACCTACCATTTTTCCACTGCTGAGCCATTTCCACTTTATAGAAATCTTTCCTTTTACAAAATACCATAAAAATACAAGTATTAAAGGTATTAAATGACATTTTATAGATAAACTGTTGTATTTCATATTTGAAGATATGAGCAGAATCAAGATAAAAGTTGTATTTCTTATACAATGTTAAACAAGTGAATGAGCAGTCTCTTTATTCTGCAGTTTGTTCAGCATATTTGTATACATTTGAAAAAAAAGAAATTATTACCCACATACAAGGGGTTACGAACTGCTTAATGTATGAAATATATAATTTCTTTTATATATAAATGATTGTACTGTTGATATATAACTATGCATATTTTCATAGGTTTAATGGTAACATCAGCTATACTTTACCATGCTGCTTGGCTACTAAACATTACTATAGAGATTAGGAACGTTTGTGTATTCCTTGCCCCACTCTTCTCTAGTTTCACAGTACTTGTCACTTATCAACTTACAAAGGAGCTTAAGGTAAAGTATTAGCAATATTTCTTTCTTTATTCACTTTGGGTCCACAGGTAGAGAAACCTATTAAATGAAAGAACCCCATTTATTGAAGAAGAAAAAATTCTTTCAGGCTGAATTATATATTTTTCTGCTTGTTTTATGCTGATTTGAAAAAAATTAGTGCCAGTTTAATTTCATGAATATTTTATCGGGCATCAAGATATCAGTATTTATCTGTTTTTCTGCAATTAACTAACAGTGTGCTTCATTTAAAACAGTAGGATAGAATAAAACTAAAAGGCCATTGTGTGCTATTGTCAATAATTAATTTTACATATGCAGTGCAGCTGTGCTCTCTATAAATTTTAATGTAGCAAGTCAAGATTTGTTAGTATCCAGTTTATTGAGTTATAATGTGCTCCTTAGTGATTCAAAAGTTTTTATGTAAGAAAAGTAGCTAGCAGTAGATTCTGTTTAACCATTGATTTTGCTGACTTCTAGGGCTTATTAAGAAAACTACATATGCCATACATAGGACTAGGGTTTATAAGACCTTATCCACAACCTACTGAGCTAATTGAGTGGGACATAAGGATAAAAACTTCTCGAGCTTTACAAAATAATTTTTCAATTACCATTTCTGGCTCTACTGGTGGCAAAGGTTGATCATTTTTGGTTCCAGTAGACCGGCCTGACTCTATATTGGTGAGAAAGGTAAATAATCTTTAGTTCTACCAGGATGAGTTTTAAAAATCATACCATAATGAAACCAAACAAAATGAAATTTTATGATAATTTGATACAGGATGCAGGAGCTGGTCTGATTGCGGCAGCTATGATTGCTATAGTACCAGGATATATTTCCCGTTCCGTGGCAGGTTCCTACGATAACGAGGGTATTGCTATTTTCTGTATGCTGCTGACCTACATGTTGTGGATTAAATCTGTGAAAACAGGCTCAGTATTCTGGGCTTCCCTCTGTGCACTCGCATACTTTTATATGGTAAGTTTACTTGTTTAGCTAAGGTGATTGCCTCTATTTTGGAAGCACTTAATGTTAAGTTATTTTCTTTTTTTTTGATATCTCCGTAGACAGAGTGTTATGCCTTGCCTTTAGATTTTGTGTTTGTTCTATTTGTAACCTTAAAAAGAGATTTCATATTTTAACTTGTGGATATAAGATCAGAAAAATAATACTAAAAATAGCAAAAAGAATAGAATGTTAATTGTGTTTTTTTTTGACTTCCTGAATTTCATATTCAGTACATACTTAAAATGAATTGTTATGTCGCTTGAATTAAAAAATAGTAACCGCCTCCGTGGTCGAGGGGTTGGAGTAGACTTCTAATCCAGTTACCTCTCTGGCGTGGGTTCGATGCCCGGGAGATGCTTTGGTAGTTTAGCGCGGAGGAAGGAAGTCTGGTACTGGTGTAACTCTCCAGGAACGATGGTTAGGAAACTACCCGCCTATATGACTGAAATACTGTTGGAAAAAGGCGTAAAATGAAAAAACAAACAAACATTAAAAAATATATTTTGCAAAAGAAAAAGAGAATAAAATAAAAGTTGCAGCATTAAGGTGATAGTCATTTTATATTTCAGGTTTCTTCATGGGGAGGCTATGTTTTCCTTATCAACTTGATCCCCCTTCATGTGCTGGCCCTCATGTTAACTGGACGATTCTCTCACAGAATATATGTTGCTTATTCAACAGTATGTATAATGTAGATAATGCTTATAATGTCACTTTATTTGCTCACATTGTTTAAATACCACATATAAGCAAACATAAGTATGTTACTTACTGTAAAACACTTTTGAACTGTTCATTAATTGTGTATTTTGGAATTAGCAGAGAAATAAACCCTGAAAAAAAGGGAAAGGGTTACCTTGGTCCTCATCTTTTCATATATGCAGTTTATTAACCCACTGTCTAAATTGTTATTCTCTGTATATCCTATTTATATCAGCCGATTCACACAAAAATATGTCTTTTATTAATGCAAATTGGACACCCAGAATGTAATTATTCCAGCAATTAAGGTAAATTAACTTAACACACCCACAAATCAGATATTCAATGGCCTCCACAAAGCAAGATAGATTTACTTCATAGCAAAAGCTTTATTTGCAAGTACCAAATTTCAGATAAATTATTTATTTGAATAGGAAGATCAATTGCACACAGTAAGAATGTTGTTTTAATATTTATTCTTTTTATCACTTATAGGTATACTGTCTGGGTACAATCCTCTCTATGCAGATCTCTTTTGTTGGTTTCCAGCCTGTACAATCTAGTGAACATATGGCTGTAAGTATACTAGGAACCAAACTGTCCTCAAAATGCTTTATATTTAATTTTGTATTGTACATTAAATTTTTGATCTTTTAAATGAACAGTGTTATGTGTATGTAATAAATTTTGAGTGCAACATATGAGGTAATGAAATTTTCTTTTAATTTTTGTGAAGATATGTAGGGACAATATTCATTGCCCTTTTATGCTTAGGCTGATTTTTGCTTTTATTATAGTTTTAAATATGTCTCAGTTTTATTGTAATAATGCATGGAAGGACACCTGAGGTCTTCCTGTACCTGTCCAGTAAAGTTGCCATATGACCTATACTGTCACCTCGGTCAATATGTCATCTGCATATGAATCTCATCATATTCAATGACTCGCTAGTCAGTAATTGTATATTGTTTAATGGTAGAATTCAAATGAAATTTTGACCTTTTCTCTTATTTATTTTAGGCTCTTGGCGTGTTTGGATTGTGTCAGATTCATACATTTGTTGACTATGTAAGATCTAAACTGACTGGTGAACAGTTTAATCTGCTCTTTAAGAGTATTGTCTTGTTTGTTGGCTCCATTGGTACTTTAGCTGTTGCCATAGCAACCGCCCTAGGCAGTATCCTTTATAACACTGAATATAAATTTGTAATGCATTAATATATAATTGCTTCAAAACTGTTGCAACTACTTGTGTTTGTTTCTGAAGATACAATAGTTTTGTATTGACTCTATGATATATAGAACATGAGTTGTATCATGTTCCTGGAGAACATTTAATCACAAAGGGAGCAAAACTAGAAATATGTTCATTAGACACTTGCGCTCCTTGATTATTAACTTGACCCAGTAAGCCGGCATATTTGCATACTGATGAATATGTTATAGTTGTGTTAACAGTTTATTTTAGCACCTAGGTACAATTTTATATAACCTGTGAATTCATTTTCTCCAGTTCTAGCAATAAGGAATGGGTGTAAGTTTATACTATAGACAGTTATAGATCCTTAACAGATTAAACAGAAATCTCACCATGGACTGGACGTTTTTATTCTCTCCTTGACCCATCTTATGCGAAGAACAACATCCCGATTATAGCATCTGTATCAGAACATCAGCCTACAACATGGTCATCTTTCTACTTTGATCTTCAACTGCTTGTATTTATGTTCCCAGGTATATAGTTAACTTGTAAAGTTTTATATGTTCCCAGGTAAATAGTTAACTTGTAAAGTTTTAGTAGCTATGACAGGTTTATACTAGGTCGAACTGCATAATTAAGATATCACCAGACTTTTAACTTTAGAACTACATAATTTCTAAATTACCTGTTTGTTTTTATATCCTTTAAAACCAACAATAGACATACGGGAATTTAATGTAGGGCAGATGTGTTACATAAATATTGCATGTAAATTGCACAACAAACCTTAGAAAATGATTATTTAGCAGTATGGATGCAGTCAAAGATAAGATAAAGTATACATATATTGTTATTTCAGCTGGCCTATACTTCTGTTTTAAGAAGCTTACAGATGCTAACATCTTTATCATCATGTATGGAGTTACCAGTATCTACTTCGCTGTAAGTTTGCCTACTTTCTTAACAAAGTTTTACTGTTAATTTAAATGTTTTTGCAAATTTCTAGTTTATTTACATGGAGAACTAAATACAAGATGGTATTAGAGAATACAGTTGAAATGATAAACTTGCAGTTGAAATGATAAACGTACAGTTGAAATGATAAACTTACAGTTGAAATGATAAATTTACAGAATTTATGAAGGACAGTTAAAAGTGTTTCTTTTGTGATATACTTGGTAATCTGTCTGTAATTAACAGGTCATGTTTTTACTGCCTGTCAAATACACAGTAACATTAATACATTTGTAGCTAAACTTTAGTGAACAATCAGTCCAGTGACCAGTTTGTAAAAAATTTCTTAGTTAACATATTAGTGTTACAGTTGAATTTATTATTTTGTGTTGGTAATTCAGGGTGTGATGGTACGTCTGATGTTGGTTCTGGCACCGGTCATGTGCATTCTGTCTGCTATAGGGGTGTCAGGTATCCTGTCAACATATATGAAGAATATTGATAACCCTAACAAGAGCAAGGACAAGAAACCAAAGAGAATTGACCAGACTTACCCATTAAAACATGAGGTAATTCTTTCTCCATTCTATATTTATGATGATCTTTTTTCTATGAAATGGTTATAATTGGTATTACTTAACAAATTGTTTATTCATGACATCATGTTTTAGTATAAGAGTATAATATTAATATATCTGTTATTATAATACTGCACATTTGTAATGTCGCTTTTCATTTGATAATCATGATGTTTATATAGTTTTATATACACAGCACCTAGCGGCTAGATTTATACCGCATTTCTAAACAACCATTTATATTGGGCCTTATTATCTGTCAAAAATATTTATAAGTAGTAATGTACACTAATTTTGAATGAGTTTTTGCTGATGTTTTTGTGAGTTAGAAACTCTCCTACCAGTTAAGAACTATTAATGAACAAAACTTGAATCCCCTTTTTGAGAAACAAAACGGCAAAATTTTTAAACAAAGGACGTGAAATTTAACATAAAACCATGAATTCATAACAGTTGATATCCCTGTTTTATATTATTGTTGTTATGTATTTCAGATTGCCACAGGTGTTGTGTTTATGATGGCAGCTTTCCTGATCACTTATACCTTCCATTGTACATGGGTTACATCAGAAGCATACTCCAGTCCTTCTATTGTGTTGTCTGCACGTGCTGGAGATGGTGGTAGAATTATCTTTGACGATTTCAGGGAGGCTTACTACTGGCTGAGACACAACACAGCTGAGGTAAGCTGGCATTTTCTTCCTTAATATATTATCTCTAGTAGAAGTAGCTGTTGTCAAAGACAAACAAAAATGATGTTCTTTTCCGGGACTCCACTGAGGTTTTTTTGACATGACAGGGCTGGAAATATTGATTTCGACATTTTTGTACTATTTGATGTAGGGCTATATCAATAACTTACAAAATTTCAGATCATTTGCTCACTCTGTTTTTCCTAAATAATTATTCTATTTGTGAAAAATGACCCAAAATTGAAAAGAGTTGTGTACATGATACTGTTTTCAAAATTGTTTTCATCAACAAGGCTTACTTGTTCATGAAATTGAATTTCATTTGAATCCAGCACATTTATGTGCCAGCGTTTGTGATAGCAAGTGTTTTCTTTTTTCCAAGTATTGGTATGTAAGCTTTATAAGCAGTTTGAAGACTTGTTGTTAGTATAACAAGTTATGCTTATTCATTCATGACTATCAAATATAGATTAACTTTAATCAAATGATTGATTATATTCTAGGATGCTAAAGTAATGTCCTGGTGGGATTACGGTTACCAGATTACAGCTATGGCAAACAGAACTATACTTGTTGATAATAACACTTGGAATAATACACATATATCTCGTGTAGGACAAGTAAGTTAACATATATTTTGTAATTGGTAGTTATAGTAACAGTTCAGTTGGCATAAAATGTTTTATATGCTCTTTGAAATTATTCAACAGGGTGTTCCAGGTATGTCCTTCCTTTCATTATACTTAACTTACTTATTGAATTAATATCTATTATTGATATATCAGATCAGTAATCAAATTGATATTGATTATAACTATATTATACAGAATTTTGTTGAGTTCAATCTTGTAGGAAGCTATAAGCTTATAGACACGTTCCTGGAACCAGCCAGTACTAAGTAAAAAGTGTAAAGTCGATTGCTCTGGGAAACAATGGCTTGCCCCAGACAAGTTTTGAACGTACACAATCAAAAATCCTTAATTATATCTGAGATAGTTATTATCTCTTTACATTGATGATCCATAGAAATACATAGTCAAAAGTTAAATTAATTCAGAACACCCATTATTGTCTACCGAGTTAAGTTTTCCTTTATGAATAGTATATTTCTCCAAACTTTTTGCAAATACATGTATGCTAAGTAAGGTCACAAGTAAAGTTAAGGAAAGGTCCTGGCATTGGACCTCCTGAAGATTTTGCAATTCAGCACATAATTTAAAAGGCTTATTACTTCTTCTGTTTCTTTTATAGTAAAGGCCATTACATGTATATAAATGTTAGGTGACAACTACATGTATAGGCGTTAACAATTTTTTTTTGGACACAACTTCTACATTTTATGAGATTTTAACCAAACTTTTACAGAATGATTGTCATCAAGTGCCTTGCACATAATGTCAGCGATTTTGATTGTTTAGTTTTTACAGGAGCTTTGCTTTTGTCATGTTCATGTATACTATATTGATGAAACCCTGGCTATGTCATTATTATCCCCCGCCGATGGAATCGGGAGGGGGATATAGTATTGGCGTTGTCCGTCCGTCCGTCCATCCGTCCGTCCGAATTTCGTTTCCGGAGTAGTTCTCTCCAACTACTGGCTGGAATTCAACGAAACTTTATGGGAATCATCAATACCAAGAGGAGATGCGCATATCGTCGGCTTGTTCCGGTCAGACACTTAAACTCAGAGTTATGGCCCTTGATTAGTTATGCAGTATGCATATGGAGTAAAAATCATTTCCGCGCTACTTCTCTGCAACTACTGGCTGGAATTCAACGAAACTTTATGGGAACCTTCAATACCAAGAGGAGATGCGCATATCGTCGGCTTGTTCTGGTCAGACACTTTAACTCAGAGTTATGGCCCTTGATTAGTTATGCAATATGCATATGGAGTAAAAAATCGTTTCCGGAGTAGTTCTCTGCAACTACTGGCTGGAATTCAACTAACTTTATGGGAATCATCAATATCAAGAGGAGATGCGCATATCGTCGCCTTGTTCCGGTCAGACCCTTTAACTCAGAGTTATGGCCCTTGATTAGTTATGTAGTATGCATATAGAATAAAAATCGTTTCCGCGCTACTTCTCTGCAACTACTGGCTGGAATTCAACGAAACTTTATGGGAACCTTCAATACCAAGAGGGGATGCGCATATTGTCAGCTTGTTCCTGTCAGACACTTTAACTCAGAGTTATGGCCCTTGATTAGTTATGCAGTATCCATATAGAAAAATATTTGTTTCCTCGCTACTTCTCTGCTTCTACTGGCTGGAATTCAATGAAACTTTATGGGATACTAAGAGGAGATGTGCATATAGTCGCCTTGTTCCCGGTCAGATACTTATAACTCAGATTTATGGCCCTTGATTAGTTATGTAGTATGCATACATCTCATTGGCATTTCCAGATTTTACTATTTAACACAAAATTATGGCTCTGTTATTGCCCTGAATATTTATCAAGTTCAAAGAATATTACTGTTTATGCCATGATTAATATATAAATAAAGCCTTATGTCTTCAGTTGTTGTGTTAATAATAACCAGTACTCGGCGGGGGATATAAATTCAACGAATTTGCTTGTTTCTCCTCATTTATTGTTGTTATGTTTTCAGGCTATGTCATCTACAGAGGAAAAAGCATATGAAATAATGCGAGAATTAGATGTCAATTATGTACTGGTTATATTTGGAGGTCTCACAGGATATTCTTCAGATGGTAGTTTTCATTTTATTACATGCTTTTTGGTGGTTTATAGAAATATATCAGTGATATAAAACTGGTAATTTCACTGTTTCAAACAGTGCAATTACCACTTTGATAATTTCACTGTTTTGAATTTAAGCCCCTTACGTTGTTTCGGTGAAACACCAGCGTGCACAGTACTGGGTACCAACTTAATGACGTGACGTCGTAAATGACGTCACGTTGTATTATTATTTGGCGCGCTTTTTATTCAGTATTAGGTTTAATGTCTTTTTAAAACGTTTCTTTGCATATAATAAAAAGAAAATTTGTTTAGTTTAGTGTAAGATCGAAATATATTTCACCTTGTGAATACCAAAAGTTCATATTTCACTCGTGGCTGCGCCACTCATGAAATATACCTTTTGGCGCTGACTCGGTGAAATATATTCCGATCTTACACTGAACTAAACAAATATCCTCTATTTCTTATTTTTTAGAACTATTCCTTAACATTTTAAAAGTTCAAATATTTTTTTGTCTGTACTGTATAACTTATAGAAAGTATTTATTTTGAAATTTTGTATTGAATGTGTTTAAGAGCCAGATATTATGAATTTTTATTTGAAAACATGAGCCTTTATCTTTACCAGGTTACCACTTAAGATTTTAAAATGAGTTTTATGTAAACCTAAAAGTTAACTAATGATTTGCTTGGTATAATATTTTAGATATAAACAAGTTTTTATGGATGGTACGTATTGGTGGGTCTACAGATCGTGGCAGTCATATCAAGGAAAGTGACTATTACACTCCACAGGGTGAATTCCGTGTGGACAAAGATGGTTCCCCTATACTACTGAACTGTTTGATGTACAAGATGTGTTATTATAGATTTGGTCAGGTGTATACTGAACAAGGTATTTGTAGTTTACTTGTTGTATTTGTCATTTTATCGAATTAACAATAATAGTATGCATTTGCATGAAGACTTAAAGTCTCTATATTTTACACTTTTTATCTCAGTGTGAGATATTGGTAATATACCAAAGTTAATCACTTTTCCATCTGTACTCAGGAGGATGATTCCTCTATGAACTCTGAATTTGTACAATAAATTTGTTCTTACAGGGCATTTTTGCATAATCACCAGGGTCTGATATAAGGTTCCATTTCGGATCCAAAATAACCTATTTTTTCCCAATTTCAATAAAATATTCCCAAAAGCTGCCAAAATATCTATAAAAAAATAGCATCTGAGATAATTTGGACAGTTTTGACTTATTCTTTAAAAGAAGAGACAGGTTATTTGATCATACATCACTATGAATAAAAGTTAAGAGCTATGCGTATGTAAGTTTTTCAACTGATATAAATTTATCAAATTGCCTGGAATGCTGTTTAATTTCTCCCAATTGAAGCCAGAGGTATTTCCCACACTTCAACATTGAATGCTGTAGTAAGATAAATATGTATATTTTATTTATTCAGGTAAACCAACAGGTTATGACAGAGTTAGAAATGCTGAGATAGGTAACAAGGATTTTGAACTTGATGTGTTAGAGGAAGCGTATACCACAGAGCACTGGCTTGTCCGCATTTATAAAGTTAAAGATTTAGATAATAGAGGACTATAAACATTTTACAACACAAATATTGTTTATGTTATTAGATAAGTTTTTTATTTCATTATATAGTTTTCATGCCTCAAAACAACCTTACTGGTTATTCTGTAATGATAAGCTTGGAAGATTTTTTTTCTGCTCTAAAATAAAAAATAAATGAGAAAATTTTAAAGTTGACAGTTTTTGTATGACTTTTATGGTAGACATGAATGTCAGAAATTTAACATGACTTAAGAACTTACATTCATATCACAGAAGGACAAAAATTTAAAGCTTGAGTTACTTTTGTAACAATTTTAAAAGTTATTCTATAACTTACATTGGTTAAAATTTGTCTTAGGCCTATTTATAAGAAAAGAAATTCTGTAATAAGAGACATAATGAGTAATTCACATATGAAAGAAGTAATACAGTTTACTGGTACCCAAGTTTTTATATAGTGGATTGAGTGGATTGTTCTATTTGGAATTTTAACTAATCAGATATTTAATAAAAGTTGTTACAAAATAATATTCATAACATGTAGTTTTAAGGAGAGAACATTTTTTATATTTAGCTATTATTACTGATAGCTCAGCAAGGTTGTTTTTGTATGGAATATTCTTGAATTCTTGTACTTTTTAATTCTTAGACATTGACAAGTGTATAGATTAATAAAATATGTCAGTGTTAAATAACAGCGAGGCAAAAGGAAGCTTTCAAAGGTTTAGATAATAAAATATATTTTGGTGAAATTATTAAATTTCATGGAATTTTCATATTTACCAAGTTTTATATCAGATAGTTAGAAATTTTCAAGTTCATTTTCTTTATGATGTGATTGAGAGGTGTTTTAAGTGTTGTACGAATAAAATTGTTGCAAGATTTTTTTCTTCCATGACTTAACTGTTTCACAGTTATTTAATGCATACAAAATATATATTAAATTCAGTATTTTACAATTTTAATTGTTAAAAAAATGAATTTTATATATCAATTACTTACCATATTTCCTGACTTACATGATAACTTATATTAGGTACATATGATTGTAGTAAATGTTCATTATTGTTTTAAATTGAATTACAACTATTGTTACTGAATATAGCGTTAAGTTAAAGTCCTGAATTCTTCATTCATTTACATTGTACTTTCTATTTCTTTAAATATCTATCATTTGAGATGCATTTTGTATGAGACACCAAAAGAAAAGGTTTATATCAAATAAAATATTTTGAATTGTATTGGGCTTTTTATTCATTTTAAGCTCGACTTAACCAGAAAAAAATGTAGAGCTATTGCTACAGTCATGGTGCAATCATGATGCTGTTGTTAACAGATTATCTACATACTTGAACACAACAACCCACTGGACAAGAAGACTTGTTTTGAATTTTGCTATAACTGGCAAACTTTGATTTCTATGACTGCATTGTCTTAATTAATACTGTGACACAAATGTCATAAGACAAGATCTTCAAGAAGGCCAAATTAAACGCAAATGTGTAAAAAATATTACAAGATCTGTCAATGGACAATGTACTACTTTTCTCATAATTCGATAGCAAATGGCATGCCAAGTCTAACAAGATGGGCCTATATATCACCTTTATAGATTACCTAAGTAAAGGGAGATAATAGGCCTTGATGAAAAATCTTTTGTTGATTATAGATTACACCAAAACTGAATAAATATATCTTGCTAGTAAAAATGTTGAAAAATATAAATGCCAAAAACAAAGTAACAGAACCTTGTCAACAATCCACTGACACGGGACAGTATAAAGGTGGCCGCGAGGATCTGTTGGAGTATACATGACAGTGCATGCAAGAGATTTGACATAAACTACCTGTTGGTTGTTCATTTGGACAGTAAGATTGCATCTATTAACAAGCCATCTTGAAGACCTGACGACTTGTTCGTCTTTCTGCATGCAACTGATCAAGGAGATGAAAGGTATCGAATTCCAGCTTAGTCCGGCAGGCTTTTGAAAAAGTAATTTACATAACTTTCATATTAAACAATGTGTGTTTCTTTCGCCAGGGCACAATTATTTCGTTCCAGAAATTGCTTGACATGATAGACAGTATAGACCGAAAGTTTGCCTCCTATACCCCTTCAAGGATTTATTCAATACATTGTATAATTGAAACTAACCATATCCTTTATAATAAGAACTATTGGGATATTCAACAGTCCTACGAGTTGCACGCGTTGACCTAGACATAAATCAATTTCAGATCAGAAATTGCACGAGCAGTCATAACAGTGGAAAAACTTAATTGGCATAGGAAATCCATAATAAACAATCTGTGTATCTTTCTTGTCCACATTTTTTGTTTGTAGCACCTAGTTATACACGGATACAATTTGCCGTCCTCTCCTCATCATTCATATAAGGACAAGATGGAACATATAGATTGAATTGACTTTCATCGTTAAGAGGAGCGATGTTAACTTCCAGTCCAAACTTGACGTACATGTTCACCTAGGCTTTCTAGTTGGCCGTCCAAAATGCATTTTCCGAACCTCTTGATATAAATTTTGCAACTACACACTACATATTGCAGCACCCGAATATAGTCCAAACAGTGCCAACTTAATTGTCTGTTAACATACAAGTGATTTGCCAACTCTGAGGTTCTGGGTTCGAGACCAGGAAGGCATTATTCAAAGGTATCTTAAGGAGTTGGGCTCAGGATGGCATTTTCTGCCAGTGTTGATGCAAACTCTAATCTACAGACTGCATATTGCATCCTAAATACCAAAAAGACAACAATGCCTGTATGTTGATATTGTTGGAAGAATACAACGAAACCACACGTCTATGTTGATATGCAAGTGATCCGCCTAGGTGCTGGGTTTAAGTCCAAGTGGTAAGTATTGATACATGTATACATCTGTGGAAACTAAATAACAGATACCAAAATTACTAATCTTTTAATGTGCAAGTGATCTTGACACTTAGGGCAATTAACTGGGGGCATGTAATCTTCATGTTTACAAATCAGCTTGCTTTCTATGGTAGGCTATATAGAAACTTAAGCCTTTAATACATGTATATACAGTTTGGCGTTGACTGTAGCATTGGACTGAATGTTTTCAAACTTAATTATGGCATGGCTGTAAGAACCGGAAATAATTGAATAATTCACACTAGAATTGTCCGTGCATGGCAACATACCAGTGCACTAGCTACATGTATATTCTGTATGATTCAGACGATATTATAATGCAAATGCCTCCAGAGGAACCAAAATATTTCTCAAGGAAAATGTACTGAGATATCAAGAACAGTATAGTCACAATTTAAGAAATAGTTCACATGTTATGCAATTATTGACTGATTAATAACCCACATTGTAGCTGTTTGCAGTGTGTGTCTCACTTTACAATTTAACTTTCTATTAAATGAGCCGTGTCATGACAAAACCAACGTAATGGGTTTGCTACCAGCATAGATCCAGACCAGGATCCATGCTGTTCGCTTACAGACCCTATAACAAGTAGAGAAACTGATAGCGAACAGCATGGATCCTGATCAGACTGCGCGGATGCGCAGGCTGGTCTGGATCCATGCTGGTCGCAAACCCATTATGTTGGTTTTGTCGTGACACGGCTCATTAATAAGTTTTCAAATTTTTCATAAAAAAGCATCAATCTCATATATGTATAACAAGTTCAACCATTTCAATACATGGACTTGATTGATCAATTAAATACAATTGTTTCAAGAGTATTCATCATGAGGATAATACAGTATGATGCAGGGACAAACAATTAGTGGTCTTTAACCTTTTCACATCTGTTTTACTTTACAACACAAGTTTCTCAAGACACCATTGCGCGAAAAAAAAACTTTCGATAAAAGCAAATATTTGACTTCTACCAGTGAGTGACAATCATATATTTAATTGAAAATGAATTAATGCTTTACTATTATATGTAGGTTTATAACTGATTTACGTGACTTGTGCCTCATGTGCCTTATTTTTTTGATAAGATGTTTGTTTACGAACACATGTTCAGGAACTTAGTGGGTGGAGTACTGTACATTATACAAAATTATAATACAGACAGTACAATATGGTTATCACTTTGATGATTTACATTAACACAGGCACATTCCTGTTTAGAACATACTATATATAGATCTGTGATCTCCTCCATAAAAATTAATTTAGTTCTAAAGTAAAGAAAGCCAGAGTATAAATTGCTAAACAAGGAAGAAGAATTATTTAATCTTCGCTAGGTTTTCATCATATAATTTTTTTCTTACATATCTCCATTTTTGTCAAGCTCCATGCGAGGAAGTAGACAGTGGGCTAATCAAGACATTAAGCTATAGTAAATTGTAAACAACCTGTTAACAAATCTATTATATCACCCAGTTACTGAATTAGTTTCTGATGAACAAAGAGGTATACTGGCATGCGAGCAGTTCCCGTACAGAAGCAGTACCCGTATTTTTCATTTAAACGCTTGATTTTTACTTGCAATCTTCAAAAATTCATTTCAAATCAAGCAGATGCATAAAAGAGACAAAATCTAAGTGTCAGTTCGGCAGTACGTATAAAAGTCTCATTTTAAATCACTTTCACCTGTGCATTGTCAAAACGTGACCTTGTTTTCTCTGGGGGATTCCGTCCTTGCGCGCATGCGCTAAAATACTTACACGTGAGGCCTGTTAAAGGGTTTTCCACTAATACCACCTGTTTACAGATAAGTAGGCAATGTGGTGAAAACTTGTTTAATTATCAGAATTTTGATCAATATTACTATATTAAATAATTTTATGGCTTTCATGCGTAAAATATCATGCATACAAGCATGCCATTGCATGAGAATGCGTTGGGGTAACGGTACCGGGTAATTGATACCAGCGTTTAGTCTACGCTCTATTTCCTGAATTACATCTATTTATCTCTTAGAAAATGGTCTGTTCAACAATTATAATTGAAAAATAGGTCCGATATAACAAAATTGTATAATTATAATGGGTTAAATTTTATGTACGGGAACTACTTCTCTTCATACAAAATAATGGATAATTTCGGTACCCCATATGAGGCCTCATAACTAAGGGTTATTCTATGTTTAGAACATGATGGAATTTCCATGATTTGTGTAACGAGCTGAATAGTGATGTGTAACATTAAAATTTTGGTGAGTGAGCGTAATAAAAAATAATGTTTAAGTAACTACGATTTTTGTACGGGAACTGCTCGCATGCCAGTACAGTACATAGATTGGTGAATTTGATGATGCACAAGTTTTTTTACTTTAGTTTGTTTTTTGACGTGTATATACAGATACATAATGATTGCGGCGAAACATATCAATCGTCTGTATTTTAACCAGACGATGTAGTCAAAATATAATTATATATTGATGTGCCAAAGCTTGATTCTGAGATATTTTCGTTCTGGGGGAGAATCTCGCTAGAGGCGAGATATTGCCCAGACACGAAAATAGCATAATATCTTGTTGTGCAGTACAATTAGACTAGACATAATGTAACAGCAATAAATCTTGAAATGTTGTCTGTTTTATTAGTTAATTTTGTACAAATATCTTAATTAAAATGCAGAAAATACATCAATGCAAGAATGGTGACACTGCAGAAATAAGGTAGAAGAAATTTAAAACTCCTTATTTTAACAAAAATCGAAGAATATTAAGCCCACATTAATAAGTACTTTTAATACACGGTAATATTTGTTTTGATTATTTACATGTATGTGGATGGGGTGATTTCTACCTGTCAGCAATCCAATCTCTTGATGATAGTGATATATCATATCCCCGTCATGGGGTGGCAGTGTATTTTAATATATTATTTTCCATTATTTAACATGGACTGATTCATTAGATCACTGAAATTTGAAATTCTATCAATACAAAAATAATGTTATGTATAACAAAATATATATCTCTTGTATAATAAAAAATTATGGACTTATGTTTG
Source organism: Ruditapes philippinarum (assembly GCF_026571515.1). Classification (NCBI taxonomy): domain Eukaryota; kingdom Metazoa; phylum Mollusca; class Bivalvia; order Venerida; family Veneridae; genus Ruditapes; species Ruditapes philippinarum. The sequence goes on from NW_026860859.1 coordinate 343,696, forward strand.
ACTTCATTACTTCATTGATAGAATTTAAAACTGGACATGAAACATGATATTTCATTGAATAATTTTCGAGGTAACTGTACTTTTGGAAAAGACCCTGAGGTTTAAGCAAAGAGCATATGATTTGAATTATTACCATGGACTCTTAAGGAGATTGCTGTAAATTATTTTAAGAAAAAAAACTACAGATTTTTTTATGCATTTCAGTTGAAATGAATACGAAGGGATGACAAGATAAACAATCAGCATGGCAAGTAGAAAGCCAGTTAGACAGGCAGCTAAAAGGAAGATTGCCTCAGATGTAGAGAATTCTGATTCAGAGGTGAAAGAAAAGAAGATAAAAAATTGTCCAAAATCTGGATGTCCTACTTTGCCAATATGTTTTGCACGTGTAGCATCAACGTAAGTGTGAATATATCAGTAGTCATCTAATTTACAGTTCAGCTGGTATTTTCAAATAAATGATATATGTATGTACATTGAGTTTATAATAATTTCCTGTAAGGTTGATTCTGTTGGCTTTATATAATATTGACCTTGTTAAATCCACAATTTCATTAAACCTCATTTCTTTAATCACATGGTAGATTTTGATCCAACTTCATTATGTTGAATAAATCATTTAAATGTGTAACTTAATTTTTAAAAATATAACTGGAATTTATGGGTACTTTATTGGGAGACATGAAACTTTCTCACAATTTTTATCATCATGTTAATGTTAATGTTATGCACCTTTGAAATGTGTAGTAAATTCATTGAAGATTAACACAATTATTGCCCCTGATTTTAGCTGATATAACCATTTTAGATTTTATTGCTTGTTACTCCAAAAGTGTAACTGCTATTTTCATGCACTTAAGTACTGTAACAGGGTTTGTGGAATGAGGGGGTACGGGGATACAGTGGAATGAGGGGAATCAGGAATACAGTGGAATGAGAGGAATCAGGGATACAGTGGAATGAGGGGGGATCAGGAATACAGTGGAATGAGAGGAATCAGGAATACAGTGGAATGAGGGGGGATCAGGAATACAGTGGAATGAGAGGAATCAGGAATACAGTGGAATGAGAGGAATCAGGGATACAGTGGAATGAGGGGGGATCAGGAATACAGTGGAATGAGAGGAATCAGGAATACAGTGGAATGAGGAGGAATCGGGATACAGTGGAATGAGGGGGATCAGGGATACAGTGGAATGAGAGGAATCAGGGATACAGTGGAATGAGGGGGGATCAGGAATACAGTGGAATGAGGGGAATCAGGGATACAGTGGAATGAGGGGGGATCAGGAATACAGTGGAATGAGGGGGGATCAGGAATAAAGAGAGAATGAGAGGAATCAGGAATACAGTGGAATGAGAGGAATCAGGGATACAGTGGAATGAGGGGGGATCAGGAATACAGTGGAATGAGAGGAATCAGGAATACAGTGGAATGAGGGGGAATCGGAATACAGTGGAATGAGGGGAATCAGGGATACAGTTGAATGAGGGGGATCAGGAATACAGTGGAATGAGGGAGGATCAGGAATACAGTGGAATGAGGGGGGATCAGGAATACAGTGGAATGAGGGGGATCAGGGATACAGTGGAATGAGGGGAATCAGGGATACAGTGGAATGAGGGGAATCAGGAATACAGTGGAATGAGGGGGGATCAGGAATACAGTGGAATGAGGGGGAATCAGGGATACAGTGGAATGAGGGGAATCAGGGATAAAGTGGAATGAGGGGGAACTGGGATACAGTGGAATGAGGGGGAATCTGTGTCCCATCTGCACATGTCTGGTTTAAAATAAGAAAGCAAGTATACAAAGTTCATAAGAAGTACATGCACACAAAGTTTTGTAAGAAGAACATGTTCACAAATTTTATAAGAAGTAAATGTAAACACAATGTGATTAATTATTGTTATATTTATTTTAACAGATGTTGTGGCAACGGTTACACATCCAGATGGTATCATATTTCTGCTGGAGAACATTTCTGTAACGAGTGCTTCGAACATTTCTATAGAAGGTATACAAGTCCGCAGGGATAATTACTTTGTTTCTTTTCAACTCTTCTCAACTCTTTTGAAGCATGTTATGTTATTGTTACTCATATATACGTATGATTCATTTCCCCATTTGAACATAGACGGACCAAAAGTATGTGTAAATATGCAATAAAATTACTGTTGACGATCTATATTTAGATGCCTAAGTGATATAATGATGTGCATCCCTGCGAAAAACAGTGATTTTATCGAGAGATAAAATCGATGCTTGGGATATATTATTTCTTAATTAACAAGTTGAAAAGCCTTGAAGGTATTTCAAAATTGTGCATGATAAAGTCACTAGTCCACCCATTTATTTTTTATAAAAAATTCTGTAAACAAGATAGGCTTACTGACCCATTTCTTCATGAAAATAATAGTTTCAGAAAAACTAGTACACATGTAATCCTGAATCATAATTGAGATGACCCTCTCATTGGTGTCCAAGTTTGTCAACCTCTTTGTAAATCAAATCAAATAAATATCATAAGATATTCCTAAAATTAATTCTTGCAAAGATATGACCACTTTTTCAACTTAGAATTTCTGTGTTCAACATTTATCAAAAAACTCAAAAACTATCTAATATATTTACTCTAAACTTGGAACACTTGTTGTTTTCTATATATAACGGTTCTTATTGTTTTCTCAACATAAATGAGAGAGTATAGCAGATTTTGTTTACATTCCAGTCATAATGCTGGTTATGATAAATACACTGCATGGAAGAGGATCTGGTCACAGTATGGAGCAACAGATAACAGTGTCAAGTATTACATGGCAGATCAGCTTTTACCATACTGGATACAGTGTAATCTGTGCGAGAAATGGCGAAGTGTCTTCCGTGAAACTGAAATCACGCCAAGATATTTGAAGAACTATGTGTGTACAAGAGTTTTGAAGGTAATACTTACAGTATATAAAGAATTGGTGTTTATAAAATGAATGTTAATAGAAGTTACAAGCCCATTAGCAACACAAAAAATAAAACAATATTTTTATATTTTAAAAGCTTTTTCCTTTTAAGTTCCCAAAAAGATACTCATTGGCCCTATAGCTGAGCATCTTTTGCTTCTTTCGGATTTTTGCACTCAGTTTAGAAATAGTGATGAAGTATATTGTAACTAGTAATACCAGTTTTCCATTTCGCTTCCCTATTGACAATTTATGTCGCATTAAGCTCTTATTTATGCAGGTAACTAGCATATAATATGTCTCTTAATCTATAATTACAACATGCACATGCTTGCCCTTTCTACAGAACAAAACAAAACAAAAAATATATTTCCGAGACATAATGTCCCTTTAATATTTTAATAGTAATGACCTTGAATCACTTGTCTTAAATCACTGTAGGATTTAAAGCTCAACAGAGATCTTGGTTTCTTTAATTAATGTGATAAAGTTATCAGGCTAAACTATGGAAGTTGTGTGTCTGAAGTTATACACGTAGATGTGTCCATTCTGTACCACTGCCCTAATGAACAGTGTTTTTGTACCACTGCCCTAATGAACAGTGTTTTGTGTGATTTTAACCCAAATGGGGGAAAAACGTATTATTGGAAGTTATACATATGAAATATACTTAAATATTAGTTTTCTCCTAACCTTTGGAACCATGATTGTAAATATTTGTTTTTCAGAACCAGTCTCAAGATGAGGCATGTGACAGTCCAGAGGATTATGTAAGTATAGAGCACCAGTTATATGCTTGACTTGACCAATAAAATTGTCTGCATTGTCAGACTGGTCTTCAGATATTTTTTTTATAAAATTTCTAGTTATATGAATTAATAATTGATGTTTAAGATATATTAAATGTTTGTCTGAACATTCTTGAAATGTAAGTTTGACATGGTATACTATGCATGGGTAAAATATTTCTAGACTTGTCCTAACTTTCAAGGTTCTAATTAGGCTTGAGTGTTTAATTTTTTCTCATCACAACAAAAAGACAAAATAAGGGAGATCACTAATGCTATTTTTCAGCAAAGATTATTTCTGCTGTTCATTTTCATATGTTCGCTGTTCTATTTTACACCCTACTGTCTCTGAGGTATGAAACAAAAGAAATTTACTAATAATAACCTTTATTTTCAAGAATTGTTTTATCATTTTTTCCCCACCCATGTTGGTTTAAATGATGTCCTTATTTGGCAAATCTGCAAGATGTTATTGTAGCAGTAAATGAAAAAATAAAACATGATGAAAACAGGAAACATCAATAAAAATGCTTTATTATTGTTTATTGAAATATGAAGACTTTGTTTATCCATCCACTCTTGAAGAACATATACCGAGATACAGAAACATGTCACTATAGATGTTAAAAGATGTTAAAGTAATGTATGGATTTGTATTTTATTTTAGCGGATAGAGATGGCTAAGGAGGCTTATGTCTGGCCGTTTCATCTGATCATCCCAATGTTTGTAAAGAACGCAGTCTATGCTCCGTATACACGAGATTTCTTTCAAGATTCTGTTGGTATCAGCCCCTCTGACACATCTGTGCATAAATATGATGAAGGAATTATGGGTAAATAATTACTGTACTTAATACTGATGTGCTAGATTTGATCTGCATGAATGTGTCCTCCAATTAGTAAATGATTCTTATTTAATTGAAGTCTGTTTGTGTGTTATTGAAGGATTGCCATCTATATTTATGCCTGACCTTGGTTTGCATTGGTCACATGGCTAGATTCAATTTGCCTCTGGTGAAGCAACTGAGGGTAAAGCAACTTAACAGAGCTACCATAAGGTTAAAAGTTCCATTCAAGTGCCACTTTGTGTCTGTATTGTTACATTTCAGCATTAATTATTCTGTAGCAGGGTAATAAGTGTTCTTGTTTGAGCCAGCCTTATGTTGAAGAAACCAGTTACATGTCTTAAACAAATGAAATCTAGATTCTTGTATTTGTATCTATTTCAATATATTTAATATTTTCCTATCAATAACTGCAGTTTATAGACCTATATCAATATATATAACAAATATATTTCATTATGTTTTCAGAGGTACGTCAATATTTACAACCATTCCAGTTTGTTGAAGACAATATGGCAATGGCTTTACCTCCCGATCAACTGTCAGAAGATGAGCTGCTGTATTTCCCAGAGTTTAAAGGGATCTTCCTGAAATTCTACCTCATTATCCGTAACACAATACTGGTGTTATGGAACCTAAATATCAAAGTAATTTTCACTCTGATTTGAATTTGACTTTATCACTCTGTTTTGAATTTGACTTTATAGAATAGTCAGGGGCTGTTTTGGCACTGTAACATTGTTGTAGTAACACTTGTCACTTCGTATCTCTTTTATCTGCTAAAGGTTTTCTCTAAAACACGTGTCACCATAATCATAAATGCCATAATTTTCAGGTTACTTTACAGGACATTTTAAAAGGGGGGTGGGGGGGGACCTTTTTTACGTGCCAGTAGTCCTGTTGCATATTTGCTGTTTACTAAAATTAGTTTGAAATGTAGAGAAAATAGCTTAATTTATTATCTAAATATAAAGGAATTTTCTTTGGGTTATTCACAAGCTAATATACAGAAATTAAGAATGATAATATTTAAATACAGTTGACTCTCGGTAACTCGAAATCCAAGGGACTGGGCATTTAACTTCGAGAGAAACGGAATTCGAGTAACGTGGAACTACCACCATTACATGTTTATACATGTGTCTGATCGAATGTGCAAAGGAGTAGGTTTGTTATTGTTGTTAGCGGCAATGCTGCAATATTCAACCATTGAAGTGACGGTAAATCACTTACAACTGCAAATTATTTAAAATGAACAAAAATATATCATTCAAAATTTAATACATGTATATTAATAGTGAAACAGAAACACACAATTACATTTGATTTAATTCATCATCGGACGAAAACGAAATTAGCAACTATCCTGAACCGGAAGTACAAACATGACAGATAATTAATTTAACAAATGTCCTTTACGTTGATAACACACATCAATACCTAGGCTGTTATTTGACTAACACCCGTCAGACTGGCATATGTCAACTTTCTTTAAGAAATGTAATTAAATTTTAATTTAGTTATCTAACTGAAACTTAAAACCAATTAAGTCCTGAAACGGATTAAAGCCACTTTTACGACGTGTTAATAATACATGATGACCGGCAATTAAAAATTACTATGAAACGTGTAAATCATGAGTGACAACATCTCACCTTGATGTTGCCGACCTTTGATCAGACGGTTGTTTTCACACTTCGACTTATTGAGATGTAAATATGTTGGACTTTAATTCAGAGGGACCAAATTTTTCTTTTCGACTAAACAGGAGTCTCGGCAAGTCAAAATTTGACCTAAGCGGAGTTAAAATACAAAGATAAAGAAGAAAATTTGACGGGACTTTAGAAATTTTTCGACTAAGGCGGAATTTTGAGTAAAGCGATTTTGACTTATTGAGAGTCAACTGTACATGTACTGAAACTTTAAACAAGATATTGGTGTACCATTATGATTTTTTTTTCTGAATGTACATGGTAGTTATATGAAAATTGATAAATTTTAATTTTATTTCCATATTTTAGAATTGGGTTACCCGAGAACGTTGTATGAACTATGTGATAATGCGAGGCTTGTCGAGGGTATGGATCACAATACACGTTGATCGTATACTGTTTTACCTCACTCTCAAAGGTTACATCAACCATGGTGTTGCTTTACCTGCCAAGGAAATTCAGTTTATTGAACCACCAGATGAAAATTTCCAAAAGGTATTTATAAAGGTTATTTTACAGGCCTCAGTTGAATTTACAGGTACATACAGTTGACTCTCGGTAACTCGAAATCCAAGGGACTGGGCATTTTACTTCGAGAGAAACGGAATTCGAGTTACGTGGAACTGCCGCCATTACGTTGACATTCGTACATGTATATACATGTGCCTGATTAAATGTGCAAAGAATTAGGTTTGTTATTGTTGTTAGCGGCAATGCTGCAATATTTAACCGTTGAAATGACGGTAATTCACTTACAACTACAAATTATAAATGAACAAAAGTATATCATTCAAAATTTAATACATGTATATTAATAGTGAAACATAAACACACAATTATATTTGATTTAATTGATCATCGGACGAAAACGAAAGTAGCAACTATCGTGAACCGGAAGTACATATAAGTGTATGCAATATGACGGAACATAAATTATACAAATGTCATTTATGCTGATAACACACATCAATACCTAGGCTGTTATTTGACTAACACCCGTCAGACTGGCACGAGTCAACTTTTCAAAGAAATGTTATTAAATTTTAATTTAGTTATCTAACTGATAAAACCAATTAAGTCCTGAAACGGATTGAAGCCACTATTACGACGTGTTGATAATACATGATGACCGGCAATTAAAGATTACTATGAAACGTGTAAATCTTGAGTGACAACATCTCACCTTGATGTCGCCGACCTTTGATCAGTCGGCTGTTTTCACTTTTCGACTAATTGAGATGAAAATATGTTGGACTTTAATTGACGGGACCAAATTTTCTTTTCGACTAAACAGGAGTCTCGGTAAGTCAAAATTTGACCTAAGCGGAGTTAAAATACAAAGATAAAGAAGGAAATTTGACGGGACTTTAGAAATTCTTCGACTTACGCGGAATTTTGAGTAAAGCGATTTTGACTTATTGAGAGTCAACTGTACTTTTAATCTACCTCTGTTTCATTCAAATTTTTATTTATTTAAACATTTAAAGGTATGGCCCGTTTTTCACTTTGGGACTTATATTGCTTGGCATTAGACGTATTCAATGGATTCTACATAATTTATATAGACTTATTCAACACTTTAAGTTTAAACAGTTACAATTATAATTTTATAAGGTAAGGTGTACCTTTAGTAAAGTATTTTACTGTAAGACTTCTGAACTAGTAGTGCTGATTGAGTAGGAAGTGTTTGGAAGTTGTCAAGTTGTGTAACTCGGCCAGCATCATTAACTCACTATGGGATACGCTAGCTTGCTGGAACTTGCATTTGTTTTAAAGGTACATTTTATTCTGCAACAATTCCTGTGATTTGATACATCATTAACTCACTCAGTATGAGGTTCGCTAGCTTACTGGATATTTGATTCTTGGGCAAGGCACATGTAGTTCAACAACAATTCCTGTGATTTATGTTATGTTTATAATTGTAGCATCCTGTGATAATTATTGGAGCTGGTCTGTCAGGGCTCAGTGCTGCTAGACAACTTACCAACTTTAGTGTTCAGGTAATATATTCACTACTATCCTAGTTGACCACCTCTGTTTATTATTGCTATTTATGTATATATATATTTATGTTTTGCAGTCTCATTAATTTTCAAATTTTGTTATGTTTTATTAGTAGATATGAGCATCACCAATTCTTCTAAGCTTGAGATATTTTTAGCCAACCATCTGTTAAAAAGACTTTGCGATCATATTGCGATGTTCCAGCTTTACTGGTGGAGGAAGACCTCCAGTGCCCTTCCGTGCATTATTTCAGGCACAAACAGGCACCCGAGTAGAAACACCGACATTCTGTAAGCTAGCTGGATACCTTCCTCACATGAAAGAATCCAAATTCCCTGTCTGACTGAAATCATGAACATAATATGTCTAGTTTGGTTTGTAAACATGTTTTTTATTGTTTTATATATATTTTATTGTTACAGGTGACAGTGTTAGAGGCTGGAGATCATATAGGTGGCCGTGCCGTGGATGGTGGGAGCTCAAAGTTTAACACACAGTCTCACATGGTGGTTGGCTGTTATAATAACCCTATTGTTATACTCTGTAAACAGGTATGGTCCATTGTTATACTATGTAAACAGGTATAGCCCATTGTCATACAAAATTTTTTTTTGCTAAGACCAGTAATAGATAATGAGCTTTATAAGTATATATTTTTACCCAACTTTATTACAGATTTGCATCTTTGAATTCTAGATTGATCAACCTTTAAGTTTGTTGTGCTCCCACTATAGGGGGTGCAGTAAGATATTCCCTTGTCCGTCTATATGTTGGTGAGTGCATTTGTGCTAACTCATGTTGTCGCAAGGGCATGAGCTAGAGTCAACAAAATTTACAGGAATGTTGATCAGCATGTGAAGTTAAGCACCTGGGGTTCAGCTTGTGGATTAATTCAGTTTTGTTGGAGTTATTGCCCTTAGTAAAAATTTTTAATTTTCTATTTGTGGCATGCATAGCTCTGATTTTATTTGACTTAGAGTCATGAAACTTCACTGAAATGTTAGTCAGTATGTGTAGTTGTGCACCTGGGGGTTTGCTTATGGATTAAGTCAGTATTTGTAGAGTTATTGTCCTTGAATTTGTAAATATTTTCAATTTTCAACTTGTGTCGCACATAGCTCTAAAAGAGTTTTCCCTAGAGTCATTACTCATACAACTTTACAGAAATGTTGTTCAGCATGTGTTGTTGTGCACTAGGGTTTTGTTTATGGCATCCTGAAAGTTTACATGAATGTTGGTCAGCATGTGTAGAACTTTTTGCATCTTAGGGTTTGCTTGTGGATTTATTCAGTATTTGTATTTTTGCCTTTGACTTAGTAAAAAATTTGTAATTTTCAACTTGCTTCACACATAGCCCAAAAAATAGCCCAAAAATGTTTGACCTAAGAGTCACTAGATTGACAAAACAGTGGAGTGTGTTGGCATCTCTGTCCTATGAACACATTTCTAGTCAGTTCTAAAATACGTAGGACCTAGAATTATTGTGTTTTGTTTTTTTAAGTAACAAAGTGTCTTACTTCAGCTGTAATTTTACACTTTCATAATCTGAACAAACTACAAGATAAGCTAATACATGTAATAATAATTTTGTAGTATTTCAGGAGTGCAGTAAGATGAATATTTTTTTTGCAGGCAGATGTAAAAGTAAAAGAGCTTGGAGATAGTTGTGTTTTATTATCAGATGGAGGTGAAATAGTTGATGATAAAATTGACAAACGGATGCAGTTTCATTTTGAAGCTATGTTAGATATCAACAAACAGCTGAGGAAAGAACAAGACAAAGATATCAGTCTCCTAGGTAACTGTATAAGTTTTCATCCTTCAGTCTTCTCAAATTATTACTGAAGTGCAATGAAAACACAAGTGACATCTCCATATCAGGGTCATTTCCTTGTCAGTCTTTTTTACTACCCCCTTTTAGTCAGCCGGCATAGCTAAATATGTTAGAGCACGAGACTTGTTATCTTGACATTGCAGGTTAAATTCCTGGGCTGTCCAACTAAAATTACTAATCAGTGTTTCGCATGAGACTGTAAATTGAGGTATATTGCATGAGTGCTTGAACACTTGGCATGCTAAAGAATCGGGAACAAACTTCTGGATTTGGGGCATCTTTCTGTATCTTTATCTTGCACAATTCTCAAAAATCTAAAATTACTAATTCTCTTCTGCAGGACTTGCCCATATTGGCAACCTGTGGCTAGTATAAATGAACTCAAAATACACTTGCAACCCATCCCCATTTTAACAGAATTGTTTCAGATACTTGAAATGATTAAGGATTATCATTTGGATGGCTTTATATTATAGAAAAACTTTTAAAATAGATAATTATGGATAACATGTTCTGGCACATTAGACATATATACCTTAAATTTTATCTGTACCAAACCAATACATAGGCCATGAGCTTGAAAAGTTTCTTAACTGCAGTCTTCGTTTTACGTATCAACCATTTTTTCATTGTAACTTGTATGTTTTACAGTAGCTCTCTTTTAAATACTAGGATAAAGATCATAATTCATAGCTTAAACATTAAGTCATACCTTTCAAACATTTTGTAAATGCTAATTATATTAACAAATTTGTTCATTATTTTAGATCAGTTTACTGAGCTTCACAATCAATTCAAAGATGAGTCTGGAATCAAATTCACGAAGGTAAACAAAAATAATTTAAAAACAAAGAAATGATGAAACACAGGATTTTTATTCTCCTTACACATACACAATCCCCACCCCACCACCACCACCACAAAAAATGGATTTTCAATTTGAGTATACTTATTGTCTTTTGAATATTATTGTTTAAAGTGCCATATATATCATATACACTTAAGTGCAACAAATCTAATACACACATTAGGGAGTGTTAGAGTTAAGTGCCACTTTAGGCTTATTTCAGGACACCTTTGAATTAGAAATTGGGAGTTTGTATTACAAGTTTTTTACCTATCTGAACAGCAGACATTTTGTTTCTTTTAACATTTTAACTGTTAAACCAAAAGTTAATTAAATATCCATTAGTTGTTTTGATATTTATTAATTGTAAACACACAGTCAACCATACAGAATATGGTTAAACTGTTCAAAATTCTCCAAACACTGTTTAAACTTCTTTTTCAATGTTTTTTTTTTTTCAAAGCTAATATTTAATTTATTTTTATTTCAGTTAGAGGAAAGTTTACTAAGGTTTCATCGCAGTAATTTAGAATATGCATGTGGTAGTAACCTTGGCAACATATCTTCCTTGTTCTGGGATCAGAATGACGAGTACCCACAATTCCATGGACCTCCAGTACTGGTACAAGATGACTTCTCTAAAGTCCTTGATAAGCTGGCAAAAGATATACAAATAGTCAAGAATTCTCCGGTACTTTAATTCTTCTATTTAATATTTGTTGTAAATTTGTTCTCTTAAGATGTTAAAACCAAAAGTAATTAGAAAATCCCTCTGGGAACAATTAATAAATAACTATTTCACAAAGGTTATCAACCTCCAACAGTTCGAGGGGTTAAACCCCTCTTTATGAAGGAGTTTGTTGTTTATTTTGTAAATCACATATTTTATTTTCATATTTCTTTTTTTCTTACACTTTGTTACATACCCTGAAAACAGCAAACTCCTTGATAAAGAGAGGTTTATCCCTTTGAAACGTTGAAGGTTTTTTAAACTTTCTGAAATAGATAGTTACATACAAAAGAAAGAAATTACTAAATTAGCCTTTGCCACCAGTTTAGGGAACCAGGCCAGCCTGTACTTCTGAGTAGTCAGACCAGGCTCTGTAGTGTTGGCCCGGTAATGTTTTAATTTTTATCTTGATATCTCAAAAAACTGATAATAAACAGTTCCAAAAATGGAACATAGATAAATCCATTCAAGATATTAATTTCATATAATTAAGGTATAGAAAGTGCTTTAGGTAAATGCAAGCGACAAGCATTTCCACAGATATATTACCATTGTTAATCAACTCGGTAATGTGTTTAAGATAATAAGAAGGGTAAAAAAAGCATGTGAACTTTGACCTCAAACTATCTGCCTCTTCTATGATTTAGTGAAATGAATGATAAGAATATTTAAATCACTGTTTCTTCACATATATTTTAGGTAACATCAATTGATTACACAGATGAAGCGATTAAGGTCACATGTTCATCTGGGGAAAGTTTCCTGGCATCAAAAGTAAGTCTTTATACTTCAAAACAAGTGAAGGGAATCTTCACTAATATATGAGAGCATAATTGTAGATCACAGAGCAAGGCCCGTAACTCAACATGGATTTTGACAGAATACCCGCCCTTTTTGAATTTTTAAAATTCTACATTATCCAGGCTCTTGTTTTACTATCAGGCATTGAAAATAGTCATGCGCGCTGTCCTACTGACAGCTCTTGTTGTTTTTCTACATACATAACTTAGTAACATGAAGTCACATTTGGTTGATATATGATGGCATATAAATGTGTTTGATTTACTTATCCCTTTCACTGCCATAGGGACGGCATATGCCGTCCCTATTATTTTCGGCGTTTGCCAAATGGACGGCTTTTGCCGTTTCTATGATAATAATAATTATAATAATAATAATAATAATGTAGATAATTATACCATGGACAATAATTATTATATACTAGCAGATTTGGAAACATATATAATTATTATAATACTAATAACAAATAATAATAATTATATTAATTGATAATATAGTAATTTCTTAGAAAACCTTCTGGAAAATAGATGATCAATAAATAAATAACCCTCTGGCAGCGAAAGGGTTAACATTGTGCCTCCGTGGTTGATGGGTTAGAGTCGATGACTTCTAATCCAGTTACCTCTCTGGCGTGGGTTCGATCCCCGGGAGATGCTTTGGTAGTTTAGCACGGAGGAAGGTAGTCTAGTACTGGTGTAGGAAAATTGCTTAGGAAACTACCCGCCTATATGACTGAAATACTGTTGGGAAAAGGCTAAAATGAAACATACAAACAAACTAAACATTGTTGACATTTTGTCAGTTTGTATGGTAAAATCAATATGATATAAAAGCAATTATAGCATAAAATCGGCTATTTTTCCCTCTTTTGCCCATGTTATAACGGGACCAAAACCATGTGTTAACATAGTCACGCGCTCTTGTTATAGCCCGGTTTCACCTATGCGCAATACATACAGGGCCAAGTAAACAAACAAACAAAAAATGACGATTTGGACTGTTTGCCAAAGAGTCATGCGCTCTTGTTTATATATTGAAATTTATTGATTCGAGGGCCTCAGTCGCATATTCAAGTAACTATTCCGGAAAAACGGCGTATAGACATCGGTGCTAATCTTGGTTATCGCCCTTTCTAAGAAACGGACAGTTGTCAATGTAAACAAATACAGTAGAATCTACCTGTCATTAAGTTTAACACTCCGATTAACTTACAAAACTAGATAACACAAAATTAATATGAGAAAATGTTTTTTATTTATGTTAATGTTGATAAATGCTCTTTATATTTCTTTGAGAGAATAATGCTTAGCGCCTGATTTTTTTTATAAACTTGTTTGCTTGAAAAAAAAACCGATTCTGATGTCACTGATCCTTTTTCTACCGTCAATCTGAAATCATTCTAAGAATTTTTGAGGGTCATGTTTTGTCTTGGGTAGAGGGTAGAGTAATGTAACGCTTTTTTTCCTTGAGATAATAAATCTCCAAAGGCCAATCTTTGTTAAATCAATTAAAATTCAAAATTTCGTTCGGTTCCGAGAATTTTCCAAGTTGTTGGCCCTGGAAAAATGAAACGCATACGTAAAACATAGAATTGGATAAATACCGTCCAAGCACAAGAATTTAATGTAATTGTGTTTTGTATAAACTATACATCACGAATCTGTTTGAAAATTTTATGCTATAATAGCGTCAACGCACGTTTATTTCGTGTTATAAAGTCTGCAGAGTCCCTCGGAACTGTTGGAGCCCTCGCCCTACCGGGCTCGGGCACCAACCGTTCCTCGGGACTCTGCAGACGTTATAACACGGAAAAACGTGCGTTAACCCTATATTATATTGAGTTCTCTTATTTAGGTCATAGTGACAGTACCCTTACATGTGTTAAAAGAAAAGAAGATTGAGTTTACACCAGCTTTGCCTGAGGACAAGAACGTTAACTTGGGCTGTGGACATGTAGAGAAAGTAAGAATTGTTACATTGATAATTTTAATCTGACAGATTAATGACATTATTTCATGCTCTCAGTTCTTACATGACTTCAGAACACTTTTGGAAGATACACAAGTACTTTGGTTTGTCAAAAGTTTAAGGAACTTGTATAAAAAGTTAGAAAACTTGGTACTCTGACTTACAAATCAGCTATGTAAGCCATGTTTTATGTCAGTGGACATTGTGTATCTGGCTGAATTTACAATACAGGCTAAATTTGACCAGTCAGAAATTGCAGACACAAATATTGAGCTTAATTATCAGCCTAGCATTTTAAAACCTGAGTTCTAACAAATCCAAAAGTTTGAACCTTGCATCTTCTTATTGTTTAACCTTGTGGCCTTAAGACTAAACATAAACATGTTTGCCAGTTTTTAGGAAACTAAACTTTAATCAACATCCATCAAAGAGCAAGAAGGAAAGATTGTGACAAGAGTTATTGGTGTATTAAAGATTTAGTCAAGATCGTGATTTGTTGCTATAATTACCTGACTTCTTATATTATAGGTGATGTTGGAATTCCCTGACAAATTTTGGAGTAAGACAGTGAAGGAATGTGGAATGTTTGGACAGATATTATCTACCTCAACTGTACCGGGATTGTTTGATGTATTCTATGATATTTCACAGGTTAATATATAAGTTGATGATAATTCTTTAGTGAGAACAGACTCCTGAGTAATCTGTTATTAATTTTTGTTACAGTTACATATTTTTTAAAAGTATCCATTGATAAATTTAAATAATCTAAGTAAATGCATTAAGATACTTGTTGGTGCACTGTGAAACCAAACCAATAAAACCTTTTGCCTCACTCCATATCATTAGATTTCTAATGCAGAGGTCGCTTCTTCAATCCTCAGTTGAGTTAAAATTTCTCTGTGATTATTGATCTTTGACAACAGAGTGTAATGGTCATTTGTCTCACACCGCTGATTTAGAAATGATGTGGGATTTGTAGTTGGTCACTTGCAGAGAATTTGGTAATGACTAGTTTAAAAGTCATTTGGGAGAGCAAGTTACATGGACTGACCATCAAGATATGACAAAAAATGAGGGTAGAACTAGGTAAAAAGTTAAACCTGAGGTTTATAAGAGGGTATGAATTATTAATGTTACTGAGGAGATTTTTGTAAATTAACCATATGTAAGAAAGTATTTGAGGGGAAAAATGGTATCCTTAGTATAAAGTTTTGGTTTTTCTATACAGGATGACCGAGCAATGCTGGCAACATATATATCTGGTGATGCTGTAAACATTCTTAAAGACAAGACAGATGAACAAGCTGTAGAAATGTGTATGCAAACAATAAAAGCAGCATTTTGTAAACAGGTCAGTTGTAATATGCACCTTGAGTTATATTCTATTTTATAGTAGACTTCATTTGATATTAAGCATTTATAAGAGTAATGTTTTAGTAAGTTTCATACTTAATGTCATGGAGGACTTAAAATTTTGTCTAGAATGAGAGGATTGGTGGTGACAGGTGACTGATGCATTACTGTCACTAGTTGGGATTGAAAATCCCACAAATACAACATTGTAGGACGAGAGGAAATTTGCCGTTGCAACAGACTGCTACAATGCCCGACAACGCTCTTTAAAGTGCATGATTTATACATAACCTTTATAAAACACAAGCTTTGTGTCTGGTTTTCCATTGTTAAATGTAAACAAACTGATTATGAGAATTTTAGTGATCTAATGCATTGGTGAAGTTTACCTTGAAAATTATGCACAAAATGCAAGACAAGTGGCATAGCATGCAGGACAAGTAGAAATTTGAAGCTACTGTTTGTAGCAGGAGGAGTGGCTCTGAAATTTCTTTTGATCCCTGCTAGTTACAATGTTAATTATTTGTTTGTATTATAGACTGTACCAGAACCTAGTAATTACCAGGTATCGAGATGGTATAAGAGTGAACATATAGGTATGTCATACTCTTACATACCTACCAATTGTGAACCAGAGGCATTTGATAACCTCGAGAAAGACGTGAACGAGAAAATCTACTTCGCTGGCGAGGTTTGCTTTACTTGATTCATCGTTATTTTATGACAAATATTTCTTCTTGTAATCTTGTATTTACCTTTATTTAACCAGCTGAATTTTTAAAAAATGAACTTGTACAGCTTCCATTTTGAAAACTGTCCATTATCAAGTTTTAGAATATAAAAGTGTAAAAAACTGTGTCTCTGCTGCCATTAATGAACAAAATATTTTGTTTGAATTCTGATGAGGAATAATCCGAAAGCATGTATGAAAGAAATTTGTTTGTATATTGCCTTTTAAGCTAATGTTGCATGAAAAATTATTGCTTAATGGTTAAAAATGTTCAGTTCTTTAAAAGCAACATGAAACTTTGTTCTGGAACTTTCTATTCTGTTGCAGAATACAGTATTCATGTGTTTTAATTAACAGAAACATTCTTTCGGGATATTATGAAAATATTTCATTAGATACAGCTTTATACCCTTTAAGATGAAAATTTTAAGTCCAGCAACCAACAGTACAGAGCCGGATGAGACTACACAGATGTTTAGTCTGGCCTAGCTCTATACTGGTGGTAAAGGCTGAATATATTAACTAAAAACAGAGTAAGGTTTTAAGTGAGCACAACCGTGCATGATCCTTGAAGTCATCACTTTGTTTACTTAGATATTTTAGATAATTGAGTTTCTTATATAAACTTTTTGTTTATACAGAATTGATTTTAGTTTGATTGTGTAGAAGCTTAAAGCTCAAGTTATAGACACACTTTCAAATATGTTCCTGGAACTAACCAGTACTGAGCAATGAGTGTAAAGTTTCTTGCTCAAAGAAACAACAGCTGGCCTCTTGACAGGGTTTGAACCCATGCGACTAGCGATCATTAGATTACTTGTCCGAGGTGTTAACCACATGGCCATACTGTCACAAAGATATAAAATTTAAAGGGCTAATCCTCTAGTCTAGGTTGTAATGATTTATTTGGAGCTTTTTAGCAAATGCATGCTGAAAAAAGAAATGCTAAATTGAAATGTCTCTCTGGAGGATGACTTGTTTCCAACATCTTTTCTTGTACAGAATGGACTGGTGGTTGTATGCCACTAAGTCAGACTTATCATAATTTAACTGTTAACAAAAAGTTGTAACTGTAAAGATTATACAAGAATCTGTTTAGAAATGATAGAAAAATATAAAAATTGTTTGTCTTTCTCTGTATTAAAGGGAAATATATGTTTTTATTGGTTTGTTTATATTTAACAGGCTACCCACAAGCAGTACCATCAGACTTTAGCAGGTGCTTATATAAGTGGACTTCGTGAGGCCGAGAAAATCTATAGATCTTTAGCCAACATCACATGACATGTCACATGATCTATATCACATGACATCTGTACCCTGACACATGTCACATGGTTCAGAAACAAAAATGTTGCTGAAAAGTTGAGGGGAGAAGACAGTATTCAGTTGTTTGGCAAGGGCAGACATTTTTACAGCTTAGATTGTAAAGTCACAGAATTTATTGTATAGAGATCGCTATCATACCATCTTTATATGCTTCTCTTGCTTTATTGCCACAGTTTTGAACTATGTATAGAGTTGGATACCTCAGTAAGTTGGTTTTAGGTGTGTACAGATATTGGTGGCAGAATTCACAGGCTTAAAATATAGTTTATTTTTACCAGTATCACTGGTCTGTAATGTGTACAGTGTTAATACAAACATTATAGGCCTGAGATGTGTATAATTATTGTATCAAACATTGCAGGTTTGAAATTTGTACAACATAGCTACAACTTAGCTACAAAAATCACACACCTGAAATATGTACAGTGTAGTAATAATACCATACATTTGACACATAGCTGTTTGGTTGATATGTTAGCGTTTTAGTTTGAAACATAGATGGTGTTGGCATATAGTGATGTTTTGTAAACAAGTGAATTTTTTTCACAATGCTGAAACATGTACAGTGTAAATATCAGTATAAAGATATGAAACATATTTGTAGCTTAGTTGCAAAAATCCTAAGATTGAAATATATAAATTGTTAGAAATTAAAAGAGCTGTGTTAAGTGTACCATTGGTTTGACGTCCTGTACATGACTGTTTGCTACTTTCACTGTTGGGAAATGTGTACATGTTTCCTATTTACATGATCGTCACAGATATGGAAGGTGTACAGGCTATTGATATAATTAATAGATGTACAGTTTGTACAATTTTGTTACATGGATAACATATAGAGGATATTGAATGAGTGTAAGTTCATTAATGAATTTAAGGAACAAGTTGAATGAAATTATATTATGCCTGGTGATCGAAATATTATTCTATTCAACAAGTTCCAATAAATTCAGTAATGAACCTACACAAATATGATATTCTATTTATACCATACCCTAAATAAAGACTGTAAAAAGTGTAAAAGAATCATTTTGTTACTGATGCACCTATAGGGTAATGCTAACATTTATTGTGTTTTTACACTTTGATGTGTTTAACGCAAATGATGTCGCATCAAAATAATATATGCATGGCCATGTGATATTATTTTTACTGAGTTGCAAAAGCGGCACAGGTATGAAATATAGTTCCTATCCAGTATTGATTAGTTGAATAGTCATATGAAATACTGCAACTTGTACTGCAAGAAACATAATGTTGAAATACTATATGGAAAAAAATTGTTTTAAAGTAAATTTGATGGGGGGGGGGGGGGGGGAAGGGGGGAATTACTTTGCTATGTAATTTGTGAAAATAAGAACAATTTTTTTTATTATTTTGTTAATGATTCTTGATTCTTTCGTTAAAGAGGTCTAAAGTTTTTAACCAGGTTTTCCGAAGGAAAAAACTGGTTATTAGATTGAGGTATGTCGGCGGGCGGGTGGGCGGGCGTTCGGATGGGCGGACGGGCGGGCGGGCGTAAACAATTTTTCTGTGCGCAACTCCTCCTACATTTCTCAACAGATTTTGACCAAACTTTCACAGAAGCTTTGTCATCAAGTGCCCTGGCGCATATTGTCAGGGTTTTGCGATTAGATAATATTTGACCTAATTATGGCCCTTTGTTTTTTTTCATTATATAGAATATATAGTGAACAATTTCTTCTGTGCGCAACTCCTCCTACATTTCTCAACGGATTTTGACCAAACTTCCACAGAAGCTTTGTCATTAAGTGCCCTGACACATATTGTCAGGGTTTTGCAATTTGTATATATTTGACCTAATTATGGCCCTTTGTTGTTTTTCCTTATATAGAATATATAGAGAACAATTTCTACAGTGCGCAACTTCTCCTACATTTCTCAACGGATTTTGACCAAACTTTCACAGAAGCTTTGTCATCAAGTGCCCTGGGGCATATTGTCAGGGTTTTGTGATTGGATAATATTTGACCTTATTATGGCCCTTTGTTTTTTTTCCTTATACAGAATTGAACAAATTCTTCTGTGCTGAACTCTTCCTACATTTCTCAACGGATTTTGTTCAAACTTTCACAGAAGCTTTGTCATCAAGTGCCCTAGCACATATTGTCGGGGTTTTGTGATTGGATAATTTTTTACCTAATTATGGCCCTTTGTTTTTTTTCCTTATACAGAATATATATAGTGAACACTTCTTCTGTGCGCAATTCCTCCTACATTATTCATGTTTTACATTGCACATAGTTACATTGTTTGTTGCTTGTATTTGTATTTCAAATACAACATATTTATCTACAATTGTGATAATTGAAAACCTGGTTTCATGGCATTGCCATGTTTCTTGTTTTTTTTTAAACCAAAATGAATTTTGATTTGTCTAGACATAACTTGTTGTGATTGTAATTGAGTGGTTCAAGGATTCTTGACTTACGGTAGTTTATCATAATCAAAGTCTATTATCAGCAAGATAGCATTTAACTATCACCATTTGTTTGATTATAGCTAACGAGAAAGAAACTTATATGAAATTACACTCATGGCATGCCAAATGTCCAAAATTAGTTTAATTTGTATGGCCTCTTACTGCTGTTAGTTGTTGAATTGATGTTAATTGTGATCTTTTTTTTGTTATTCACCAAGTTCTTATTTGTGGTATTTAGAAGTAAACATATTTTTCTTTGCATTTATTATTTTGTTTTTACAAGAATATAGATTTATTTTGACTTGAACACATTTACATTGTGTTACAGGTTTAGTGCTTGTGTTCATACTTTTGTATTAAGAATATTAAAACATATTTTTTCATGGTGTTCATGTGTTTATTGTGTTAATACCATAGTATAGAGAATTTAACACATTTATATTATGTTCAGGTTTTACTGATTGTGTTCATACCTTTGTATAAAAAAATTGAATGTGTTTTTTTCATTTTTGCGTTTTGTTTTTTGTGAGTATTGGTGTATTTAGTAGCTAACACATTTCTTATTATGCTCATTTGTTTTGAAGTGAACACATTTTTCACTATGTGTTCATAACATGTTTGAACACAGTTGCAATCTTTACATGTTTTGTAGCATTTACAAACTTGTATATTGGCAAATCCACTAAATACCATAACTGCCCACTCAATTTAATTTTGCAAGATTTTTGGATTTTGTACCTTTTACATTTATTTCCATTTATTGTATGGCCAATGTTGAATGCATACTTACAGAATTTGAACCACATGTTAGGCAGAATTGCCGTGCTGATACATATACATAAACAGGTTACATTGAGTTTTCAAGAGTTATTTCCCTTTTGAATATTTTTTTCTTCTTGAAACTAGCATTTGGAACATCTTGGATGTTTTTCATGACCTCAGACTTAATATGGATTGAAAGTAGTTCTACCATGTGGTTTTAGATTGATGTAAATACAAACAGAGAGTGTAATCTTTGATAATGTATATATTTGGCATCCAAAGGAAAATAAAGTCTGTTTTGGTAAAATTATAATCGAACATATGCCTGACTCTCATAATCAATTTAAAAGTTGCCGACAAATATAACCAAATTCAAATTAAGGTAGACATTTTGTACTCTTGGTTTCTGCAACCATAATAATTAGTATATAATTATAAATAATGAATTGTTTACTTTTATATCTATAAATTTACTTAATTTTGGTGGACTTTTACTCCATATACATGTATATGAATATATACTGAAACAAAAAAGAAACTTTCTCCAAGTTTGAATGTAGATATGTTAGTACAGTTTTTCAGTCCTTTTGAAACTCGATTTTTACATTGAATAAACATATCAGGCTTTTTTACGGGGATAAGCTGACCGATTTTGCAAACAAAACGAGTTTTACAAGCGACTACATGTATATAAGTGTGTACATTTTAGTGGTACCCTTGAACAACTGGCACATACTTTGCGAAAGTTTCTTTTTTGGTTCAGAATATTTATTCAACAACTCCTAGCATATTAAAGTACTAATTGTTTACATGCTCTTGGCATAGGTTAAATTGAAATACCATATCAGTTCCATGAATTCTAACTATTGTGTTGGAAGAACTTACCTGAAGCTTGATGAAAATGGCTGAGAAGATGTGATAGTGAACCAGCTGACACTTCTCTGTTTACTTACTAAAATAGGGCTGTTTATTTTTTACATGACATGCATAAAATGTTTATTTTTGTTTTGTTGTCATTACTTAATCATTGTCTTGAACTTTACTATATGTTTTGAAGTTTGTTTATATAGTCAAGATAATTGTTAAATTTGTTCTCATAGTTATCTCCCCTTAATGAATTTAAATGTTAAATTTAATGTTAAATTCTCAGTGCTTGACTGTAAGAAAAGAAGCATGACTCTGTAAAAAGGGTACTCAGAGTTATGGAAGCTAAGAATTACAGTTGAACAGGCCTGAACTATTTTATTTTAAGATGTTTCTTAAATTTTGCAGCTAAATGAAATTTTTGAATCATAATCTAAAATTTAGATTTTGAAATAGGAATCAAGGTAATGTAGACACTATCTCAATATGCTTGATACTTGATACAAGGTTAGGTGTTTTAAATCATAAATAATTTATGCACAGAGGGGTTACTTTCATCTAACACCAATAAAACCTTAGAATTTACCTTGTAAACTAAACATTCAATATGATTTAAAATCTGCCCAAGAAAAACAAATGATATTGGACATCAGTGATAAACATATGTATAACTTGCTGATATTATGTTTAAGATTATGTAACTTTTCCCTGAGTTTATATATCTTCACCAAGGTTTAACAAGTTTGTTTTTCAAGGTAGGTGTTATCATTTAAACGAAATTGTTGAAATTGTTTTCAAATAATGAGGTTATCTCTATGTTATATGATGACTTGTATTTGTATACTTACACTTACAGAAACTAGGACTCCACTCACTCCACATTTACATGACCTAAATAACAGATGCCTAGTTGTCAATTCAGCAAATGTCTAAGAGACATATTATAAAGTCAACTAAGACTAATTGTCTCTTTAAAAATAAGAAAGTTTAAATGTCCATTGTAAATTTAGATTGATACAAACAGGTTAAATTATGGCTTGGTGACCATACATTACTGAGCATTTAACTTGAGGCAGTTGGCTGTTTTCTATGTGTTTATACTGTAAGAAGTATTTTGATTGTGTATGTGTGGGGGAGGGGGGAAACATGTTTACCACTGCTGTTTTCATATGTGCATTTTATTATAATTTCTTCTTTTTGTTCAACTTGAATAAATTTTGAAATGCTAGACAAATTATATCTTATAAAGTGATTTTATTCCTAGCATAGGAATAATAAACTTTGTTGTTATGTTCTGTATATAATAATGTTTTGCTATGTTTTTTGTCTCACATTTATACATGAATTATAGTTGTTTATACTTTTGTTTATATCATTGTTATAAACCCAAACACTTAAATGTTTTGGAAGTAGAAATTTTGTTGTTAACTCCTTATTAAACTGACCCCTTTATTAGGCTGACCATACCTTTTGACTTCAGTGTTAAAATGTTAATCAGTTGTATTGTTGTATTTTTTGGTTTTCAGTTGGGGGTGGGGGTTGGAGGGGGGTCACAACTATTGTTGATCTCCATTCTTTACCCAGCCTGCTTTGTTAGGACATTATGCCCATCCAAGTGTTAGTGGTCAGTGAACAGCTAGAAGTCAAAATAACTTGATAATTTGCCATAACTGTGTTCAATTTTATATTTTGCTTTGAATAAGTAATCAATAATACAGGTAACCAATGGAAATTTCTATAAATTTCATTCAGAATTTATTGGTAACGCTTAATTCTCAAAAAGAGTGAGACAGTCTTTTATTTTAATATCATAAACATTTTCCATCATCAGTAATTGGTCATTCACCATCATAATATTCTAAGACAATATTTTGAAATACATGTATTATACTTATTCAAATCAGCATGACAAAAAAAGAGCATTATGTCACTAAACATGACTTTTATGTTCAAATTCTTGATGCTGCATATGTGGGCAATCTGTGCTTGTTACTTGAAATGAGTTTATTTCTCTTTTGACCATTTTGTCAGTGTTAATAAGCATGAATGAAATACTTTGAACAAAACAATATCCTTGTAGTTTGTATTGGTAATTAAATATTTTGTTCGATCAACTTGGTTGTTATTTTTCAACATCTTTAGGTTTTACATTATTGTATAAATACATAATATTTCACACAAAGTTGATGTCTTATAAAGCATGATGTTAAGTTAAGAAATAAGACTTTGTCTATCCCATTTAATCTTCCAATAGCCTTGTTGTTTGGTCCTCAGTCTTGGTGTTTAGTCCTCAGTCTTTTTTTTTGGTCCTCAGTCTTGGTGTTTAGTCCTCAGTCTTGGTGTTTAGTCCTCAGTCTTGGTGTTTAGTCCTCAGTCTTGGTGTTTAGTCCTCAGTCTTGGTGTTTAGTCCTCAGTCTTGGTGTTTAGTCCTCAGTCTTGGTATTTAGTCCCCAGTCTTGGTGTTTAGTCCTCAGTCTTGGTGTTTAGTCCTCAGTCTTTTTGTTTAGTCCTCAGTCTTGGTGTTTAGTCCTCAGTCTTGGTGTTTAGTCCTCAGTCTTGGTGTTTAGTCCTCAGTCTTGGTGTTTAGTCCCCTGTTTAATTGTTTGGTCTTCTGTCTTGGTGTTTAGTCCTCAGTCTTGGTGTTTAGTCCTCAGTCTTTTTGTTTAGTCCTCAGTCTTGGTGTTTAGTCCTCAGTCTTGGTGTTTAGTCCTCAGTCTTGGTGTTTAGTCCTCAGTCTTGGTATTTAGTCCCCGGTCTTGGTGTTTAGTCCTCAGTCTTGGTGTTTAGTCCCCTGTTTAATTGTTTGGTCTTCTGTCTTGTGGTTGGATGGACTTTGTTACACTTGCCCTTCACTGCTGTGGGTTCGAATCCCGACAGGAACTTTGGATTCTTTCATGTGAGGAAGCTATACAGCTAGCTTACGGAATATTGGTGGTTCTACTCAAGCGCCCGTTCCTGCCTAAAATAATGCACTAAATGTTGTCCTCCACCATTAAAGCTGGCATGTTGTCATATAACCTATACTGTGTTGGTGTGATGTAAGACCCTATCAAACAAACAATGTGGTTTGGTCCTCGGTGTAATGATTTGGCCCACAGTCTTATTGATTGGCCCTCAGAATGGCAAGCTTGCTATTGCATCACTGCTTTTTTGGTGAAGAAATTAGCAAAAATGTGCAGTTTAGGTAAAAGAGGGTCCATCACTGAATGAGAATGCTGTATGTTTGATATCGTCTTTAGTAGGTTTAGTTTTTAGGCCCCTACAAGTTCATCAGAGGTGAATACAAGTTTATCATTGTAATCAATATTACACAAACACCTAGGTCACGCTTATAGTAATGTGTCGGTCAGGTTGACCATAAAGCAAGTTCTGATTTAAGGACATTATTATCAAACAAGTTTAAAAAGGACAAATAATGAAAGACAAATTTGGTTAATTTCTATATATATCTCAGATAAATTTCAGGACACCTTGAAATGTTTATTTAGTTTTGTTTATGTAAATGCAGTCAAGAGTTCAGTGACCTACTTCCTTATTATGACAATACATTTTATCAGTGTTGAAGGTCCCCTACTTTTTACTATTAAAGTGGTTAACTGTTAACTGAAAATCAACTTGTTTGTAAACACATTATTTTTAGATAAAAACATTTGTCTAGTAACCATTAAATTCACAAAATCCTCCCCCCCCCCCCCCAAAAAAAAAAAAAATCTTAAATTTCGAATGTTCATAGGCCCTTCAATAATGTAATAATATGAATATGCTGTTAAACCCAACAAAAGAAGTATGCAAAACTATTACTAAGTATTAACTCTTGTTGTGCCTTGTAAAGTGTAAATCTTGCTGGGTTATAACAGTTTCAACACAATAATATTTATTTTCACTTAAAGGAGAAAGATTGAAGCTTAATAATACCACTTTCAAATTGACTTCCTGGAACCTTCGCACACTTTAATGGGGAAATATGATTATGTCCCAGTAGAGCTGAAACAAGTGGTCCCTGGGTTGAAGGTTTTCATGGTACCACTACACCATTTCCCTTCCACAGTTGATCTACCACTATTCTAGGAATGGGCCATTTATATATATACTGGACCGGCAATCCAGAGACCGTGGTTCGAGTCCGGCTGTGGCGTGCATATTTTTGTGAGATTTTTCTGTAAATATATATATGAGAAAGTAGCTTTAATAAAAGGAAGAATATGTTAAAAATGATTCACACCGACAAACAGCTATCTATTGACCGAATTATTTCCCTACTTGATAAAGTTACACAGCCACTGTGAACTTTACTAAATATTCTCCAGGTTATATCTTATATACCAGTATTGATAAAGTCGTTCTCTTGTAAACTTGCTTAGCTTTTTGTAATGGCATCATGCCTGTTTAACCATGATTCAGTTGTAAACCACAAGTTAATTAATCTTAAAGCTACATTAATTCTATATAAGTACGAAAAGGTAAACAAATTCATTATAGAAGCAAACAATAATACATATACATACGGTAAAGTAAACTAGGTTATGTTTTTGTATTTGTTTTCAAAAGATTTCTTTTTTCAGTCAGAAACTATTATATAAAGTCTTAATTAACCTAAGATAGTGATGCAAGATCATTTTACTAGTACTGAAGCTTACACAGAATTACCTATGTGTATTTAATTATCTAAATACTAGTAGTATATTTTTTTCAATACAATTGTTATACAAAAGAATATTAGTGAAATATGACATGTGACATAGATGGCTCTAAATTAAACATGATCTCTTTCTAAATGGTTCATTAATCTATGTAACCTTGACAAGATGTGGTCTTTGAAAACAGGTTTTTCCGTGTCTTTTAAGACAAATAAGACGGAAAAAGTCGATGACTCAGAGTTGGAACAGCTGTTGATATGATGACAGTTTTAGCTGATGACTAAATCTAGTTAAGATGATTGATTGATATTGAAGGAATTTACTTACATTTAAAAGCTAAATATTCATCATAGCTCCAGCAGATGAGGTGGTTTTGACCTTCAGTGTGCTACAATCGAGATAAGCAAAAAAACATCTTTCCTGATTCGGCGCCATATATGGGTGCGCCGTAAACCAACCGAACAATCATCAAGAAGTGCTCCAAGCCCCTTCTTGGGATGTCTTGAAGTCTTATATTGTCTGACAAAGAAATTTTTTTTGCTCTGCCTCCAAATTAAAAACACAAACATGCGAGCTGATAGCAACAAATAAAACAGAATAAATACATTTACAAAATATGTACGTTCTCAGAAACATCTCAGCTCAGCTTTCAGGACAATTAGTATGTTAATTATGTCTTTAAGTTTTGCCAATGCAAATATTCAAATACTGACCAAAGTTCATTCAAAAGAACTTGTTTTTGGCTATATTTGGCTTGCCAACGAAGTAATCAAATAATGTCAAATAACAGATATACAAATCTACGGTGGCACAAAGGTGACATGTGTGTGTTTTTATTTATCTCGTGCACACGAGATACTATGTCATGGCCACGAGTTACTAAGTCGTGGCCACGAGATAGTTGAGTCATGGCCACGAGTAACTAAGTCGTGGCCACGAGTAACTAAGTCGTGGCTACGAGATAAATAACCAATCAGATAACACCATTTATATGAATTTCCCTAATCAACTAATTAAAAGGCCGTAGTACGTACAAACTGACCAATTCGATCACAAAATTGTCCCAACAAAGGGCTATAGTCATTTAATTCAAACTAACCTGCATTATAGCTGCATATTGTGTACGAAATTACTACATTGAATCTTCATATGTAATTTTAATCCAAGTTACACACGTCTTTTATTGTTAAATCTAAATACATTTTCTATATAATATGTATGATATAATATTGATTTGAAAGAGAATAAAGTTGTTGTCATTTTGAATGTACTTTGGGCCGGAGATACATATTAAATGCAATAAAACGTTCGTTGTATAGAATGTTACTGTAAGTTCTTTAATTATGACTGCTTAAGCCTCTATCACATCAGCCACACGAATTATGTGCGTACGATTTGTATAGAAAATCAGTGCCGTAGGAAGGTCGCAGGCAATTTCGCAGTCCATCTAGACAGATTTGTCTATCTGTTATTTTACATAATTTGATTACGGTCCGCAGTGGCCTCAAGATACTCGTGCGGAAAACCTGCGGTCCTTGCAAGACAAACGCAAAACATTTTACACGAGAACCAATAGAAATTGTGAGTCTGCCGTACAATTGTATTGACAGTCATCTGTCAAAAAATCGCAGAAATAATGTGCGTGTTGAGTAATCAGTCTGCGGCATTGCAGCAACCTTGCGACCTTAAAGAATTTGTAACACTACTTTGCGGCTGTATACCTACTAAACACAGCAATTTTTGTCAAAATTCGTTTGTGCCGCAACAGCGGTTTCGTGAAATCTTATATATCTTTTTGAAACTGTAAAATATATGATAGACCCATCCAAATTTGTACCAGATATTTTTCATACATCCACATTAAAAAATTTAAATGTACTGTTTATTTTTGAAAACTGGACAATAATAATAATTTTATACATATTGGGCCTACTCCATTCTGTTCTTTATAACTTTCTCATGTTTCTATGGACCACAGACAGATTCTATTTTTCTACTGTTATTATAAAAGAAAATATTTACAACATGAAAAATTCAGTCAGCGTGTCAAGTTTATGAACTTTAAACCTTTAATAAAAGTTAAGTAGACTAGACGATTAACGGAATGACGACCGAGTTTTATAATCATATTGTGAACTACTTTGTTTACATGGAGACACACCTCCGCTGATTCGAAATGTGATTGGCTGATTGTGTGCCACACACAACACACACATTTAACAAAAGTCAAGGACGAAAATATCACATGGTAATCAACGTGAATTAGATGTAATGAGAGTTGCGCCGGTTGTATTTTGTTCAGATTACGGTGACCTCACAAGTCGGTTCACGACCCAAACTTGTACAACAAGCAATTAGTAATCCCTATTTGCAGGATACTTGCCTAAAGTTGTTTTAATGTAGCGTGAAATGTTTGACCCAGTTTAAGATTATTTTCACTTCTGTTAGTGGAAAAAATTGCAAATAAATGTTCACGGTGTCTCTATATAATCAAATTCATACAGAGATTTTATCGAGATCTATGTCGCTTCATAAGTAATTATTCGCGAACATTTTAAAATATTAAAGACTTTTTCAAAAAATATTTTTGGCCACGTACGTCTGCGTGTGTGAAAAACTCAATTATGACATTAACACTAAAGTTTACTCAAATAGACTTGCCGTATATTCTGATCAATCAATACAAATCGCCTGACTGTAGTCTCAATATAAATTATGCAAATTTCTAGTCGACCGGGAAATGAACCAATCAAATTGTTGAAATATAGCTCATTCTGTATTTGACCTTTTGACGTCACGAGATCAACTGACTGGGGTCAGGAAAGTTGTATGGCGTTTACAAAGGGTAAAGGAATACACATTCATTGATACACATGTAGTGCATAGGAATAGATAGAAAATACAGGAGGAGAAATAAAGGTAATGTATCTTTTAGTTCATCTTTTCTTTCAGAACGTGTAAAATTTGTCACATTGTTAAGAGTTTCATATTTGAATACACGGGATATTTTCATCTTTTTCACTAATTTCAGATTTGATTAGGAAATGCATAATTTTTAATAGAGTAGAACTTTATGCTTTACCAGTGTATGTTCTCTAACTTCATATATTTTAGTTATAATTATGAGTAGGTCTACTGGAAACCTAGTACAGTATGTTTTAATGCAGAAATAAATTTATTTGGAGATACTACATATCTTTAGTGTAGTAAAAGTCGGATGGACATTTTTTGGGACATAATCTTAATTTCATAGGTTATGGCAATTATTTTGGTCTAAATTGCTCGTACCTGCAGCCGCCCCTATCCCTTCTCCCCAGGGAATAGATAAGACAATGCAGGAAAGTGTGGAATAAGAGGGAAAGTGATGCCTAGATTTTTACCTTCAGCCTGTCCACATAAATGCTAGATCAATGCACAAGCGCCAAAATAGTAGGGGAAATGTCAAGTGGCTAAACTTTAGAATCTGTCCACAGCTATTTTTAACATTCTGAAATGAATACTATTTCTTCAATATTTCTGTTTCTCTACCAAATCACTCAGATTTCTTCTATGGTTAGGGTTAGTACTTTGGGTAAAGGTTAGGGTAACCGGTTAGAGGGTTATGGGCTAGGTTAGGATTTTAAAACCTAGATTTTTCTGTTGACAGATTCTAAAAGTGCTCCATACAAAGCTATAAGTCATGGAAATTAAGTGGGAGAATAGGCATCCATAGCTGAGTGGTCAAGGCTGCTGACCCTTATCTATCTCTCACCACTTAAGGTTTAAATCCTTTCCAGTTGGCTAACAGATCTCTTGTAAAGCTTAAGTTGACCTTTTACAGTGTCATTTGGTGTTTCTTAAAATTCAACCAAATAACTATATCATCTGTCTAAAGTAGGTTGGGGCCTCAACACTTACAGGGGCTCAACAGTCTGAAAATTTATTCCCTTTTGTTTGGTTAGGTTGAAAAATGTTATTACGATAAAGGCTTGGTATCATCATGTATATTAATTGCCCATAATGAGTTACTTTCTTTCAAGGTCCCATTTAGAGGTCAAATGTCAGCAAAGAGAAAAATCTTGTTCTGCGTATATCTCTGTCATGCCTCAAGGAGTTTTGAAATAACTGCACAAATGTTAAGCGGGGCTTACGCCTGAAATAATGATGAGATGGTGTGTCATGGGCAAGAAGTCAGTTGGTCAGTGTTTAGCATGATGAGTCCTTGTCACCTGACAAATGTGATAATCATCGCTTTACTTGGCAATAAAATTATTAATTTTACGTATAAACCTTTTTTACTTTTATTTTTCAACTTTCATGCTCCAGTATAGACTACATGTAAACTGAAATATTTGTGCTGTCGTTTTAAAATTTAGACCTTTTGAATAACTGAATATTAAAGAACTGCAATTTTTTTTATGCATTATCAACTATTCTGTCATAAATTAATAACTTTATTCATATTACTTTTGTGCTAACATTTATGGCAGGGGCAATGCGTTGTGCCTTTCAGACCTATTTCTAGTTTCAAAGTGTTTTCTTCTGTAGACATGTCTAATGAACTGACTCAATAGTAATTGGTAGCAATTCAAGTCAAAATTCACAAATTGAATGTTGCAACTTTTTTTCTATTATTTATGATACTGGCATGCGAGCAGTTCCCGTACAGAAGCAGTACCCGTATTTTTCATTTAAACGCTTGATTTTTACATGCATTCTTCAAAAATTCATTTCAAATCAAGCAGATACATAAACGAGACAAAATCTAAGTGTCAGTTCGGTAGTACGTATAAAAAGTCTCATTTTAAATCACTTTCACCTGTGCGTTGTCAAAACGTGACCTTGTTTTATCTGGGGGATTCCGTCCTTGCGCGCATGCGCAAACATACTTACACGTGAGGCATGTTAAAGGGTTTTCCACTTATACCACCTGTTTACAGATAAGAAGGCAATGTGATGAAAACTTGTTAAATTATCAGAATTTTGACCAAAATTACTATATAAAATAATTTTATGGCTTTAATGCGTAAAATATCATGCATACAAGCATGCCATCGCATGTGAATGCGTTGGGGGTAACGGTACCGGGTAATAGATACACGCGTTTAGTCTACTTTCTATTTCCTGAATTACATCTATTTATCTCTTAGAAAATGGTCTGTTCAACAATTATAAATGAAAAATAGGTCCGATATAATAAAATTGTATAATTATAATGGGTTAAATTTTATGTACGGGAACTACTTCTCTTCATACAAAATAATGGATAATTTCGGTACCCCATATGAGGCCTCATAACTAAGGGTTATTCTATGTTTAGAACATGATGGAATTTCCATGATGTGTGTGACGAGCCGAATATTTATGTGTAACGTTCAAATTTTGGTGAGTGAGCGTAATAAAAAATAATGTTTAAGTAACTACGATTTTTGTACGGGAACTGCTCGCATGCCAGTATAGTATTTATAATTTAACTAAATGTAGTTGCATGTACAAATTAAGCGTTTGTTGTAACTTAGCAGAATTAAGAAATTGAATAAATGCAAAATCTGCAAAACTAGTTTTTACTATTAGAAATTAGTAAGCTTTAGGGCTTTTTCAGGGTTTAGTGATTCAAAAGATTGATGTATGATTTTGTTTAATTGGATGTTACCCTGCATGAAGTATATATTTGACATTTACAGTTTAGTCATTGCCTACCATTAATGGTTTACATAGCGTACACACAGTACAGTGTGTCCTATAGCTTGAGGGTACAATGTTTATAATTAGTACAGTAAGCATATAACTTCATTATCTAATAATGAAAGTATTGCACATCTGCCCTGACACCTGTCTATGACTTAATTGCCTTTGTTACATAAATTTACAAATCTGAAATTAACTTTTTATCATAACAATCACTTGAGCATTAAAATGTTGAACATAAACATTTTTGGCTCAATTTCAAAATGTAACAGATTGAGACATTATTATAACACTTTTGACCATCTATTATAGTATACATTTTATGTGTGTAAAACAGTGTAATAATCCAGTCAATGGAGAAAAAACAAGTAACAAAATCGAAAAATTTATGTATGTATAAATTAGAATAATATTGCTAAGTGATCAAAACTTTGTTTCCATCATGGATGCAAATTGTCATTTTCAAAAAAAGTGCTGTCACATTTTACAGCTGTACATTCTTAAAAATGAAAACTTTCCTGCATTTTTCCCCCTGTTAGATATGGACAATATATTAATTATAATGGAAGATGTTATTACAAAATGTAAAATATTTCATGAACAGCCGCAAGTCATAGCTTTCATATTAGCTTCACTTTCCAAAGAAAAAAAATTGAAGCTGTTTTGGTTTTAGGCATTGGTCAACCTATTTGCTTACGTGCATGTTCTCACAAACTATCAAAAATATTCACTTCACACTGGGATACATGTTTATTGTCAAAAAAGGATGCCATTTCAGAAGGGCTGATAATCCTAAATTTATTTTTGGCCAAGTTATGGACAGGTCTTTTCTATCTACATGTACCAATACCAATTTGCCAAGGACTTACAGTTACTGTCCTTTGAAAGTATTATTGAATAATGGACTTTTGAATTGATTGAAATTTTCCTTTAAATGCAAAGGAAATTTACAGTAGTTTGTTCAAACTAGTCTAACTCGGTCACATGCATTTAAGTTCATGACCTTCTCAGACTAATCTTGACTACGTATTGAAAGAATTTTAAGCCTGTGAACGTATTTTTGCTCTGATTGTATGTACGGTATTAACAGATATGTTTATTTACATTTTGTTATGTTTTGTCAAGGCTATAACCTCATAACCTAGTTCTTTATTTGGGCAGGTTCTTTGTGGTTATATGCCAGTAATGATTGTTAAATAGTTGAAAGATTATCTAGACCAGATTAAAGTGATTTTACTATTTTAAAGCTGCATAACTACAGACAAAGTTGTTGTTTTTTTCTACAAAACATAGTACTGAGTTAACTTATAACTCAAATAAATGTTAAGAATATTTATAATTTAATATTCATAGTTAATGTTTTATGCAAGATATATGACAGAAATTTTACAATTATGGGTTATGATAATTTTCTCTCATTATTGCTTTTATTTATGGAGAACGGGCTTAGTTTTTTTTCTTAATATTTTGACAAATAATAGTTTTTTTTTTAATTTGTAAAGTTTAGGTTTTGTGTTTTAAGCAAAGTTTAATTGTTTGAACTATTTAGAGCACTTTTTAATGAAGTTATATAAAAATTACAACAGATTGTAGTTGTGCTGCTTTAAGGTTTATCATTTTATGACAGTCTTTGTTGCAACTTGTTGTTAGTGTTTTTTTGCATTGATTGGATAAGTACACCATCTCACACAGTACAGTGTAGTCTTTATTTAACTAGAGGGTTTAAAGTGTTATAATAATGCCTCAATCTCTTACATTTGAAATTGGGCCAAAAATGTTTATAATCAACATTTTAATGCACAAGTGAGTGACCCCTGCCTTGTATGTGGAATTTTAACATAAAAGTTGTTAACGACAAAGATCTCTTGCCAAAAACGGATCTATCCAAATAATGAAATTTGTAAAGTTATTGTCATGAAAATTATTAGTTATAGCTAGTTATAGGTGTTTCAAGATCTAATTTAAAAAATATTTACACCCTTCAGGCAATGAGAACATTGAATAAAGGCTATAAAATGGAATTTTTATGTTTGTTTGTTTGTTTGTTCCATTTTACGCCTTTTCCCAACAGTATTTCAGTCATATAGTCGGGAATTTTTATCATGTATATTTTTGGGTTACCTGCTGTATACAACATATAAGCATATTGTAATTTACTGTTTCATTTAAGGAGGGAAAAACAAATGTCATGATTAACACTTAAAAAAGTAGCCTATAGGTTCAGTGGCCCATAATTTTGCTCAAATACACATAAATTAATTATATGACTGATTCAAACTTATTTTTATTACATGTATATAATCTATATGTTGGTACCAATGCAACCATTTCAGACTTAGATTAGCTGGCTTATCCGTGCTGTTACTGCTGGACTGTTTGGTACATGTGTGACCGGGCTGCCGCCAAGGGGCTGGGGCTGGCTGCTGTTACACTGTGCTGGGGCTGCGGCAGCCCTTACTGTATTTAGTCTGTTTATAATTTGAAATTGTCCGTAAAAAAATGATAAATGTTTTTTGTCCATCAATCTAGCTAACAGATGGTCAGATGGTCTCGGTGCATCCACTCAGGTGCCAGCATGAGCTTGAAATAATGCAGGGAGAGGGCACCTGAGGTCTCCCTCCACCAGTAAAATATGACCTTTTACAGTGTAGATGTGACTTAAAATTGTAGAAAACAAGCAAATTTTTGTCCAGATCATTTAGAATATCTAGGCATTGCTGAATCCTGGTTTCTAACTTACTTTTTGAGGGAATTTTATACAGAATTGTAGAAAACAAGCAAATTTTTGTCCAGATTAGATCAACAAGTCCATTTAAAATATTTAGGGTGACATTGCTGAATCCTGGTTTCTAACTTACTTTTTGAGGGAATTTTGTACAGTATTAAAGTATATTGCTGGTGAATGACTTTTGGTATTTTGTTGGATTTTTGGTAATGATGTTGATATTCAAGACAAATCTCTTCAGAATGAAGTTAATAAATTTGCATTTTCTTTGTCTTTGTTTTGCCAAAAATAATGAAAAAAATAACAACTTGGAATGTAATTTACAAGATCTTAGAAATATGGCGTCATTTTTTTTCCTTTATTAAACATAAGTAAGTATGATATAAAAATTCCACCCTGGCTGTTCAATCTTATCGGGAGGTTTTTATAAACTAGCTATATGTTGACATATAAATGTAAACAGACGTGCTATTTTCAGTCTGTTTTTCCCTAACTGGCTCACCGAGTTTTATTGTATGAACTAGTTTTCTGCCTCACCTACATCTATCAAGTTTTCATTCATACAGGCTCACAATTACACTGATGTTTACTTAGGCATATAAATATGTTTTTATTTTATGATGATTTATTTATATATCTCTCACAATTTTCTATACTGAAAACAAATAAATGGGATGCAAGTTTTCATTCATAACAGGCTTACAACTACAAACGTTACTCATGCATATGAAAATAATATTTTTTTATTTTATGATGATTTATATATTAATCTATTACAATTCTCTACAAATGGGATGCAGCGATGGAAAAATCGGCCTTTTAAACTATGTTCTTTAATAATAACTGAAATTTTGTTTAGATTTTATAAATGTAGATTTAATTAAAGTTAAGTATACTATTTATAGAAACAGTCATCATTGCAAGTCTAGACTTATGATAACCAATACATACTCAAATAAACAAATGTCCAACAAGATTACATGTATGTGTGATATTGATCCATATTGTTATTGTCATGTAATATAAAAAGTACTAAAACTATTCGGTATTACTTGTACATGTTTTTGTTGATGTAAAACTGTTATTGTGTCTGACTGTTTAACAGTTTTTCTACAATACTTTATTGTTTACAACCCAGTGCTAGCTAAACAGTATAAAGAGTTCAATGACCTAATATGGTATCATAGTCGTACGATAAGGTGATCTATCCATTAGCTTGTAGCCAATAGTAGTCGGTTTAAATCCTATTCAATGTACTTTATGTATGTTTGTATATATTTGTATACACTATATATACAAGTACAAACAATGGGTCTATAATTTCGATTTCTTACACCAGTGAAATCATGTGACCTAAACCTCACTATCACATGATCTGAAATGACGTTATTCAAATAGTGATGGCTAATCTATTTATAGGTAAAGCATTAATCACTTAAAATAGCAAAAAATATTGCACCTGAATTAGATTAAGATACAGATAAATGTTATTATCAGTTAAAACAAGAGATTGAAAGTTAATGTTTAAGTTCATCTTAGATTTCATTTAATTACTGTTGAAAAGGATTGAGATTTTATTAAACCTTGGTACATGTAAGTGCAATTTGATTAAATATTCTTCTGAGAAGTATAGTGCATGTATAAGTAAATAGTTAATTTATCGTGGGGTTTGGTTTTTGAACCCTGAACTCCACCCACTTAGCTCAGTAGCCAGATTATTAATCCGGGTGTCGCCAGTTTGATCTTGGGGCTAGGCGTAAATTCTCTCGGGCAATAGATTTGAATGGTCATTTGAATCTCATGGTTGATTCAGAAATCACTGGGATTAGTAGTTGGTCACTTGCAGAAAAATTGGTAAATTATACTGGTTAGTAATCCAGGAAAGCTTGTTACATGTATGTTAACTTGTGTAAATTGAATATAAGAAATTGGGATTATTCTGTACAAATATTTGGCCGATATTCAGGTACTGGTGTATTTTTCACCCACTCTCATGCTGGTGTTTCATGTGGTGAAATTACTCTATAGCAGTTTCTCATTATAGGAAAGTTGGTACAGTAGATCTAGATGATATTAATGACATTTTAGAATACTGCAAAAATAACTTTTTAGAAAAAAAGAGCTTGAACTTAATTGTTGTTATATTATTTTTATTCAAATTTTCTTATTTTTTTTCTTCAGAAAGTTAAAAGTTGACCTCAGGCCTGCATTGAGGTAAAGACGTAAGCCCAACATTTGTCACGTGCACAGAGAATGAGCTATTTTAGTTATGTGGGCAAATTATTTTCAAACGTCAAAGGTTTCTACCAGGAAATCAATGCAGCAACACTTACCGGAGCTATTGATACTATTATAATCCAACAAGAAGATGGTTCATACAAATCGTCTCCATTTCACGTGCGCTTCGGCAAGCTTGGAGTCCTACGTTCTCGAGAGAAAGTGGTACGTATCATCATTATAATGCAATTTAAAATTTTGTTTATACCTCTAGCTTTTAGTATTTTGTTTGGGTGCAAAGGTTAAGTGATAGACACAAATTTTCTAGGAATTGGGAAAAAACAAAAACTCGTTACTTTCAGGAAATAAAAAAAGCATTACAATCTTTTCGCACTTAGTCTTTGATATGTACAAATAAATCCAATGCAATTGGCATACCATTGTTTTGGATATTGTCCAAGATTTGGTATATTGTATTGAGAACTGTATTGTTATATTTTGGCTAATAAAACTATTGCCCCTAGGTTATCTTGTATAGTAAACATATACCTACATTATGGTTAATTACATTTTCTGTTCAATTTTGAAGCAGAAACAGGAAGGAGATGAGATAATGCAGTATTTTTCATAGTTTAGACATTTCTTGGTCTACATGTACCTGGTATATCGAATACAAAACGTCTAACCAAATGCTTGTACTGTTTGGTATATCTGTTTGTCTAAATGTTCTGGCACAGTATTTTTAACCTTCACAAATAACAGAAAATATAAGACATTATACATGTATATTGCTGTGACCTATTTTCTCTTTTGTCAAGGCACGTCATAGGAATCTGTGCCTACCTTGGAATCTGTGCCTTCCCTTTATTGTTCTAAGTAGGGAAGATTGTTGTATTGCTTTCTTTTTTTCATGTCATTTATCGTTTCTATTATCTCTACAAGAGAGAGAGAGAGGTTGACAGTTTAAGCAGAATGAGGTAGATAAATTGGTTGAATCTCTATTAATCTAAGCAATCAAACCTTCAAATCTGATCCACTGTTGGCCATATAGTATTAATAGTATAATGCATAGTATGTACTGACTGAGTAGCATAACTATTGGGGATAATATTTAACAAAGAGTTATATATATATGTAATAGGTTGATATTGAGATTAATGGAGAGCCGGTGGATATACAGATGAAGCTGGGAGAACGGGGAGAGGCATTCTTCGTCGAGGAACATGAAGATCCAGAGCAGGTAAGGATTATTCCTGAATTCAAGAATTTTTGTTTTGTTTGTTTTGGTTTTAAGGAGCACCAACACAATATTTAGGTCATATGGCTCCTAAACAGGGAAGATCATTTTGACTTATCTCTGGTGTTACAAACTAATGAGGTTATCATTTTATGATGCCTTGTTTTCTTTTTTTACCCTTCATAACTAATAGTCTTAATCTGTGATAGCTTGAGCTGTTTTCTTAAGATTTTTACCTTGTCTCTTCTGTCATTGGTTCTTTTAAACAGAGTGTAACCATAGTATTATTTAACTTTTTCAGACATAAATAGGTGATTTTAGTTTGTTAAAATGTAATTTTGATGCAATTCTTGTATTTGTAGGAGCTTTCCCCGCATCTGGCCACCTCCCCACTACAGTATGACTCTGATATCATGGAACGAGGGGTTAAAATGCTGCGCGAGCAGTGTGAAAATGCTACTGAAGACTTGGAGGTCAGTAATCAAGATGTCAAGGTTGAAAACGAGTTGAAGGTCAAGTTTGTAATGGGGTCAGACACACCAAAAGACCACAGTAGTGAGGATATGCCTAATTCTAGACAACATTTAGATTCTGCAAAGAGTGAATCAACTGTTAAAAGTGAACATTCCAGAGACGCTGATTTAGACATTAAGGAAGTAAAAGAAGAAAATGAACACAACAAAAGTAAACGAAAAAGACGGAAAAGAAAGAAAAATAAACATAAAGTAGACAGTGCAAACAATAATCATGTAACACCCGGTGAAAATGAAGAAGAAATTTTTGAATTGGAAGATGTTTCCACTGATGACGAACTACGTATATTGACTAAAAACATGACATGTGGGTCAATGTCTAAATCAATCAGTTTACCAGCTGTGGAAGAGAGCAAGTTTGATAGAACAAACGAGTGGGCAAGTGCTCATGAAGTGTTTGGTTATCTGAATTCACATCCTTTTAGCGACACAGATCTGTCTCCGTTAGCAAGGTGAGTACATACAGGATATAGAGATAATTGACTTAATGGCCAAACTTACTGGTGGTTTATATGCAAAAACCGTAAAATTCCTAATAAACGCCCCTCCCCTAATAAAAGCCCCCCCCCCCCCCCCAGGCTTTTTGATATGGAAAAAAATCTGCTCATCAGTGTTGAACTCTTTAATAAATCAGTAATTTTAGTCAAATCCTTTAGAATCCATATTATTTCATAGTAAACACAAAAATGTATCACATGAACTTTAAAATCAACACATTTTAATGTTATTACCAACACTTGTTAACACTAAGTGTATTTCAAATGATGTTTGGATTTTGGAAAAAACGTTGTTGTAATAATAGTCCCCTTTTGGAAAATGTTTAGCCCCGGGGGGCATTTAATAGGAATTTTACGGTATGTTAATATGCTTCCTATTGTAACTTGTATATAAGAGACTGAAATACTTCTATGGTTAAATCATAATATCCCATGTCAGTTCTTGTAAGCAGATTAAAATGTGCTTTTTGGTTGTATTAGAAATTATTTACAAATTTGTGATTAATTCTTTTATTATACAGTCCCAATAGTAGCCGCCCACATTCCCCGAAAAGTGACACAGAGGTAGACCGTCAGAAATCTCTGGAACAAAACCGGTTACTAGAGTCTGAGGAGGATGATACGATGTGGGAGTGGGGGGCTATGCCACGCCGATCTGTTACTGAGGACAACATCAAGACATTGGTACATCAAACAAGTGATCCAGGTTCAGTGAGATTTTCATATATAATGTACTAAATAAAAGTAACTCAAATGCAGGAATTTGATATCAATGATGAATTCTCTACCACACACCACAAACATATACATGAAGAATATGTGTAGGTTATTTGACTCTTTGGTTAGGTTATATGACTTGTGGGTTAATTTTTGATATAATATCAGGTTCCTGGCATGACATCTGGTGTTTTAACTTAAACTCTTTTATCATTGTGACTATGATCACAAAAACACACTAGTCTAGTTACTATTGTGAACTTGAGAAAATTTTTAGTATTTTTATAGACAGGAAAAATTTTAAGTGAAATAACATGTTTTGTCCTAGGATTTAGAATTGCTTTAATATTCTGTATTAGTAAATTGATGGCTTTTACTGTCACAGTAAATGATATACAGTATGCCATTCTGGTTACAATATTTATTCTGAAATGTTAATATAGCCATATCTTTTCCTTATGTGCATTTTTAAGCTCAAAATTGTGAAAGTATACAATCTAATTAAGATATATGTTTAACCTACAGATGACAAGAACAAAGGATCTGGTGGGCTGTTCCAGTTTATGAGAAAGACGAAGAATTTTCGACATAAACCAGAGGAAGAGGGAATCTATCTTGATGATCTTAATATAAAAGACATGGATGAAGAGACGGCTAAACTATACTTTCCTAAAAGGTAACTGGTTCAGTTTATAATGACACATCTCGGGTTTAGATTTAATGTAAGCTTTATATTGGAGAGACATACAATTCAATTTACCCTTACCATGTTATATATCTTAAACGGATTTTTAGATCTGGACAAATCATTCAATCTGTACAAAATCTTTCATTGTTTCTTAGGAAATTTTTTAAATAAAATATGAATAAGGAATTGTGTAGACCAGGACATGTATGTGTTGGTCTGTGATCTTGGTCTGCACTGGTTGCATGGGTGCAATTGATTGCTGCTAGAAGGTTGTGTGGTATAATCATATGATAATGGGGGTAAATTTTAAACAATGATGTAGAAATATTATATCTACCGATAAATGTAGTA
Source organism: Ruditapes philippinarum (assembly GCF_026571515.1). Classification (NCBI taxonomy): domain Eukaryota; kingdom Metazoa; phylum Mollusca; class Bivalvia; order Venerida; family Veneridae; genus Ruditapes; species Ruditapes philippinarum. Next base: position 384,936 of record NW_026860859.1, read on the forward strand.
AAATTGAATGATGAATGTTATGTCAAACGTAAATTTTGTATATTCCAGGTTTTCCAACACACATTTCAAGGCAATAGAGAAAGATGAAGACGTAGAGTCAGGTCGTGGAGCGTCACTACCACAGTCTCCTCACTCTGTAGAGGGCGCTATTGGTGGACCTAATGTCCTCGTATCAGAAATCAAATCCCTCGGCACATATTCTCTATCCCTGTGTGGCGGATTGTCTGAAGCCGAGGGTGTAACTCTCGGGAAGTTTATGTCGATGATTGTAACATTCGATGACTTGTCAGCGAACCCTGCTATGTTGTCAAATCCAGATCTGGTAGTGAAGATAGAGGATAATTATTACAACTGGCAGACAGCAGCTCCTATTATACTATCACAAGTGGCTTTCCAGAAAGACCTATCTGAGGTATATATCTTAACATACAGAATTTTGTTATCTGTATCTCATATGATAAAAAGATCACATACCAACACAGTTTATCAAAACATGTTTCGCTTCTAAATTAGTAAGCTTCATCAGTTGATATGATAAAAACGTCTACTTTAATATACACCACATTTGAAATAAAAGTTATAAAATAAGATTATTGGTCTATTATTGTTTTATAAAGTAAAATATGTACATGTGTATATAAAGACATAATTATTTTATGGAGCAGATATATTTTTCGAAAGATTTACATAAAATAACTGGGTAAAAAAATACATACATTTTCAGAGAGGAACTAGGCTAATTGATAGATTCAACAAGTTTGACCTAGTTTTTAAAAAACATTTTTTTATTTTTTTGACATATTTTTATATCTTACATGTTACCAGTAGAGCTAAAATGTATTACTTTGCATTTTGTTTAGTTAGTTAGATATTTAGCAAGTTATATACTAAACAGAGGAAATTAGTCAAATTTGACAAGTCAAATACATAAAGCATATCTCTTAACATTATACATAGCCTTAAAAAACTGATATCTTTGATTTGTTTTAAAAAGTCTATGGGGTGACAATTAGTTACTTACAAAAAAAAAAAGAAGAAAAGAAATTGCATCAATTGGTCCCTCTTTTTCATTATTGATTTAAACCAATTACAGGAAGTTGTAAAAAGTCTAGTATCTCAGCACATGCCTAAAAAGAAGGAAAAGAAGGGAAGTTACTCTTGGTTCTCATGGCGGCGGGCTGCCACAGATCCCACAACTTCAGTACAGTCCCCTGTCCATGTTACCTTGACCACATCTGAGTCAGAAATCACCGGACCTAAATCTGTAAGTGCTTAGCTTATTTATATTTTTAAGTAGGGTTTTTCAGCAATAATGAAAAAATTAAATTTTTTATTAAAGATATACATTTTGTACTGATGTACAAAAACATTTATGTAAGAGCTTAGTTATATTTAACTGTCAGGAGATAGAAGAAATTTTCCAAAAACCAGCATCTGTTAAACTTTTCAGGTGTTTAAGATGTGAAATTAATTTGAAGATCTATGGCAGTGTGTCTCATGTAGGGATATATCTTTGTTTTTCTTTTACAAAATTTACATGAAAGTAAACTAATTTTCATTTTGTTGTAATTGCATGCTGTAACATTACAGGAGGGTGATTCTGCGGTGAATGTAACAAGTGTGGAAAGTGTTCCGTCTTGTCAATCTAGTATCACAGAGAGCCCGAAGAAAGTGAAACAAGTTGATAGGTAAATTGCTAATACTTTAAATTGTGGCGGAAATTGTAAATCGCTCAACATTGAAATCCTTAATAGTTCTTTCAACTAGGTGAATATAGCAACAGTGATGAATTTAATATTCTTAGCTTAATAATGAATTTAACATTCAATAGAGTACTCGATTATTTGTTTAATTGTAGCCATTCACACTAAGTTAGAAATAATTTCTAATATTTGGATGTTGAATAATTTGTTATCATCAATTATTAGAGAGCTATTATATTTTAAACTCCATTTGTTAAAGGCATTTTTAGAAAGAATGGTCATCTGTTATGGATGGAAAAAGTTTTATTGCTGCTACATATATAAAGATTATCCATAATAAGATAGATATATTAATCATTGGTTTTCATTTATTTAGATTAACAGTAGAGAGAGATCATTCGTCTTCAGAAGGGGATACTGAAGGCTCTGATAGAACTGAACCTTTGAAAATGAAACGGCAGTTACATAAAACTAGAAAAGTCTTTAAAAAATCACTGAGATTATCCTCTGACCAAATGGTTAGTTATGTTAACTGTTTATTGCTTATCAATTGGAAGGTAGAATAGTTTACTATTAAAACTAATAGACAAATGTATATTTATATACATGTATGCCTAAAAGTTAGCAATAGAGTAAAGTAAATCTGTTGTAATTTCATGAAAGTTTGGTCTACCTGCTTTATAAATTTTGATCTAAGCTGTAATAAGCATCTTTCTGACCAGGAGCAGTACAAAATCTTGGTTATTGAATGCTTTTAAAATATATATGAAAATGAAGAGTGAAGAATTGTCAGAGCATTAAAATACAGTGTTAAGTGGTATAAATGTGCCAGATTTTCTCAGATTCTTGTTTTAAGTTATTTTTTGATAAATGTTCTGTTAATTTGATGAATTGTTAACATATTGGAATATTATTATTACAGAAACAGTTGAACCTTAGACCTGGACAGAATGAGGTCACATACTCTGTGACGACACAGTATCAGGGCACTAAAAGATGTCACTCGCACATTTACCTGTGGAAATACAATGATAAAATTATTGTTTCAGATATAGACGGAACTATTACTAAGTAAGTTAAAGTTTTAATATCATTTTTTTGTTGAAAAAAAGTGGGGCAATTATTATAACCCTCTTGTTGGTGTTGGTTAACCTTTTATCATATATTAATTTAAAAACTTGGCATATATGCTCACTATCTAGTGTGCAGATAACCTTGCAAGTTATTTTTGCATAATTAGTGCCCTTTTGTGTCTATTCGAATACTTTTTCTTATAGACTAATAGATATAGAACTATAGATATACTAATGAAGAAAGTTAAGTCAGCCAAACACTTTTGCAGAACTATGCCACCTTTTGTGCTTTCATTTAAATATACAATAGATAATTTGAAAATTGAAGCAGGTAAAAAATTTATAACTTAAATTTATAGTAATAAAGGTTAATTCATTTATAACTGTACAAAGAAATTTTAAGATGATAAATGTATTAAATTTCTCAGTTCAAATCTGAATTTTACTTTCAGATCTGATGTACTCGGTCAAATATTGCCAGTTGTTGGGAGAGACTGGTCTCAGTCGGGCGTGGCTCAACTCTACAGCAGTATTGCCGGTAATGGATACAAGTTTCTCTACCTCTCTGCCAGGGCTATTGGCCAATCAAAACTCACCAAAGATTTACTGCAGAATATAAAACAAGGGGAGATGACTCTACCAGAAGGTCCCCTTCTTCTATCACCCACCTCACTTATCAGTGCTTTCCATAAGTAAGTTTAACCTTTTCTTTGACCATATAATTTATTACATGTACTAAATTTAAGGATTTTGATATTGAATCCCAATACATTAGTGATGGACAATTTCATAGCTAAAACAGAGCAATTTTGTTACTAAAATGTATACAAAGTTACTATTGAAAGATTATAGAAACAAATGTGTGGATATAGATAAAAGTAATGTATAAAAATTGAGAAAAAAATGCAAGATCTTTTTTATAACAGAGAAGTGATAGAGCGTAAACCAGAAGAGTTCAAGATAAGTTGTCTATCTGATGTTGCCTCGCTATTCCCCGAGAAGTATAATCCCTTCTACGCCGGATTTGGCAATAAAGTCAACGTAAGTTATTTTTCTGAAATTATTTTTATGTTATTAGTTGTAAAGATTTTGGACAGGTTGTTTGTATATAATATAACCTGAGTCGCTAGGCAAGGGTTATATTGCAAACAACTGTTTATATATGGCCATAACTTGTCAAAATTCTTTATAACGGATTTATAATGCAGGAAACTTTTTCTTTAGAGAAAAAAGTGATTACTTCATATATAGACAGCAGCTGTGTATAAATGTCATGATTATCCAATGAAAAGCTATGTTACAAACATGCAGTATTATACTAACCCATTGATTTATAACTGTAGGTGTTGTTTTGTCTTTATTTATTAGCTCACCTTGCACAAAGTGCAGGTGAGCTTTTAGGATGGCCAACCAAATGGCGTCCGTCGTCCGTCCACATTTTAAATATTCAAAGGACATCTTCTAATATTCTATGATACCGCAAGGCCAATGTTAATGAAACTTGGCAGGAATACTCTTTGTATGAAGCTCTATCAAGATTGTTCAAAGAATTCCATTTCATGCAGAACTCTGGTTGCCATGGCAACCAAAAGAAAAAACTTTAAATATCTTCTTTTAAACAACCATAAGAGCTAGAGCTTAGATATTTGGCATGAAACATCTTCTAATGAGTGTCTACCAAGTTTGTTCAAATAAAAGCCCTAGGGTCAAAATTGGCCAGGCCCCAGGGGGTCATTGATTTTCCCTATATGCATATAGTAAAAACTTAAAAAATCTTCTTTTAAAGAACCCAAAGAGCTAGAGCTAAGACATTTGGCACGAAACATCTTCTAGTGAGTGTCTACCAAGTTTGTTCAAATAAAAGCCCTGGGGTCAAAATTGGCCCCGGCCCGGGGGGTCATTGATTTTCCCTATATGCATATAGTAAAAACTTAAAAATCTTCTTTTAAAGAACCGTAAGAGCTAGAGCTTAGATATTTTACATGAAACATCTTCTAGTGAATATCTACCAAGTTTGTTCAAATAAAAGCCCTGGGGTCAAAATTGGCCCCGCCCCAGGGGGTCATTGATTTTCCCTATATCCATATATAATAAAAACTTAAAAATCTTCTTTTAAAGAACCCAAAGAGCTAGAGCTAAGATATTTAGCATGAAACATCTTTTAATGAGTGTCTACCAAGTTTGTTCAAATAAAAGCCCTGAGGTCAAAATTGGCCCTGCCCCAGGGGGTCATAGATTTTCCCTATATGCATATAGTAAAAACTTAAAAAATCTTCTTTTGAAGAACCCAAAGAGCTAGAGCTAAGATATTTGACATGAAATATCTTCTAATAAGTGTCTACCAAGTTTGTTCAAATAAAAGCCCTGGGGTCAAAATTGGCCCCGCCCCGGGGGGTCATTGATTTTCCCTATATGCATATAGTAAAAACTTAAAAAATCTTCTTTTAAAGAACCGTAAGAGCTAGAGCTTAGATATTTGACATGAAACATCTTCTAGTGAATGTCTACCAAGTTTGTTCAAATAAAAGCCCTGGGGTCAAAATTGGCCCTGTCCCAGGGGGTCATAGATTTTCCCTATATGCATATAGTAAAAACTTAAAAAATCTTCTTTTAAAGAACCCAAAGAGCTAGAGCTAAGATATTTAGCATGAAACATCTTCTAATGAGTGTCTACCAAGTTTGTTCAAATGAAAGCTCTAGGGTCAAAATTGGCCCCGCCCTAGGGGGTGATTGATTTTCCATATATGCATATAGTAAAAACTTAAAAAATCTTCTTTTAAAGAACTCAAAGAGCTAGAGTTAAGATATTTAGCATGAAACATGTTCTAATGGGTGTCTACCAAGTATGTTCAAATAAAAGCCCTGGGGTCAAAACTGGCCCGCCCCAGGGGTCATTGATTTTCCTTATATGTGTATAGCAAAAACTTAAAAATCTTCTTTGAAAAAACCCAAATAGCTTGAGTTTAGATATTATACATGAAACATTTTTAAGTAAATATCTACAAAGTTTGTTCAAATAAAAGCCCGGGGTCAAAACTGGCCCTGCCCCAGGGGTGTCATTGTTTTTAACTATATGTGTATAGTAAAAACTTAAAAAATCTTCTTTTAAAAAACCCAATGAGCTAGAACTTAGATGTTCATGATCATGGCCCTCTTGTTTTTTTAAAAAGGAGTTTTAACATAACATATTAGTTTAATGTATTACTTTCAAACCCACAGGCTTATCAAAGAACTTGAATTATATAAGAAAATATTGTTTGAATTCTTAAAGATCCTGTATGTTTTGTGATTGATATTGTTACTGTGTGTATCACACACTTGCAAAATATTATATATGTATATATAATGCAAATAAAACAATTTTCAAACATCCAAGAATATGTAAAATGTGTACTGCAAATATTTGTGCACATTATATTTAATCAATAAGTTACATGCATTCATTTCTTATTGGAAAATTTGACTTAGAATTTATAGAAAATAAATTTCTAATTACCTCCCTTTTTTTACGCGAAATGTTAAATTGGGTAATATCTTTATAGATAATGCTTATTTGAACTTACAAGATTGACAAATCTTAATTTGAGCATCATATTTATGAAATAAAACCATGAAAAAAATGGGTTACAGGATCTTTAAGTTGAATAACAGATAGTTGATATAATTAACTGCTCATTTTTTCTGTTGACTTTTAATGATTAAAGGATCTGAATTAGAATTATGTAAATGAATGTTTTAACAGGATGTGTATGCGTACAAGGCAATCCACATTCCTATTTCCCGAATCTTCACTATCAACCCATACGGTGAAATCAAGCATGAATTATCATACACCTTTCAAACCTCGTAAGTACTTTATTAACATTTATTATTTACATACTAATTTGTAATGAATGTAAGACGTGATGCTTTAAGATTGAAGCCTTGAACAAATGTGGAATGCATACAGTTTACAAAAAATATTATGAATTGGAAGTTTTTATTTTTTAGTTTTACATGAAATTTTCTTTTAAAAAGTAAATGAATGGTGTTTTTTTTAAATTTGTTTTGTTAAAAAGTTATTAAGATGTTTTGAAGAAAAATGTGTGCACTATGATGTTATTGAAACGTTTTGGTTATCACTTTATTATTCAGTGCGTGAATTAATTAAGAGCATATAAATTTATGGATTTAAAATTATAAGTGACATGATACATACAAATCCAAATGTATTGTCAACAGAAAATATCAAATTCATTAAACATTTTCATTTGTTTCAAAGTGTGAAGAAGATTGATTTTAATTCAAATGTGTAAATAGAAGTTTTGCTGAAATTATCTGTTTTTTTATTTTTTTTGTTTTTGTTTTTAGATATACCAAACTTACAGATGTTGCGGACCATTTCTTCCCTCCCCTCCACAAAATACCTTGTAGCAGAGCCAGTGAGTTTAGTCACGTTCAGTACTGGCGGGAACCTCTACCGGAAGTCTCGCCATTTGAAGTCGATGATGTTTTATCTGGTAAAACAGCGAAACAGCAGGAACAAGAAAACAGCTGACGGTTTTCGCACATGAACGCTCGACAGCAACTCAAGGGTAGACCAAGAACTCGCCATTACAGTACACCACCAGAATATGAAATCTTGTCTTCCAGCTGGTCATCATCGTCGAAGTCTCGTACGAACGTTCTTCCTAGTCACAACAGCATTGACATTAACGTTGACTTGGAGTCGGACGGAGATAACTTTGACGATATCGGAATGGAAAGCAATCTTTCAGCAAATAACTCCAGAAAAACAAAATCCATATGGTTCCGACCATTTATGGTGAACAATATGTTTATGTAAGTTATTGTTTTTAGGGAAAGGAAAGAAAAGTCAAACGAGATAGTATTTAATGAAAATATTGGAATACATAATGATAAATTTGAGCTATTTAACATAAAATTTTTACTGATTTGATTATTTTTCATTAATTAAATTATTCCCTTCTTTTCAAGTTAAAAGGTTGTGATCAATGCCTTTATTTTGTATTAACTTGTATTAATGTAATAATTTCAGCTTCTTTTCTAGTCTTTAGATTATCAAAAGATAAGTTATTTGCGATATAGATATTGTGTACAAATGTTAAATCCCTGAGTTGTTTTATTTTTATTTGCAAAATGAGTTGAGTGTTCATGTTAGTTATTATTTTGTTTTATAATTTTTTTTAACTTATTTTTGTAGTTTTTCTTATAACTGTTGTTTTGTTTAGTTTTTCAGAAATTTTTACTTTCTTTACCCAAATAATGAAAAATTAAAAAATTTCATGAAAATTTTGAAAAAATTGGAAATTATTGTTTTCATTTACTTTTTTTGGGGTTTAAATTTTTTTTCTAATGAAAAGAGATAAAAAAACCCTTTTTTTTGAAAAAACAAATTTTAAAGAGGTATATGATCGGGCAAATTGGGGTCAGAGAAATTTGTATTTTTTTTCAAAAAGTGTTTGAACGAAATTATTTTTTGCTGAAAAGAAATCACATTTCCTTCTTGTAAATATTAAATCATTGTTTTGTTTCTTAGTGATATTTTTTTTTTCATTTTGGTACATGTTTCTTGTACTGTTAACCTACTAACCTAATGGTATTTTTTTTATTCACAAATTACTGCACCCTCTTTATTAGTAGTCTTGTTTTTTATTGACTATTTTGCTATAATATCTGTGCTGTTTCTGTAATGGATTTTTTTATGATAAAGAGAATCTTGCTTAGAAATTGTTTAGTTGTTTATTTTTGTCTAAATGTTGCTTTGATGTTTAAGTTGTTGATGCTATTGTTTTTGATATTAAGTTTGATTAAGTAAATAATAAAGGAATACACATTTTGTTAAGATATATTAGTAAATATGTCAATATCCTTAAACATATCTAATAAATCTTACATGAATTATGTTTACACACAACATGTACACGTGTTATGCATACATATGTGTAGAACTTGTGTAATTATTATCTTATCGGTAATTATATTCATGCAGTTAGTGTGACATTCAGCACCTCTTTTGTTTACATATTTCCTTGAAAGAACTGTGCTATTGGAGTCAAAAGTAGGTTGAGCATTTTAATAAGTCCCTGCAGTAGCATTTTGTTATGCAAGAAACATTGTTTGATTCTTTAAAAAGAAATGATATGATTGGTTAAAACTTTAAGCAGAGTAATGAAAGCAATGATGTGATTGGTTAACACTTTAAACACAACAATGGAAGAATTGATATGATTGGTTAAAACCTTTAACATAGCAGATTGTAGCAATTTGCCTCTGTTGAAACATTCATGATGTTCAAGAAATTTTTGCTGTATGCAAACCTTTCAGACTTTCATTAATATTTTAGTATTCTATGTATATTGTTGGAACACAGAAACAAGAAACACAAGTGTTATTGTTATTTTGGAAGCATTTGATTTGTTTATTATAGATCAGGCTGTTTATAGCTAGTTATAATTATATTAAATTGTGTGTTACGTGTATGATAGATGCATTTTGATGAGACTTAGGGAAGAAGTGATAACGCCTTGGTGCTAGACAAAATTTCTGCTTCTATACATACAAGCTGCTTGAACAGTCATACACTGAAAAGTTAAATAAGGTATTATAGTCTTGCACACAAAAAATGGCCAATAATTGTTGCGGGTATAAAGCTGTAAAATGTAACACAATATTGAAGTGCTAAATTCTGTCTTCTACCCAATTATATGAAATCATTCATGTATTATACATTATGTTCTTCAATGTAATCAGAGATTGGATATATCATTCATTATTTCAGATACATCTATCTCCATACAAATTTTGATGAATTCATCGTGTTCTAAATTCCGTTGTGTTAAAAGAGTATATTTATTTTTAGCTCACCTGTCACAAAGTGACAGGGTGAGCTTTTGTGATCGCTTTTCGTCCGGCGTCCGTCCGTCGTCCGTCCGTAAACTTTTGCTTTAAATGACATCTCCTCATAAACCACTGAGCCAATTTCATCCAAACTTCACAGGAATGTTCCTTTGGTGGTCACCTTTAAAAATTGTTCAAAGAATTTAATTCCATGCAGAACTCTGGTTGCCATGGCAACCGAAAGAAAAATCTATAAATATCTTCTTTTAAACAACCCTAAGAGCTAGAGCTTAGATATTTGGCATGAAACATCTTCTAATGAGTGTCTACCAAGTTTGTTCAAATAAAAGCCCTGGGGTCAAAATTGGCCCCGCCCCGGGGGGTCATTGATTTTCCCTATATGCATATAGTAAAAACTTAAAAAATCTTCTTTTAAAGAACTGTAAGAGCTAGAGCTAAGATATTTGGCATGGAACATCTTCTAGTGAGTGTCTACCAAGTTTGTTCAAATAAAAGCCCTGGGGTCAAAATTGGCCCCGCCCTGGGGGGGGTCATTGATTTTCCCTATATGCATATAGTAAACACTTAAAAAATCTTCTTTTAAAGAACTGTAAGAGCTAGAGCTTAGATATTTGGCATGAAACATCTTCTAGTGAATGTCTACCAAGTTTGTTCAAATAAAAAGCCCTGGGGTCAAAATTGGCCCCGCCCCAGGGGGTCATTGATTTTCCCTATATGCATAAAGTAAAAACTTAAAAAAATCTTCTTTTTAAAGAACCCAAAGAGCTAGAGCTTAGATATTTGCATGAAACATCTTCTAGTGAATGTCTACCAAGTTTGTTCAAATAAAAGCCCGTGGGTCAAAATTGGCCCCGCCCTGGGGGTAATTGATTTTCCCTATATGCATATAGTAAAAACTTAAAAAATCTTCTTTTAAAGAACCGTAAGAGCTAGAGCTTAGATATTTGGCATAAAACATCTTCTAGTAAATGTCTACCAAGTATGTTCAAATAAAAGCCCTGGGGTCAAAATTGCCCCGCCCCAGGGGGTCATTGATTTTCCCTATATGCATATAGTAAAAACTTAAAAAATCTTCTTTTAAAGAACTGTAAGAGCTAGAGCTTAGATATTTGGCATGAAACATCTTCTAGTGAATGTCTACCAAGTTTGTTCAAATAAAAGCCCTGGGGTCCAAATTGGCCCGCCCCAGGGATCATTGATTTTCCTTATATGCATATAGTAAAAACTTATAAAATCTTCTTTTAAAGAACCCAAAGAGCTAGAGCTAAGATATTTAGCATGAGACATGTTCTAATGGGTGTCTACCAAGTATGTTCAAATAAAAGCCCTGGGGTCAAAACTGGCCGCCCCGGGGGTCATTGATTTTCCTTATATACATAGCAAAAACTTAAAAATCTTCTTTGAAAAAACCCAAATAACTAGAGTTTAGATATTAAGCATGAAACATCTTTAAGTAAATATCTACAAAGTTTGTTCAAAATAAAAGCCCAGGGGTCAAAACTGGCCCTGCCCAAGGGGTGTCATTGTTTTTAACTATATGTGTATAGTAAAAACTTAAAAAATCTTCTTTTAAAAAACCCAATGAGCTAGAACTTAGATGTTTTGCATGAAACATCTTCTTATGGGTGTCTACCAAGTCTGTTCAAATAAACAAATAAAAGCCCTTGGGTAAAAATTGGACCGGGGGGGGGGGGGGGCTATATACAGGTGAGCGACCTCAGGGCCATCATGGCCCTCTTGTTTATGATGTTGTACATGTAAATGGCTGTGTGTGTGTACTTGTTCAAAATATTAATATGCAGATTTTTTGTTGTTATTGATTTCATTTGAAGATATAAAAATTTAAGCTTTGTCAATGTTGTAGAAAGAACACAGTTTGTGTTTGAGGTTTTTTTTTTATAAGTTTTTAGTACAAGTTATTATATAATTTATGTTTGAAATTAGTTCGCCAAAAAGCATAATGTATATTTTTCATCTAATAACTATTTGTAAAATGTATTTTGTTTCATTGTTTGGGTATATAAAGTATTATAAAGAACTATAGCTAAAATTGATCTCAATAGTTGAACAGTACATAAAGCTTTGTGTTCTTTCATGAAAATATTATTGTAATTCTTTAAAATCATGATTCATAGGTTATCATTAATAAACTCATTATGATGAATACTAAAGATATAAATTCCCTTGTTTTTGTATAATTTGAATAAATAACTAACAGATATGTATGTATGTGAATTTAATTGCTAATTAATTAATGTGCTGAGTTTTGTTTTACATTTGTTAACTTACATTTGAGCCGTGTCACGACAAAACCAACATAATGGGTTTGCGACCAGTATGGATCCAGACCAGCCTGCGCATCCGCGCAGTCTGATCAGGATCCATGCTGTTCGCTATCATTTTCTCTTCTTGTTATAGTTTGGTAAGCGATATGGTATAGTTTGGTCTTGATCCATGCTGGTCGCAAACGCACTATGTTGGTTTATTAGTGACTCGGCTCATTTATTGTTGGTCCTCAATTTGTCAGCTTTTAGTACAAGATGCATTCCATTATTTGCTTCGCATTAAGGTGTAGTCTATCTATTAGTAATATTTAAAACTGTTTAAAAGTATGAACATAGTTCATACAAAATTTGAGAATGTATTGAAATCTATTTATAGAAATAATAATTGTACATTAACATGAAATGAACATAATCCTCCTGTTATCAGTTTAAGCATCTACTTAAAATGCAAGTTAGATAAAGTACTGCCAGATTAAATGCTTTTTATTAAAGGCACATTATGCCTCAGATACAAATAAATTTTCACTTCTCAAGAAAGGGCGAACATGAATTTTGTGACAAATTAAGTAATTGTGTTAGAGCATTTTAGATGCTTGTTACCTAAAGAAAATAGTGCTAAATGCGAAATAATTTATCATAAAAGTAGTAAAACATATAATTAATCATTAAAAATTAAAGCATTTCTGGGGCATGATGGGCCTTTAAGATGATGATAATTACTACTTAACATCTTGTGGGAGGAAAAGCTATTCATTGAGATCTGTTTATTTCCAGTCATTCTGAAGTTCTGAATTTTTAACTTAACTAAGATCTAGCAGACTAAGATCTAGCAGTAAGTATGTGATGCTCTCTGTAAATGAATGTTCTTAACTTTGTATTTTTTCAATATTTTGTTATACCGGTATTTTATAATGTATGTAACTTTATTGTATGATTTATGTTTACAGTTATAATTTTGTTTTGTGTTCCAGAGTAGTCCGTGTTCTTGTTTTTGTTTCATTCTGTAGGCTTAAACTACATAATGTGGTTATAATAGCAGTTTTTGTTTCAAATTGGATAAATGACAGAGAAAAGTTTCTACATTTTTGCATAATTAGTCAACTGTTTACCTATAAACTTGTTAAGAAATTACAAATTTTAGTAAGGTCTGAAGTTTACTTTTTTGCATTTTTATTTTCCTATTTAAGTTCCTTGTCTCAAAAATGGAGATGGTTCTTTACTTTGTAAACTTCTTTACAATATAAATTTCTTTATTAATGTTTAACATTAAGACATATTTCCTGTGATAAGCCGAGAAAAAAAGCACAGAATAATCTTGTCTGATAATGAAGTCAGTATTGTACTCTCTGAATGCCATGGTTTAAATTTATTTTGGTTTTGGACTGCATAGTGCCATAAAACAATTGTTAGAGGTGCACTGGTTAGTGTGTTGTTTTTTGTCTAGATCTATTATAAATATACACATACACTCAACAGATTGGTTGATGATATATAACACGTTGTTATTCTATAGATATTATGATATATAATATTCTTCATATTTTGATGCCAATGGATGATTTGAGCCGCGTCACGACAAAACCAACGTAATGCGTTTGGGACCAGCATGGATCCTGACCAGCCTGCGCATCCATGCAGTCTGATCAGGATCCATGCTGTTCGCTTAGAAACCCTATTACAAGTAAAGAAACTGATAGCGAACAGCATGGATCTTGATCAGACTGCACGGATGCGCAGGCTGGTCTGGAGCCATGCTGGTCGCAAACGCTTTACGTTGGTTTTGTCGTGACGCGGCTCATTTTATTATTCCATTGCTTTCAGTGTGATACATCTAAGTGATTCTAGGATTTTCAATTAGTATGCTTTTATATAGTATACGTTAAACTGTTACTGTTACATCTACATGTGTTCGTTACTTAGTGGTGCAAAATATCAGAAATGATACAGAAAGAGATAAACATGTATAAATATACAGCAAGAATTATATATTGGACTGATATTAAGGTCATATTGGATTTGCAAATTAATAAGTTTTGGCCTCATGTTAATTTTGAAAGACTTTGAAAAATTACCTATTATTAGCTTGTGTATTTATAAATATTGAATTTCCTATAAAATACACATGGGTAAGTTTTGATCCAATATTTTTACAAATGTATACAGTTCAATATATCAGTTACTAGCTGGGAAAGACTTAAATATACATGTTTAACTATCATTAATTCTTCAGAAGATAGTTAGGATATAATGTTTTTACATTGCTCACAAGATTTTTAGCATTAGAAATATGGCCCAATAGAAATGGTATGTGTTCCTTTTTTACCATCCATGAAATGGATTATGTGATAAAAGTAAAAATACACGTGCATAGACTTTAAAGTCTGTGACATGTGATAGGAAACAACTCTGTGATGATTGGCTGTAATCTTAATATTTGTGACCAGTCTAAAAACATAAGTATCTGATTGGTTAATTAACAGTCATATCTTGAAATTGACCAATGGGAAGAGGTGATATTGTTTAGACTGGTTTATCAAGTCATATATTGTGATTGATGAGTGATATAGAACTGTGTGATATGGTGGTTTTAACACTGTTTGATTTCTGTGTAGCCAACCAAATAAGACTCTATACATGTATTCTATTATCTTTGTCAAGGTCAAAGATTTTAAATAATTTACTGATGGAAATGTAAGATAATTGCAATTTAGGGAATATGGGAGAGAAATTTGTTTTTTTGGTTTTTTTTCATTTTCTTCTGTCTATCAGGGTCTTTCTATTTGAAAGACCCTGTGTACAATTTGATAAGTAGAAATGCTACAGTGTTTGAGAACGAGAGGGAAAGAGAGAATCTTGAATTAGATGTACTTTAGGTGTACTTTAGATGTACTTAAGGTGTACATTAGAGAATCATATTTTTTCCATGTCATTTAGGGCAGAGATATAAAAATTATAGTTAGTTTTATAATGTATGTATGTATTGAATGTTGTTATGCTGTTATTTTTGTTAATAAAAACTTTTATCATGTGCAAATCCATTATTTAACTATCTATTGTTTAACAGCATCTGCCATTGTAAGTTAAAGTGAACAAATTTGTTATAAGAAAATATGTTTGATATAAAAGGAAGTACTTTTTTTTTCTAACTTTTTTAAAACAAAATACATGTATATATAATTGTTGTTTTTTTATGAAATATTATAAATATATGTTGTTAAAGTATATCTAAAAATAATTGATAAGATTTTATAAAACACTTCGGTAATGATGTTTCTAGTTTTCTTTCATTTTGTTTACACGATATTAAACTTTGTTACAGTATATTTGTTCATAATTGTTGTATATATGTGTTAAAATGTGTTCTTACATGTGTAATAAGTGATTCATTTCATTATATAAGAGACAGAAGAAATAGAGAACGTTATAGATAAATGATTAGAATTTATACCAAATACATGCACATGTTTATATGTTTAAGTATATTTGTAAAATATAGTACTTGTTTTCCATTTACATTTCATAGAAATTGATAATCAAATGTCAAAAACTTTCATATGAAAATACAAGCAATAATGCCAGAAATTTGCAAGGTCTGTAATTTACATTGTCAGAAGTTACCCTTTTAAAGTTTGACCAAAGTTAAATTCAACATATTCACCACCTTTCTTGTATGTTCGCTGAGTATGATGATATTCATCTTCAACCTCTGTCTTATTGCAAAGGGAACAGTATTTTATTTTAAATTTAATTATAGTGAAATCCAAAATATAGAAAGAAACAGAAAATTGATGAAACATACACCATATTTTATTTCTGGCATTTATTGACTTTAATAAAATAGAATAACTTTAGTTTATTATTTTCACATAGTTTTGTACTTCATTCATTTTCTAAAGCGTCATTGTCTCAAATTCTTGTATAGTAGATTGATCGTAATGAATAATTTGTTATAAATTGATAAAAGGGTAGTTCCCTAATATGACAATAAAATATAAAACGCCTTCTGTTGTTAGTATTTCATTCAGGATACTTCTCAATGAAATAGACTATAAAGAACAAAATGCAGTACTTGCATGTTATATAAACTTTCAAATATAGGGATATAAAAAATAAACGTACATCTAACAAGTTCGGCATACATCAGTTACAGTGTGTGTGATAATTAATTACTATGCGTAATATAGATTTTATTTCACAGCCAGTGTTTCAATGGTCATCATGAAATAAATGCACTTGAAGCACTAACTTGTAATACTGATCTATGTCTGTGGCACCTGTGGTGAAGCAACATATTAGTATTGTTCCTGCTCTCAAATACATAACACACTGTTGCTGTGGGCAAGACTCCAATAGGATTTATTGTCGGTGGAGTATATTTTATATTTACTAATTTCACCATAACATTCAAAAATTCACTTTAAATGACTTGAAAACTTTTGATTTAAACATTTGTAAATATACTATGTAGTCCCGCAACAATGCATCAAAACTTGCATATTCAGTCCATTTCAGTCAAATTCATGTAAAATATTTATGTTTCACTATTACCACGTTACATGTTCCTCCTTGTTAATTTGTGTCATACCGCCTCCGTGGTCGAGGGGTTAGAGTCGATGACTTCTAATCCAGTTACCTCTCTGGCGTGGGTTCGATCCCCGGGAGATGCTTTGGTAGTTTAGCGCGGAGGAAGGTAGTCTAGTACTGGTGTAACTCTCCAGGAACGATGGTTAGGTAACTACCCGCCTATATGACTGAAATACTGTTGGAAAAAGGCGTAAAAATGAAACAAACAAACAAACAAAAATTTGTGTCATAATCAGTAGAGTTGATACAAACACAAAACTGATTGATAATGCCTGGCAGAGCCAGACGTCTTTATTGTCTAAGAATAGATTATGATATAATCAAAAGATTAACCAAATACTTATGAAATCAATGTTAAATATATGCAGAAAAACTAAAGAGCTATACAATTTAGAGTGTGTCCATGCATTTAATGTTGATTAAACATATCAAAAACAATTCACATAGGATGCAAATTCATATGCAATAATACCTAAACTATAGAAAGAAACAAATTATTTTCAAAATGAAGATCATTGGGTTGTGATGGACATGCAAATTAATCTTGTATTATGCGTGACTGGTTTCTTGTTGATGAGAAATTAATAAATACAAGTAAAATGCACCCACATTTATTAAAAAATAATGAAAAGAATAAAATGTATATTTTGACAAACTCCTCTCGCAGTGATTACCTCCCTTCGCAGATTGCGCTGTACTGATAAGGGGAGATCACTGCGTAGGTTTCAAGGTTTATTTGAATACGTCAAGGCCCATATGGGCATGTGACAACATAAAACAGTACATACATACAAAATAATACAAAATGGCAAATAATATGTAAAAACAAAATACTACAAAATGGCAAATTATAAATAGTCATACAACTCCATGATGTAATAAAATTACAGTAATAATTGACTGATAATGGAGGATGAGAGAGAAAAATCAAAAATCATTGCGAGAAAAAAAACAAAGAGAAAAGACATAAATCTAATAAGCTAACATTATTTAAATAATAACATAATATTTTTTGCAAAATATGGCAAGTTTCAAAAGGATATCTGTATTACTATGGTTCATTAATTTTTCAAATTTTAAAGCACGTGGATGTTCATAGAAATATTTATCAAGATACAGCTTTCTTGTATTAACTAAATGGAATTCGTCGCCTAAAGAGTTACTGGTACATAGATTACAAGTTCTAAGTTCTCTTGGAATATCATCAAACCTTCCTTTTTCAATAGGAAGTTTGTGATTCATACTTCTAAATTTAAAGAGAATTAAAGCTAAATTCATAGGTAACTTGCTGAGGTATGGCTCAAAACAAAAATCCAGTTTATAAATCCTGTAATTTAGACATTTAATGGAATTATTAATTGTACTTCTCCAATTTTGAGGAGATTGATATTTTGATTCTCGAAGTTGATTTGGATTACCCCCATGTCACGACGTTTGCGTGTGTATATAAATACGTTGGCTTTTTCTGCTTGGTAACAAGTATAATGAATGATAAGAGATTAGAGGTTCGAAAATCATTTTTTAAATGATGTTATTTAAAAAGAGTATAGATTTTACTAAAATAAGTGCAAAACAAATTATAACTTTAAACAACAAAATAAAACAGACAAAGCTTCAAAAAAAAATATAAGAAAAAAAAAACAACAACAAAACATAAAAAAGGGAGCTACGCAGTCTCGATCTTACAATACGTAGGACACGTAGAAGTTACAAATAGTAACTATATATAGTAAGTATCCAATTATAAATCATCTAAATTTAAACCTTAGGCCTATTACCTATTAAGCTATATAACTTTCATTCTAAGCTGAGAACTATTCAAGAGTTCATTTGGCGAGAATGAAATATAACTTGTTTATAGGCTGTTTTGGTAAATGTATGAACAAACATTATATAAAACTACGTCAGAAGAAAAAATATTATAGAATTTCGCAAATTTATAAGGGCACGCCTACTACTTGATATGACCCGGAAAATGCCCAAATATGTTACAAACATTGTGAGAAGGGGATCGAGAGTGCTCACGGTCCATACAACCAGTTTTACAAAAATCGTGAAAAATATTTTGGTCCCTTCTTGTTAAAACACACGCACGCACACACGCACGCACGCGCGCACACACACGCACGTACAGCGAATAACTTATCTTAATTTAACATTTATATTTATTTTAAAATGTTCTTAGTTTCGTTTTAAGACTCGGCTCACTTCAACCTTAATGAAATTCAGATCCTGTCCGTCAAAACTTGTATGTATCTTCTTGACCTCATTATAGGCTTCAACTATTGTATTTCTACAAAGGAAAAAAAGATAAGTATAATATGATTGAATACCATTGTATCAAAAAAGTGAAAACTGATTTGTTGAGGTGTACAATTAAGCGATTAAACATAAATTATCCTGAGGCAATTTCGATTATAACTTATCAGATTTACAGAAAAGTAAAATATATGTACTCCGTCATTGATGGGGTAGGCTTTCGATGATAGAAATAGCATTTTATGGAAACATTAAACCAGTTTTATAAGGACAGTGAATATATATATACAGTAAAAACCCTCAATTAAGACCACCATTCGGACTGGACCAAAGTGGTCTTAATTGCGGGGTGGTCTTAATTGTGGATATTCTTATCATTGCTTACACACGTTATGACCAGGGCATTTTTTAGTCATTTTGTATGAACAAACAATAAGTATCTTTAGCTGCAAATACAATATGAAAGTATATTATAATGTTACATCTGATGGGAAGAAACACATTTCTGAAGAAATTTAATATCAAATTTTCTTTGTTGTGATTTCAAAAGTAATTATTGTATGATGTACATAATTCACATATTATATCAGACATTATTTCTTCAGAAAACAAATGTGCATAAAGCAACAGGAAACCACTATGAAATTTACATTCAACCCTTTTTTCATTTAATATCCCATAAATAACAGATTTAAGTGTCATGCCTAAGAGCAATCAAGCAGATAATAACAACACATTTAAGATCTAGGAAGGTGTTGATTTTAATATCAGTGGTCTCAATAGTGAGGTCAAATAAAGAACAAAATAATGAATTTGGACTGAATTTGGTGGTCTTAAAAGTGGATAAGTGAGGTGGTCTTAATATTGGATCATGTAACCATTGACATAAAGAACAGAAAATTCCGTTCTTTTAAAAACTGGTCTTAAAAGTGGGGTCGTCTTAAATCCGAGGTGGTCTTTAGTAGGGATTCTACTGTATATACATTTCTTGACAATAACCAACCTTTTACCAGATTTGGGTTTTGAAGAAGTGGGGGCGTGTATCTTTAATGACAGGTATATATTACTATTTTATATGATACATTGCCTGCTATGGACAAATCTTTTAAAGCTGCATGCCTCTAGATGAGCCAAATTATTTTTAAGAAAATCAAACTTGAGAAAAATGTAAAAAGATCGAAGATTCAAGCAAAAATAATTTACTTTTTATCAGCGATTAATGGCTGATTTGCAGTTATCACAATACATTGTATTTCTACTGAGTAACTAAAGCAGAAATAGCTATGTTGTTTATACATTATTTATTTTAGTTCAATTGTGTAGGAAGCTGTAAGCTTATAGACACACTTTCGATCCGTTTCTGGAACCCACCAGTATTGAGCAATGAGTGTAAAGTTTCTTGCTCAAGGAAACAACGACTTGCCCTTGACGGGGTTGAACCAATGCGGCTAGCGATCATTAGATTACTATTCCGTCGAATTAACCTATCGGCCATGTCGCCACTAATAGCTTTATTTTGCATAGTTTGTCCTCTTGTTGGCAGTTAAAGTGAATTGTAAGTGTCGTTTGCCTTTGAAATTAGTAAATTGATTTCTTTGTTCAGTTTACAATATTTTACATTTAAATATTTATTATTTTTTATGAATCATGAATCTGGAGGCATGCTGCGTTAAACTAACATTAGTTAACGTTTCATGATAATGATTATGTGCATGAACAGCGTAACATTTTCTAATTTACCTGTTTGAATCTGGAAACTCTGAATTCAATGTAGTAATAAGTCTTTCGAAATTTTCTTTCTTGTTGACTGGCTCTGTTATTGATTGTACAGGCGACATGGTAGCAACAGTGCGTTTATTTCTTGTTTTCTTACTTTTTACCTGCGAACAAATAGTTCCTCTAATTATTTTCCTTCTATATAATGTATATAGGCATATTCGTTGATGTAACTAGAAAATAGAATGTTTACATGTCACAGTAAACTATTCATTAAATTAAAGTTGGACAAGATGTTATTTAACAATTTTTATATATTTAGCTCTGGCAGCCATCTTGTCCAAAAGACCGTTGCCATTGAGCATTTTTTTTTGTAAAGGATTACCTATTGTTCATTCTTGTATCTAGCAAACTAGGAGCTATCGTTTAAAGGTCTTTCCTTTTTTAGCTCTTGCGGCTATTTTTATGCAGACCGAATCAAATGACTTTTTATGGGAACTGTCCTAGGATCATTCCTGAATAGTTTCATCACTACCTGGTGCAAGGAGTTGAGAAGGATATATTGTTTAAGTAAAATTGTTAACGACAGACGAAGGACATTTTGTGATCAGGTCAGCTAGAAATCAAGAGAGTTGTAAATGACCGAAAAAATGAAAGTTATATCATGTGTAAATACTTCATTTAACATTATCTAATTATATTATGACAAAGAAAAATGATTATAATTATAGGTATGCCACAATGCTTCAATTTACTCCGAAAGATCTTATAAATCACACAAATTTTTAAACCTCTTGCCATTCCTCTTCACAGTACGATTCGGACATTTCCGTTTTCTTCGGCTGCATTTCAGACGTCACAACTGAAACCAAAATAAATGAGGTTTCCATTATAATTAACAAAACGGCCAAATTGCTGAAATCGGTGTACATGTAGATTCCTATATGTCTGATTTATTTATTTCAGAAGTTTTATCAGTCTGTTAATGATCCATATTTTTAAAGAAGAAACATTACTTAAGACCACACCGGGACTAAGACTACATCGGTATCAATACCAATTTTCTGTTGTTTCATTTGTGATGGCAGTATGGCCGTTGTCCATCTTTTCTTTGTCCGTCTTTGTTCACAATTTTGTTAAACAACACCTTCTCCTAAACTACTTGATGGATTTTAAGCAAACATCCAAAGAAGAGTCTTTAGGTGGTTCTCTAAATGGTTCAAATCTTGTGTTTTATTTATCACAGGATCTAATAAAAAACTTTTAAAGAACTCCTCTCTCCAGAAACTACAATGTCAAAGGCTTAGATATTTGGCATGTTGCACCATTTTGTGGTAAAGCATTGCCTCGTGGATATCAACAAATGTTTACAAGTGAAGCCCTGTGGTAAAAATGTCCCCACCCTGAGAATCACAGTTAGTTTACATAGACTTGTAAAAATGTCTTAAAGTATTCTTCCATGAAAGAACAATGACCCTGCCCTGGGGTCTCTTCACTTATATAGACTTGTATAGGAAAATACATTAGTGGTGGCTCCACTTATTTGTTTTATTCTTTATTTGACCACTGGTAAACCCCGATTTAGAGCAGACCGCACGCTTTTTGTTATAAAACAGTGAAACCTTACCGCCTGCATGAGTCAGAGCTGTTTGTGATGATTGTTCATTTGACTTTCTACCCAAAGCGTCTGTAAATGTACCTTTACCATTCCTTTTCATCTTAGAAGATTTTTTATTTGCTGCTGCACTTCCATTGAAACCACTTTTCCCCCCTTTATCTCCTCTTTCTTCACATTTATGCTCCTGACATTGTCTTTCGTCCTATCACAGAATTGAAATGGATTGAAAACATAATAACTTTGACTAATAATTAATTATTTTAACTTGTATCTCAGTCTGAGTTTACAAAACGAAAGGAGGGGGTCAGGGGATGGTGCTGGTCACGATCTGGTACATCTCTATTGGTTTCAATTTAATTTATCTAGCAAATGTGTGTTAACTTATGTGAACGAAAGCAAAATAATTTAAACAATCACCATTTCTTTCTTTCCTCGGCTTGAGGATATCAAGTGACCTGCAATAAGAACATAAATATCTCATTTATTTTCATTTTAATTACAATTGATTTAATAAGTACAAAATGAATTTTATCACTATATTTATAACAAATGAAATCATACTACTGAGTAAACCTATGCTGTTTTATTTCATATTTATACTTCGTGATTATGAATAACTCTGATGAAGTAAACTTTATACTACTATATAGTATCTAAGTTACAACAGATCAATAAAATGCAGGAAAAGTAATGGTGTATATTGTAACAAATAATTGATAGCATATTTTCATTTTTAAATAAGATTTCATAATAAAGAAAAACCAAACTGGTCTTTAACTAACATATAAAGTGTATTGAGAGAGCCAAGTAAAGCATCAATTTGAATTACGAAAAATATAAAATTACGAATGTTTTCGTCGTAATATTGTTAATATTGTCTGAGATAAGTGTTTATTTGATCTTACTACATGTATAAATCGTTATGTACTGCCGCAAGGCAAACAATTGGGATATCTGATAGTAACATCAAGTTTCGGCTATCTGGCTTTATCAAACGACCCTCACACAATTTGGTGCAGGGGTCTAAGTTATTAGATTTAATGTCGCCACCTTACCTAGAAGTTTTCGCCTCTTATTAAAGGCTGCTATGAAATAAATATCATATCATACTGAAGGTTGTAAAAATGAGATATTCACCATCGACCAGGTGATTTTGGCATCAGTTATTTTGCGGGTAAACATTCAATTCTATCACCCTCAGTGGATGTAACATTTAATATTTTACTTGATAAACTTACCTTGTTGAGTTGATTGTACAATCTCTGAGAAGTTCTCAACGCATTCACTCTTTACCAATACTTGTGACACCTGTCTTACCGTTTTCCGGTCTGAAATATTTGATTAGTACAACAAACATTGTATTGGAAAGCCAGCTCAATTATAAATTACAAACCTAACTAAGAAATTACTTACATATCTTTTGATTTTGTGTTATGACTGTTCAGGTTTTTTTCTGGACATAGATACTAATAAATGATTATATGCTCATTTTTTTCTAAAAAGTCACCAAGCATCAAAACAAGTTAAAATCTAACTGAAAATGGAAATAAAATTTAGAAGTACCGCCTCCCATAATATCTAATGCTACCAGTGACATCCACGAGAATCCAAGTACAAATGTGACCTTTCGATTGCTTAGATACGAAAAGTTTTCCGTTGTGTTTATTTTAAACTCGTACGTTTTGCCTTCGTAATCTACCTGTAACAATAGATAAAATACACATTTCAGATGAAAATCTATACTGACACCTAGATATCTGAAATACCTTAAAGAAATACAAAATATCTTGTTTATGAGATGAAACATTTATTTGATATCGACACTGTTGATTTTGTTTCTATATGAATAATCCTACAATTTTTTAATTGATTTATAATTTCCTCATTTCATTTTCATGTCCTGTTAACTTTTATGTCAAAAGTATCTGTCAACATTTTTAAGAAAATCAGTTATAAAAATTCAAAATTTTTGTTTTAAACATATTTATTTCTAAAAGAATATATAATGTACATACAAATAAACAACAAACAAATTATATTTACATTATGGAAAAGGATGAGAATGAAAGACAAGTCTTATAGAATTCTTCTCCTTTGGCGAACAATATGGTTTGTCTTAAACAAGATGATACATTGTAGTTATGATATACTAGACAAGGGAATAAGTATCATGTATATTTATATATAAACATATATAAGGTAGATTTACATTTTTACAAGAAGATGTCTAAATAAAAGAATATATATATATATATATATATATATATATATATATATATATATATATATATATATATATATATATATATATATATATATATATATATATATATACATAAAAGAAGAAACAAAAACAGTGGGAAAACGGAGAGAACAGATGAAAAGAGAGGATTATAGT
The DNA here is from genome assembly GCF_026571515.1 of Ruditapes philippinarum. Lineage (NCBI taxonomy): Eukaryota > Metazoa > Mollusca > Bivalvia > Venerida > Veneridae > Ruditapes > Ruditapes philippinarum. The sequence continues at coordinate 409,433 of NW_026860859.1, forward strand.
CTAAAACCAACATGTTTCAATCATAAAAAAATAAGTAAAACCAGGTTTTATGTCATACAATTTAAACAATACCTTTGTTGTCACAGTACGTCCATTCGGATCAATAGTTCCTGCCAGTCTTGTTAGACAATTCTCGAAAATTGGGTGACGCCAATGATCATCAGCCTTTACCTCTCTTCTACTTCGTCCTTCTTTTGATTTGATAGCCTGTCTCCATCTTCGCCGAAGCATTTCTAAATCAACAATATCATTTCCAGGATTACTTCTTGATAAGGCAAAGAATAGCTTCGGTTTTCGAAGGCTTAAGTTCTCTCGTCTTGTGATCCCAAATGTTTCAAAGTAAAGCTTCTCCCATTCATCAAGGAAGTATTTATATGTTGAAGGATTGGAAATGTTCCCAAGCCTTTTTCTGTCAGGAAGAGGCCAATGTAAAAGTGCATAATAAAGATAGGCCTCCAAGATTTGCTTTTCTCCTTTTGTCTTATTTCTTTGTAATTCCATTAATTGTGTGCTGTATTTCAGCAACTTGTGATAATGCTTTTCGTCACACTGTGTCAGATTATTAGATAATATGATAATGTGATATCCAATAAAGACAAGTAAGTCTCTCTCAGATTCTCTTGTATCATTTTGCTGCAAACGCCGATCAGCATCCTGCGCACGTTTTTTAAGTATATGACTGTGCCTTTTAATTTCATGGGCTTGCATTAACATTTTTAGGCCTACACTGTACATAAATTCAAAGTTTAATGTGTGCTCCTTACTACCATAAAACCTCAGGAACCTTTCTCGCGGTTTCAACAATAAAACATCTTTTCCTGGAGTAATTACCGATACCAAATGGTTACGTGTCATGTAGGCCATCGATTCAAGACGCATCAGAGTTTCTTCCATATGTTGTTGGATGATTTGACCTTTTCTAAAAAGAAGCAAGTCGTCTGATTTTTGAAGAATATTTTGAAAACTTGAGTTTTCAATATCAAAAACAGGACAATTCAAAAACTGCCAGAGATTTTCTTTATCTTTGAAGCATTCAAAATGATGAAGCTGTTCTAGCATTTGCAATGCAGTTATTACTTCCATATTGAAGCAGTTAGTATGCGTGAAATCATCATTTGCTTCAGCCGCCTCTTGAGCTTCCCTAAACTTTTTGACAGAACTGACAGCAAACTCAACAAACTTCACTGCAACTTCATCCCCAAGAGAATGGCATGCATTTTCTTTAATGACTTGTTCCATTTTTGATTTGAAAATCTGTCCATACGTATCCAAAAAGTAGGAGTTTTTTGGAAATATTTTCAGTGAGCGAAGTATAGCATGTTCAGCAGCTTCGTAGTTTCCAATATGATTATTGAATCTTGCGAACTGCTGTCCAATGTTTGCATCGTTTGTAATATCAAAGCACCCACCCATAATTTTAACAACACGTTGATTTGCCTCTTTCCTTGTTTCACCAGTCAATGGTCGTTCCAGTCTAAGTATCAAGTCAGAAAATTTAAGGATTTTTTGTTCACCCCTTTCGTCTTCCTGAACTTGTCTTGTTTTGAACAAACTACATACTAATTTGACAAAACGTTTTGACATGCTGTTAGTTTCCTTCGTGTGTTGTTTCAGCAAGTCGAGCAAACTTAAAACAATATCCTCAAAGCATAACTTCTCAGCATCCATAATATAGTTAAGGACAGATTCTGCTAAAGGCTGTGACAATATACAAACTGCATTATAGCAGTTTGCCTCTTCAACTCTACGATGGGTTATTAACAGTTGCAATGCTTCTGAAATATTGATATTCCAAGTTTCCCTTTCAATAGGTTGCATATTTGCCCGACTTCTCGCTGACCACACCAGACCGAAAGGTTTTCCAAAGCATTGTCCAATATTCAATGTGTTTGAACTGGGCATGCTTCCAATCATAATGGAGTCAAACACAGTTTCAGGAACAGGATGATCACTTTCAAATGTGCAAATGAGCGACAGATACTTCATAAGATTCATCTCACTGTTTAAAACTTCTTTCATAAGTTCCTTTGTAGTTTCAGCAATGTACTCACTATCAAAAGAGTGCCGCATAACATTAAATGCAATTAGTGTTTTTACATTAACATTGCTATTTTTTTCAAGTTCGTAAAATTTTTTGTCGAACCATGACCTTTCATTTATCGTGAGATGGTGCCTCAGAACAATTTCCCTTGACTTGTGAGAAACCGGTACTCTAGATATAATAAGTAATATGCAAAACAAATTACCTGGTGTACCACGTTTGTAAGCAATTTCATCAAGTCTTGGTTTGAGGATACTGAGGTGGTCTTCACTCTCATTATCAATCAGTATCATTACAGGTTTGGTGGGTCCATCCGGTTCTTTGAAAGAATGGAAACGGTATATCTCTTCTGCTGTTGTCTCCGTTATTTTGTTAATGATACAGCACCTATAAGCTGTTTCTGGATGATGTGGTGATATTTGACTGAAATGCCAAATAAGGTGTCTTCCTAGCGTACTCCCTCCTGCACCTGGATGATGTTCAATAGTATGTATTTCATATTTATTTTCTCTATCCATTGACCTCATCTTGCGATTGATTTCGTTTTTGTGACTTTCAAAAACATCCCTTACACCGACATGATTTGAGTAATAAAAGTTCCACCACGTTACAGCGTTTCCTTTATAAAATTGCCTTTCCTCTTGTGAACGACGTTCTTGCCATTCTGTTTCAGTCATAGTTGACTCTTGTAAACGACAGTTTTCTTCTGCAAGTCCATCCACTATTTCAATGTCATTCAATTTCAAGTTTTCTTTTTCATCGTTTGACATCTCTACAATGTTGCCTTTACTGTCCGGAAGTGTGAACGTTTTTGTTTTCAGTTGATTGAAAACGGTTTTCGCAATAGAAACTATGTCCCCCCATTCCAATCCTGTCACAAGTTTCCCTTCTAAATCTTTTTTTCCAACCAATGGACTTAATTCTTTCCGCCATTCTTGGACAATGTCATCATTTTCTGCTATAATAATACATTCGCCTCTAAATGTAGTTAGGAAACAGTCTCTTGCAATTTCAAGCATTGGATCCCGCTCAACAAAACTTTGGAAAACGAGAAAAATTACTAAACCTCTGTCAGAGGGGATCTGTTGGCGTATATTGCTAAGCGTGTTCCTTATGCCATCAAGTCTTTTTTTATACCATAAATCAATGTTCATTGGTCCTTTACCTAATTCGTCATTGCCGTTTGAATAAATCCATAATGTTCTATCCCAAAGCAAATCACTGTCATGTCGAGATCTTTTTGAGGACGAATCCTCCGCCAATTTTACTTGAAAAATGTACTTCTCCTGTTCAATACTGTTTCGCAATTCCACAGATGAACCAAAATCAAACACTGCAGCACAAGAGGTAAATGCAGCTGTCATTCCTTTTAGATGCTCTTGAATCCTCATTTCATTTTCACATGTTCTGTCACCACAAAACATGACAGGCGTAAAAGCATCAGTTACTAGTCTGTTCCCGCCAGTCAATAATTTCATCAGTTGTTGTCGTTTTAGGACTGCTTTGTGAAGAGTTACGTCCATTGATGTAAGCTCCTTTTCAAGTTGAATTCGTTCAGTCAATATTTTTTCTAGATCAATCTTAACTGCGTCTAACCGAGATTCTTCAATAGTTGTTATCATGTTCTCTTTATGAATGAAATATTTTTTTCGCTGGTGGCCTTTTGGAGGGAACATTATACCAATTATTTCCTTATGCATGTGGCCTGAAAATGAAACAACATCTACCTCTATCACTACCTTGCTATTTTCAACGTTAATAATTTGAACAGGTCGAATACATCGTTCTGCGATAGAAACGGCAGCCTGTTCGAAACAAATTTGGACACAGTACATTATTTCAATGTTAATATTCTGTCCAAGGACAAACCAATCTTTTGATAAACCAATAATTTCACCATTTCCATTTCCGACGTCTTTTATTCCAAAATGTATTGTACCATTCTTTTTTCCATTTAAACAGGCAGTTGCAAATCTGATGACTTCTTTTCCAATGAAAGCGCATGTCAATTGCGATTTCGGTCGCGGAAAAACAAATTCGTGAACAGGAATCAACAGATTACCAGAGGTGGGCCTTACAATGCATTGCTGATATTCAGAATTTTCAAAAGGTCTATCAAACTTTCGCAAAATATCATTCTTTTCAAATGATGACCTCATCGCATGTCTCTTAATAGTTTTCTGTAATTCTGTCAAAGCCGAACGAATTCCATATCCAAATTTCATATTAGCTTCTTTTAGTGTCGGACTGAATATCTCTTCTACCTGGCTCGGTGTGAGGTTTGAAAATATTGATGATGAGATACATTCATCTTCAACAGTTGTCTCAAACAGTAACCCTATGCCAGTTCGGTGTTTTTCCATTTGTAAATTCAAAAACTTGCTAAATTTGTCACTCGGCATATCCGACAGACTATCGTCTATCTCTGAAAATATTACAACAACGATGGATTAAACATTAAAACGATAGCCACATGTGATAACTACTCATGAAAAAGAGTGTGTCATGTTAAAAAACCCTAAACATTCGGGTTCGAATGAAATAGGTATAGATCCATAATTGTTATTAGTCATCTTAGCCATGTTTACTAAGGCTTTATGATTCGGATAAGAAAAAAAAGAAAAAAAAAACATGTTTATACTCATCGATTTAAAATTCAATATTAATTAATTAGATAAAATTTGATTAAAAAGCACGTTCATGAAATATTAAAATAACTTTACAAGATTTAGGTATTTAACAGTTGATCTTTCTTATTTTGATGCGAATATTCTTGTATTTTTATTTAATATTATTAAGGGGCGTCCGTGGCCGAGTGGATAAGGTCGTTGACTTCAAACCGCTTGCCCCCCACCTCTGTGGGTTCCAATCCTGACAGGGACTTTGGATTCTTTCATGTGAGGAAGCTATCCAGCTAGCTTACGGAACGTCGGTGGTTCTACTCAGGTACCCGTTCGTGCCTGAAATAATGCACGGAAGGGCACCTGAGGTCTTCCTCCACCAGTAAAGCTGGAACGTCGCGATATGACCTATACTCTGTCGATGTGACGTAAAACCCAAAACAAACAAACAAAACAAACAAAAAAATTTAATATTATTCCTCCATTATATCCCAAATATGATTGTTCTTTTCAATAAACGATGTACATTTTTATATACCATTTCATTTTATAAAAATACAACCGAATTTTGTTTCATGTGTAAAGCAATGAAAATATTATCAGGTACATTTGACCTTGGTCCATATTTTTCTTTGTGAACATGGGGACAGGATGCCACGAATGAATTCATTCAATCGTTATAAAATGCAGTGAATGTACCTTTTAAAATATATATGGCCTTAACTTGTACATTTTTAAATATGAATAGCATTAGTTTTTATTATAATCATCAATTTGAACACTTGTGCAACATTACCTTTGGAAACAGTTTCCTCATTTGTACATCTATCACTTTCTAACCAAGTCAACCCATGAAACCTACAAAACGAAATATTGTTATATAGATGATTTAACTGATGCAATTTAACACCAAAGATCAGAAAAAATAATCTAATTTAGTTGTTTCGGACATATTTACTTACTGGCTGTCATTTTCCTTGCAAACAACGTCAGGAAATTGTTCCTCCACACATGCCTTTATCGTGTCAAATTTGGAAAAGTACCTTCGTTGCTCATCTACAAATATGTGAACATCTTCGCAAGGTAGGCTCTTTGAGACCTCATAGACAAAGGCAGAAGTTAATATCTTCTTGATAGTATCATATTCCACTTCTTTGAGAGACTTTTCTGCAATTATATAAATCTTTATAAACGCAAATGATATGGTATTGGTAATAGGTAAAATATGTGATTGTCTGTATGTTTGTGTCACGATAAAAGTGATACTGAAGAACTGGTACCAACATTGAAAACAATATGTTTATTTATTTCCTAAAAAGCAGATAGAGAGCATAGACTCCTCACTATACTTGCTACATGTAACAGCTGAATAATCTATAAGAATTTCTTCAATTTTCTTACACAAGTGCGTTAAATAGCAGAAACAATAGTGCAGATTTGACAATGGTTATAAGAACACACCGTGTTAGAATAAATTTTGAAATTATATAATAGTAGTATATTTTGCCAATCAAACTTTTCAGCGTTTCAATGATAAACGGGAGTGTACTTGTAATAATGATGCAAGGTTTTCCTAAAGTAATATTTTCAAATGACTTATTCCTTATGATTTATAAAAATAATACTCAAAATGGAGATGACAGTTATATAGTGCCCTGCAGTGTACGGTTAGATATGACGGTTAAATTTGAGAATTTTTATTCGTTGAGAACTACTTTTACCCTTTATTTTGCGCTAATCTGACACTAAACTAATGGCAAAAAGAATCTCAACGAACCTATATCTACTTCCGATTGATGCCTGAATAAAACCAAATCAGCAAGTAAGCTGTTGAGTTTTTGTAAACAAGCGAAGCACTTCAATATTTTGTCAGCTGCATCTTCTTCTACGATATGAAAAACAAGGAGATTCATCTGTTCTTCGTAATTGTATGTTTGCTCAAGTTTTCTTTTTGTCTTTTCATCAATGACTTTCTCACGATACAATTCTTGTACAAACACGTCGATTTCAAGATAACGAGATAATGTCCGTGCAAATTTAGTCAAACCATACTTAATCCATATATCATCCTTGTGGTCAACTGAAATCGAAAGCATGCATCTCATTCATTCAATGATATTATTTTATTAATTCATATATTGCCACTTTCTTTGTTATATCAAAAACTTTATTCAGTGTAATTATAATTATATTTTAAGATTATTAAATAAACATTATTAAGCATAGAATAGAGGTAAATTAAGTATTTGAATACTGAAACTTTACCTTTTTGAGATTTCCCACTTTCTACTAATTTTACCATCAATGATTCATTATGAAGTTTCACAATGTCAAGATTACTATGCGTACACACAAGTTCTCTTTTACTCAGCTCTTTGATTTGTATTTTGATATTTGCTTCAAATTCAGGACTAACACCCTTTGATAGGTCAATAATAATCTGACTGGCTTCATTGAAAGGAATGTCGTCGTCAAGTTTCGCGCCCGATTTGTGCGCAAGCTCATTTCTCTTTTTCCGAAGCTTCTTGATATTAGTTTCCTGCGCTTTAATAGGCATTAATTCTAACAAAAGTATTGTCAACAATGAAATATCCATGCAAAGCAAGTCAGGTTGTTTAGCATTCAACTGTTTAACCTGTTCGCCATAAAGTATTTTTTGCTTCTTTAATTGTGCCACTTTGTTCTGTACTGCAACACCTTGCATATATTTTTTAAAAGTTAAACTTTTTAAATCTAACTCCTTGTCGATGAGAGCTCGGAGAGTATCTGAACCACAATCCAAGTTCAGTGATACGGCCCGATGGTATTTCTCAGACTTTTCTAGCTCAGTTAATGTTTTTGAAACACTTGTCATGATGGGGCTTTTCTATCTAAATAGTTCATCTATGATAGAGATTAATATAAATCAGCAATATGTTGGGCCAACCATGATACTTCAAAATGCGGGACTAAATTTAACCCTGAAAAACAAGAATTGTTACTATATATTATCGATTGCTTAAATATCATTTGTTTATCTATCATGTACATCAATACCTTTTGATTTATAACGAGTGATAAAAAGTATGTACGTAATTACATACAAAAATGTAATAGTTACAATGCCTAATAAGAATGTATCATTTAAATTCAACATATATAGAAAGGATATAACTTTTATAAACTGCTCAAATTTGATATAACAATAACAGTATGGTAAACAAAAAGTTGACACCTACGTCTATTGTTTTGTTTTTATATGGGGTAATAGTTTTGGCAGTTTATGCACGGTTTATGCACAATGTATGCACGAATTGACATATAGGTGTATCAGATAAAGTCATTCGATGTACGTAAATCAGGCTATGTCATTGTTTGTAAGTTGGAATATCATTTGACCCATTATTAGAGTCATGTCCAATATGGCATTAACAGCTATGTCATTAATTACTTTACCTTGTATAAACATAATAATCAGTAAATAATAAATAATATGTATTTCGATTATGCTTCTTATTAGCATAACATAATAGAAAAACGGAATCCTAAAGAACGCCCAAAACCGAAGTACATTGTATTGAAAATATTGCAAGCTAAGTTTCATGACGGTATTTAAAATTGTAAGCTACCGTCCACACCCCTTCCCTTTTAGTTGAAAATATTGCAACTTTGAACTTGAACATACGCAGATGAGTTCATACGGCGGTAATCATGGAACATTTAATTAGCATTTTTATTCCATTCCATGAATAGCGGGTTATGTTCCCCAAATAAAAGAATGCGTTTGTCCTAAACGGGAAAAGGGTATAACTACATAAAAGGTATTTCGAAAGAGGATCAGAGGTAATGAAGCCTGCATATTATAGTTGAAGATCAAGCAGGTGATTTAACAGTATTCAAGTATGAATTCGGGTACCACCAACTAGAGAAAGATCAAGTAGGAGAATCTAAATCCATTACAATCACAACAATAATTCCTACTTAGCAATCTTCAAGGATCAAAACATAGCGTTTTTTTATTGAATGTTCTAGCAAATTCAACAAAAATAACAATATGGTAATTTAAGAATACGTCTTAGTGTTTCACCTAAGATATGAATATAGTGCATTTTAAGCACATATAATATATAAGGATGGTGCGAAGCGAACGCTAGCTAAATCAAGATACATTAAAATGACTGAGCTACTTCCTGATACACTTGTATAAGCAATGCATTTATTTATTTGCGGTGCATACAAAGTGTATTTTCTTTGCAATTATATGGTTAATAGTTATGGCTGTTTATGTACGATTTATGCACGAATTGACACGTAGGTTGATCAGTTAAAGTCATTCGATTTGCCTTGATCAGGCAAAGTCATTCTTTGTAAATTATGTTATCATTTGCATGATTTGACTCATTATTAGAGTCATGTCAAAATCGGCATCCTAAAGAATGCCCAAAACGGAAATATTGAAAATAATGAATTTACGGGGTCGTTTAACGGCCTCGATGCGTCACAAACAAACCTGATGTGACAATAACTGCATCATGTCCAAAGACAAAATTAAAATGCTGCAGACAAGATTTCATTCAGTCTGTTCGTGAATGGTGACGGCAAAATACGTACAAGCTGACGCTTACACGATGAAACGTAATAAATTTCTCAACTATGTATGCTCTGATTTAGTACTTGTGTAAACGAAATATCATACCCGATCGATATATTGTGATTAAGGTATGACGAAAAGGACCGAATAGTTCCGAATTTGAGCGTGAGGTAAAATTAGGTTAGTGCATTTTCAAAAAATGCGTCGACATATTTATTTGGTTAGTTTTAACATGTACATGAACGCAAAGAGCACGTGGTTATTTACCAACTATTGCGTGACTTTGCCGATATCTGAGGGTTCATATCTGAGATATGACTAATCTGAGTGTTGATAAAAGGTTGTATAGTTAACTTGTTTCGTTCCGTTCCTTCTTCAATGCACCACCCATTTAACCCGGGCCACATCCCTGTAGGACCAGCTTTACGTAACCACACAACCGTATTAGACACGACGTAGACGTAGACACGAGTCTCAACAAGACCAAGTGGGGGCTATTAAGACTATTCTGTAGTCAAGTCCCCGTTGTTCTTCGCGGATGAGAGACAATAGTACCTATCATTCTATTGGTAAAATACTAGAAAAAATATCAAATAAACAAACAAAAAGTGAAAAGGAAGCATAACACACGGCATATGTAATACAAGGGTATGGAGTGCATTTATATTAATTTCAATTTATTTCAACTTAACGATTATTAAAGGTATTGAAGCTATCTTATCATGTCATTAATTAATTAATTGATTAATATACATGCATACTTTTAAATAAAAGTTACCTTTTCCTGCTGAACGTGATCCATATTTAAAAGTTTAAAAACTTCCCACATCGCGTATACAGATTTTAAATCTATTGAATTTGCAAGATAACGCGCAAGGATATCGTTTCATTCAAACTAACCAAAAGCGTGTGTCGATTTACGCGGTAAAGTACGATAGCTTATTAACGCCATGCCTTTTCGTATGAGCAAAAAAATATGAATAATAAAATAAAAGCGCAAGGACGATAAAATAAGATGAAATACGCCTAATGAAATGTGTCCTGTTTTCGCATCTTATCTGTCGTGTCAGAATTTCTATTTGACCTGCTTTTATACAGTGTATTTTTTAATTAATTTTTGCAATTTAATTGATATAAAATTGTATTTTCTTTAATTCTTATGCTCTGATTTTTAACGATATGATCAGACAAACAATTAGATAGATGAACAGACATACATACTGTCAGACATTTGCAGTGAAATTAATGCCTTAAATTGTTATAATGGTATCCATCATCATCAATATGATATGATACGTATAACTATTATCATCATCATTGTCATAAAATTAGTATTGTAGTTGTTGTTTTATTAAGATGAATCTTTGATCATGATTATTATACATTTGTACATGCATTGCTGAGGTTTTAAATCCTATACTTTGCTCTATGTCAATAATTATCTATAAATTGTGAAGGTGTTATTTGTTTCTAGTGATGACGACTCTAATTTAATGTTATCATCTGGTTATCTGTATGCATCAGGCGTGGATACAAGATATTCTACCAGAGGGGGTTATAAAGTTTAGACAAAGGGTAATGAAAATTCCGGAGCCGGAATGGCATTTTACTAGTTTTCTAGTCAATATCTTACAAGTCATGACGTTTACAATCGCACACACTTAACAAAGCTAAATTATATCAAGTTATATTTTGTACAAAACAGCCTAATCTCATTAGGCCATGACCCGTTACTCCCCTTCCTCTGATTGATTACTCTTGCTTATTGTGAAACACGAAAAATGGTCTATAAAAGATATTTCTATTTGTGTATGGAAAAAGGTGTCAAGAACTTTTTAACTGACATCCCCTTAAATTCTCCTGTCTTTCTTTTGTCATATTATGTTATTAATATTCAGCACATGAATCCAGTACATGTATTTATATTATAGTAACTGGTACGTTTTGGCGAGGATTCTAAATGTTTTATAGTACTAATAATTTTTTTTTAAACCCACCTGTGTTAGAATAGTATAATAGTTCTTTTGCATTGTATGTTGTCATGTAATTGTAACCATTCAAATAAAAGGATTTTTGTTGTTGTTCTATCCATGCATGCTGTTTAATCTTCTTCTTCCTATTATAATTATATAACTCTTGCTCTTCTAAAGATAATTAAATGGCAAAGTATATTCACTTAATATACTTTATATGATGCTGATGATGATGTGGACTTTCTGTTAATATTAGTTGTAAGCATTATAATCGTATTGTTTAAAATAATTTATAGACATTATACGATAAATATTCACCCCCCCCCCCAAAAAAAAAAAAAGAAAATCATTACCGTAACATTACTATCACTACAGTAATCATTATACAGATTACAGAAATGAGAGGGGATGATAAATATGACTGTTTCAAATGTTTCAATCTCCCCATGAGTGTTTACTGCTAAAAATCATGATTGATGTTTAAGATTGTGCAGATGTTTGAAAATAAATGCACAATCGCAACTACTCGGCCCTTCCCGTAAGTCTTCAAATAAAGACCTCGAACACAATAGTAGGAATACACAGAACGGATGCGGTATTTCGGTCTAACCTACGCTAAGAAACTAAACATGCAAACAAATTATAATTTAATGCGGGAAGTGCTGACAAGTTTATTTCAAATATTGTTAGTAAGAGTCCACCTAAAATAAGTGAATTCATAGATACAGAAGCAAACAATACAGTATTTCTATATTTGTTACTATGGTTGTAGAAACCGAAAGTACAAAAAACCAACCTGTTGACATTAAGTCGAATTTGTTTAAAATTGTACATCAGTGGGCATATCCCAATTACAAATTGTTGTCAGATAAGTGTACCGAAACAGACTTTACTTAATATATACATTCGTTTTACAATATCTCTGTTTCTGTTTACATCTGAAACCACGTGGTATAACTACTTTCAATTCATATTGTCCGAGGTTATTATATGTAATAGCCGAGAATGTTCCAATTAGAACATTGCTTAAATAATTAAATTCCATGCAGAACTCTGGTTGCTATGGCAACCGAAAGAAAAAAAAAACTTAAAAAATCTTCTTTTAAAAAACGCAGACAGATAGAACTAAGATATTTGTCATGAATTAGCTTCTTGAATGTCTACTAACTTTGTTAGGGCATTAGATGATCTATATTGTCTGGAATCAAAATTTCATTTGACCAAAAGCATCAATTAGTTGCCCAAAAATGTATACGCCCGGTGCAAAAAATACCTGTCGAAGATGATCTATTTGTTTTTGAAATCGATATTGTACCGTTTTGAGGATATATAGATGACTGTTCTATGCAGATTAATTATCCACCTGAAGGATTTCAATGGCGCAAATGTTTTGTTTTAGAAGACACTATGATAAATACTATTGAAGAATAAAAAATAGACGGCATGCAACAAGATTTAAAAACCTTGTACCACGAGAGGCTTTACTTAGAGATGAAAGATATAATGTCATCAAATGAAACAAAAAAATATTGAAGAGCAAAAGAAACTAATGAAATTGCTCACTTGTGGAAACAAATATGTTACGGATGCGTTTATTCCTATTATTTGCTCAGGAGACATATCGGTTTGTCGAAATGAGGATTTTTTACGAAAAAAAATTTCTAGCATGGCCATGGCATTTACTTCTGCCCTGGCTGTATTTGACTTTGACTCATCAGTTGAATTGCGTAATGGTATTGAAAACGGGAACACATTTTTCAATGTGAAGATGGCAGAAGATTTCAGTACAAAAAGATCACGTCGAGAAAGTGATATAAATAATATATGACTTTTCTCAAATGGAAATGAAGAACTTGTAAAAAGTAGCATGACATCTGAATTATGGTATGGCAATAGATTGCCAGGGGTAAAAAATGCATTGCACCAAATGAGGCAACAAATTCCGTTGGGTAGAGGCTTACTCATATATCTTGTTTTTCAAAAGCCAATTGAATGTAATCGGTTACTTGCCAGAGAAACATTTTTAACGTTATTTAAAGGCGAGTGCATTGTGATCACCGACAATGATGAAATGTTACAAGAATGGAGAAAGGAAATGAAAGGCAAGATCAGTAAACAAGATTTTGACAGTAAATTAGTATCTGGTTTGAGCTGGGAAGAAGTAGCTGCAACAGTTAAAAATGTCTTTAAACCAAATAAAGATGTTTTGTTTAAATTTCCAGACAGTAGTGGCAAGGCAGTAGAAATGACACGTGCGGAAATGGATGCACTTAAGTTAAAGGATATTGAATTGGTTGATGGTTTTGCTGAAGAGCACTGTAGTCTTATGGAAGAGGAAGAATCTGATGAAAACTGTAAACGAAAGCGAACTGAAGAACAAGAGAACTTCTATAAAGGAAACGCTGTTACAATATGGAACTTCTATTATGCCATACAAGTCGCAACACGTGATTTATTTGAACACCATAAAGAGGAAATTAATTCCAAGATCTCATCAAAAGGGGGCAAGGATAGATTTACCACACATTACGTCGAGCATAATCCTGGGGCTGGTGGCAGTACTGTTGGCAAACATCTACTCTGGCAGTTTAGCCAGATACGTCGGAATCCAGAAAGAGCATTTAGATGTTGTATTGTACATAAGATTACTGAAGATACCGCAGAAGAAATATATCGATTTCAGGAGTTCAAAGAGAAGCGTTTATCTGATGCTAAACCTGTGTTAGTCTTAGTTGATAACAAAAATGAAGAGCATATAAATTTACTGAAGGCAAAGGTTGATGAAATAGCATACAAAAAAGGTTCACCAGGTAAACTATTTTGTTTGTTGCTTATTGTGACACGAGTTCCTGTCTCACATGCATCTAGAGATGTTGTATTACGACACAACCTTACAAAACGAGAGCAGTTATGGTTTGATAAAAAATTTAAAGAACTTGAATCAAATAACAACATGAAAATTAAAACACTTATTGCATTTAACGTAATGAGACATTCGTTTGACAATAAATATATCAAGGACACAACACAAAGACTATTTAAGGACATAAATGACAAAGAAAAGCAAGTACTTGGATATTTATCAGTTATTTGCTGTTTTGATAGTGACAATCCAGTACCAGAATCGATTTTTGATTCTGTTATGAACGATACTGTGTACGATCCAGACACGTTAACTCTAGAACAGTGTGTGGACAGACCATTTGGTATTGTATACACTCGAAAGAAGAGACAGAAACTTCAGGCAATAGATAGGTAAACACGGAACATCAGAATAACAGATGCAATGCAGTTGCTAATTACTCATCGAGAAATAAAAAGTGATACTCGTCCATTTATGGGTGTATGTTTACTGTCGCAACTATTCTCAAAAGCTGTTCTAGAATACATCATGCAAGTTGATAAGAAAACGTTTCGAGACATGGTAGTTGATCTTCTCAATGTTACCGAGAATCGTGCTTGCGAAACAAACCCAATGTCAAAGCATTTTGTAAAGATAGTTTGCAGTTTGATTACCTCAAGAGAGTCTATTACTGACGAAAAGGGTGAGAAAAAAGTCCAGAAGTTTTCTCCACTATTTTTAAGCCTCGAAGAAAAAAGAAGAAAATGACACTGATGAAAAAGCACAACGCAAAGTAATTGACGTTATAAGCAGATGTTTTAATGTTTGTAAAACGCAATGGTCGGACAACAACTGGTAAGATACTACTACATCGTTTTGACAGCTTTGAGCTTACAGGAACATTTTCACAAGTTTGAATGTTATAAAGATAAAGAGTCGTTTTGGAAATTCTTGAACGAGGATAACATTTGCTTGGAAACATCGCCTTACAAAGAAATTGTTGCATTAGCGCCCACTCTTGAAACTTTTAAGAAAAAAGTGAAATTCAGCATCACTTAGAAATGTATCTTCGTACTCTTGAGGAAAGAGCCTATATGGCTCGCCATTTGAAAACTGTCTTCACACCTTGGGGTGATACTCTTTTATTAAGGCCAAGGGAAAAGTTTGAAATGTTCTATGGGAGTAAGGAACACACGTCCCAGTTCGAATTTCTATTTGGAGTAGGATTAAAACTTCTGATGAAAGCTCACACAGATAAAGAAAGTCGTTGAAAGTTTGAAAAGCGAGTAAAAGAGGCAGAAATACGCTTAGAGAAAAAAAGACTTTACAGAACAAGAGAGGGATTTGTTAGTTTACTTAGGGTACAATATTATAAGGTTGTCCACAGAGGAGATAAATGCCAAGTCAGGTTTATATAGACGCTTGCTCAATTATAGTACTAATTTATGGAAGATACAGCGAAACAAGAACGCAAAAGATAGGAAATATGTGGAAGCTTATCTTTATTATGCGCTTTTGCATTGGATACTACCAGGAAGGTCTGAGTTAGGAATAGAAGGCTTGTCACATCCAGAAACGTATAGTGTTCTCCTTAAAGAATGGGAAGAGACCTACATAGCAAACAGTCATATTAGAAACAGGGAACAACTTTTCAAAGAAAAAGCAAAAATATTTTTTGCGATTGGAAATAGGTCTCCTGGAAACGATATTGTAGATTTAGAGTGGCTTCGACATTTATGGAGAGAAGCAATGTCAAAGCAAGGACGAACAAGAAAGGAAGTGAAGGCTGACAATCACTGGCAACATCCAATATTTGAAGAGCGCCTTGCACGTATAAATGGGACTGTTGACTCAAGTGGGAGGCGAATATCTACAGAGGTAAATATATATATTGATACAAATGATCAAACATATATCCTTATATATATATATATATATAATATATATATATATATATATATATATATATATATTATATATATATATATATATATATGATATATATATATATATATTATATATATAAATGCCGATTTTTTCGTGCGATTTTTTTTATGTATATTTTTTCCGCTCATGACTTCCTTTCTTTCATATATATATATATATATATATATATATATATATATATATATATATATATATATAAATATTATATATATATATATTATATATTGATAATGATATATGTTTGATCATTTGTATCAAACAATATTTTGATACTTTTTCAAATATGACATTATGTTTATATACGGTTTGATATACATCCTGTCAATTGACTCTTAAATGAGCTTTATTCGTATTTGTTTTTTTTAATACACGCACGCACATACCCACGCACGCACGCGCGTGCATCATGTTAAATTTAAAATCAATATTCTCTGTTTACATTTCTGTGTATGTTTTTTTCCTCCTGTTTGCTCAATAGGGAGAACATCGGATTGTCATTTCCTGGCTCGCTTTCCTGTGGCAATAACTAAACGTTAAGTAGTGCAAAATATTTATTTATTTGGATCTATCTGTAATATTATAACAACATATTTCTTTTAATTATGTAATAACTTTTAATGTATCAGATATTTTGTCGATGAAACTTAATAGCAATGGAGATGATGGTCATTAAACCCATTTTAGTCTGTTACTGGGATTTATCAGAAGGGTCAAAAGGTTTGCCCCTCGTTTTTCAATCCGTCGGTCTGCCCTTAGATCACTTTAAAAGTAATCGGAACTGTTTAAACAAATAAACCTAAAATAAAGCAGAGTTACGAGAAGTCCTGAGAAAATTTGATATTCTTTATTTTAGGTTGTATAGGTAGGATACACATTATGAGATTATCTTCATTGATATCTTCCATTTAGGGCACAGTTGAAAGGCCATGGCAATTCAGAATGTTTTGTCATACTTCTTGTGTGGTTCTAACCGGCAGGGGACTTTTGTATTACTTACAATACATTGATTATTGCTTATTTTCCAAGAAGATCATAAAGATTATCGGTAGTTTGTGTTTTGATATTTTAGGTTTGCTTTAACAAAAGGAATTACACATTCAAGATACGCACCAACGAATATTATGAACCCCTAAAAAATCGAGCTGTGACGTTTGTTCTTGCGTTTTCGTGGATGGATCCAGTGGCTCTTGATGTT
Source organism: Ruditapes philippinarum (assembly GCF_026571515.1). Taxonomy (NCBI): domain Eukaryota; kingdom Metazoa; phylum Mollusca; class Bivalvia; order Venerida; family Veneridae; genus Ruditapes; species Ruditapes philippinarum. The sequence goes on from NW_026860859.1 coordinate 426,622, forward strand.
AGGAAGCATGGTTGGTAATTTTGAATTGTAAATTGTAATCTTTTGATTTTAAAGGATAAAATGACCAGATTGGTAATGATATTTTTTAAAGATGTTATTTCTATATATTCAAGTATTTTTTTAAATTGACTTAATACAGATATACTTAACATAGTCTTGCATACATCACACACTTCTATGAGTTTAAGTGAATACAAACTCTGAATGATTCAAAGCTGACCAAATTATGTAAATGAGTGTATCTTTTACTGTCTCCCATTTTAGCTAGACTTTTCGAAAATGGGGAGAGCAAGTGTACTACAATCAGGCGTTGGTGTCACACTTCGGCTAAGTTTGGCGTGCAAGTTGTTTTTCCAAAAAACTATTGAAGGGAATGGGTTGAACGTCACACACTAATATGAGAGAATAATAAGAGGCCTCTTTCCAAGACATATAATGTTACATGGATTTTGAAAAAAAATTATGCCCCTATTTGAACTTAGAAAACTCAACATATCCAGACTCAGACGCAGTTGTTTTAGTATCAAGCACTGAGAAAAGTCGCTATCGTACCTATTGCCATTGTTATAGTGTTAAATTTTTATTTGTTTGGGTCGTCAGACCAAACAAATAATGGTAGCGAAATTTCAGACTCTAATGCTGTTAATTGAAAATGCCGAAAGTAGTCCGCTTTTTTAAGCGGTTACTTTCCTTAATATGTAACACAAAGGCCGAAAAATTCAGGGGAGATCACTGCGTAAATATGGTCACATGACAGGCGCATAAATTTTTCAAGCAAAATAATTCCCGAATGATCGAAGATTTCTTATATTGTTTTATTCTTTATAGATATACTTGCTTAAAGTAAGCGCCATGATTATTTACACAAGTTAGCGTCGTTACAAACCCTAATTTAGAATAATATGATTTTCTTTATGCCGTTAACATATAAATTCACCGTGTCCGTGTTGCGCGCTCGCATAGGAAGCAAAAGGTCTGGAGTTCAATTCCCAGTTAAGGCAACTATTTTTTTTTTTCAAATTAAACATTGGATTGAATATCAGTGTTGCAATTAGAATTATAGCCAATCTACTACAATTAAAACGCTGGAAATCATTGGTGGCACTATACAAAAACAAATTGTTTTATAATCTCACAACCTTCACCTTTCTGACATTCTGAGACCCAAACAATTTCAGCGTCTTCTGTGCTTTGATTCCTTTAGGAGTATATATCTACTGTTTGGCAATATTGACCCGAGACTCAATTTTCGGAAGTTTTTTTTTCGATAGTTTTCATAATTTATTATATTTTGATAATATTATAGATACTGTTACTAAATCGATAAATTCTGCCTAATGGCCTAGTGTAAAGTACTTCAGAATAGTGACCAAATAATTGCGAGTTCGTATCTTGTACAAACCATTTTTTGTAGTTTTCATACAGATGACTTAACAAATCGTGTGTTTCTAGCATTTTTATTTTAATTTCATAATTTTGATAATATTTAATTAACTTAATTTACCTTTCCATTTTATTAATTTCAGTATATTCACAAAGCACATAATGGTCAAGTTTTACAATATGAAATAAAATTCATACATGAAAAAAAATCTTTGATTCGAACCTACAGTTTTCAACCTAACTGAAAGTCTAACACCTTATCATCGAGGCTAATAAGGCAAGTTATATGCCAGTTTTTCTACGTAACACTACCATACATTAAAATCCGTATGGTTTACTTCAGAATCCGAAAATTACCGACAATAGGTCATTGAATATTCAAATGTCTCAATATTGCCAGACATTGTGATTGAAAGGTTTGTTTTTTTCTTTATCTTTTTTCTTCTTGAAGGCTCAGCTATTTTATTAAACGAGCGGAGAATTCTGTCAAAGTAAATTTTACAAATTATTTTAAGTTTATTGAACATAACAGCCAGATAACCCTTTACCTCATATATACGCGAACAAGGCACTTTCGACCCCCCGGTCTTTTAGGTCTCAAATAGTGAAAAAATGTCCTATTTGGACCCCAAACACATGCTTTCGTTTGAGAAATGTTGTAAAAAAAGTGAGCACTTTTTCGGTGCCGCCCGCAATCCAAAAGATACATCAGGGGGTTGCCAGAAGGATGATGTGCCCCCTTCTTTTTGGGGGTTTGAAGATGGGCGGTAGTCTCCCTCACAGCCAAGAAAATTTTGGACTTGTGAGAGGCTAAAAATGACCCCAGGTCGATCATAAGGTATTGTGTAACCAACGCTGAAAAGCATAGGACGCTATCTCAATCCCTTGAGAAGTTGCAGCACTTTGAAATAAATTTTGATGGAAAAAATCAAGGCAAAATAGTGGTTTTTGGCAATTTTGAGATGTCCTCTCGTTGGTAACAGGACATTTTAGACTGAGCATGTCGTTACAAAGGCAATGGTCCAATCAACATTTGTGCCAAGTTTGATTCTTCATAGTTTCATAGCAGTTTGAACTTGTAACAGGAGGCTTTTCAATGAAAACAACCTTTTTTCACAATATGCTCATGAGGGAAAGGGTTAATGTACTAATACATTGTATATTACATGGATAAATATTTTATTTTTGCTCGCCATAGAACGGGTTGCACACAGTTGAGGCCAATGTTTGTAAACACTAACGTCCGCAGGTGAAATAATACTCCAATAAAGTATTCCCATAAATATGGTGGATAATTTAAACTAGGTTTTGTCTGATAAAATGCTTAACAATAGGACCAACTGACAGACAATGGATTAAGACACTTTTCACAAAATGGAATTAATGAAATTGCATTTTCTCTTTGTATATACATTGGATGTGTTAATTAAGAAACTTAATAATCTAGGTTACTGGCATTGTAACATGAATGTTGAAGCTTTCTGCCTCAGTATTGTTTGAAATCTCTTAAACTATGTTTAGTTTGATTTAAAAAAAAATTTTGGTCTGAAAAAATAGGGTCTTGCTGGAAAAAACATCACTTAAGCTAAACATCAAAGTCACTATCTAAAAGAAAAAAAAATCGCTTAACTGGTGAAAATATTGGAAGTGAATCATTATTGTTATTTTGTTTCAGATTTCTATGCTTAGGAATAATATTGGCAGTCACCGTCTAGAATAAAGATCAATAATGTAAACCTTGTAGAAAACAGACATATAAGTAAATCATCAATTCATCATGGTTTTCAACTGCAATGTTTATGTTCATTATTTTCTTGTTTATTATTATGACTTCCATGATATTTCAATTGTTTGAGATCAGTTGGGTCATTGCCCTATCGATATCTAAAAAACCCTTCCGTCACATTTAAATGATCTTCATCAACTCTTTAATGTGATTGATGCTCTCTTGTTTTTGTTATTGAAATGATGAAGTAATTATTAAACTTATTAATGTGTTATTTGTGATTTTTATCAGATAAATATTTCAAGAGACAAAATTCGCAGAGATCACCGGAGAATACCCAAGAAAATTTGTATCAAAATAATGATAACAATGATGTACTTGCACGTCAAGATACCAACTCAAGAAATCTGACCACCTTACCAAAAGAACAACGCCCTAGCTCCAGAGGTAAATGATGTTGCATGTGTATTTATTAAGTTTATATATTTCATATGAAACGAAACATTTGTTAAAATACAGAATGCATGTTTTGCCTGGTTATGAACATGTAGATTATTAAAATTACTGTTTGGAAATTAACCCGTTTCAATTCTTACCAGAAGTAAACTTTTTCAATAAAAATGTTACAATTATTCTCTTGTTGATACTTATGAAAGATGAACAGATCTCTCTGAAATGGTCCACTGATACTGAGCATATTCAGGAAAACTCTGCATGCAAATCAGAAGGTATAGTGAAATGTGCTTATAATAGAAAAAATGTTGTCTTGCTTCATCCTCTTCCAAATAGCTTGATCTTGAACTTTGCTTACCTGCAATAAATGATCATTATAACATTAGTGGTCTCAACAGGAATTATTTGCTGAAGGATGGTTATTAAACTAAAACACGTGTGTGATGTTTTTTTATTTGGCAAGTGCTGGACAATTTGCTTTATACATCTTTAGTTGACCGATGTACTAATTATATGTTAAATTTCAAACTAAGTAAGCATCTGTACATCTGTTGGCGTGTGTTAGATTTGTTTGTCCGTGAAACTGGTGTGTTTATAGATATTGATAAGGACTTATTTTTTCGCATATAATGTCATCAAAGTTTGTGCGTCATTTTTGAGTTTTATTTCGTTCATGAAGAAAGTTGTTAAGTTCTGATAAAATTTTGCATGAGTGCATAAACATATGCTACGAGTATGAAGCTTATTAAATGTCATTTTAATTCAAAGCGTTTTCAGTAGTTATTGCCGTTTGGTATATTAGCATTTATTATTGAGGTATAAAACTCCTTTAGATATCAACTGTACATAGTTAAAATGAGTGAAATGTTACTGATTCCCTTCATGCTTTATTGCGTTATGGCCCTGCTTTATTGTACAGCATTATTACCTAAACCAAAACCGTACACACATGCTCATCATTTAAGTATTTGTTTAGAAAAACAACTCAGGAAAAAGGATATATTTTAGAATGTATTAGATATTTTAGAAAAACTGACACCATTAAAATTGCCATAGAAACCAAATTTGTACACACATTCATATTTTACATGGTAATTTGTCAATTTTAAATAAGATACCAAACTAACATTGTTTTCAAATCTTCAAAGTCAGAGATTTACGATTATTAATGCTAAATAGCATCAGTAAAATGATGTGAATTATACGGCTGATGAAGTGAGCTGT